>NC_092127.1:91996368-92324423 GCF_043159975.1 Macaca nemestrina
GTTGCAGCCATGTTGAGACTGACACTGAGGAGGACCCCAACTGTCACGAGCAACACCTGTTGAACACAGCCACCTACTTGGGGATAGATCAAGAGGCTGTCACAGATGGCAGAAGAAAACCTGAGGAAAGCGGGACAACCAGTCACAATGAGTAATTTAATGATAATATGACAGTGGTGATCACCATTGCCATGAGTATTCCTTCAACAAGGACTGACACAGAGAACAATTATATTTATTGGGCATATTTATCAATCTTGGCTGGCAGTAATGCCTGGATGTAGTCACTCTATGAAACAGTTACACATGCTTTCTGATCTCCGTATTTACCATAATGAAAATGCTCCTATAATTAAGGCATATCATGCTCAAAAACCTATTTGTAAACAAAATTGAACCTGGCCAGAAAAAATGAATGTACTTGTTTGGGAAGATTGCACTGCAGAACAGGAACAGGTACTGTGCAACGATTCCTAAGGAATCATTATTGATTGGTCCCCTAAGGGGATGTTTAGCTTAAATTGCACCTCTCAGTCTGTGTGCCACAGCCACACTATGTTCAGCTGGTCTGAACAAAATGGTCAAATAGTAGAAAAGGTAAGAAATATGGCAAGAGTTCCTATTATCTGGAAACTTGATGGTATAATGGCACCTCAACCTCAAATGATATGGCCCACTGAAGGAGCTAAACATAAGGATTTGTGGAAACTATTAATGGCTCTTAATAGGATCAAAATTTGGGAAAAAAATAAAAAAGCATCTAGAAGAACACTCTAAAAATTTGTCTTTGGATATTGAAAAATTAAAAGGACAAATATTTAAAACATCCCAGGCACACCTGACCTTAATGCCAGGAACTGGAGTGCTTGAAGGAGCTGCAGACAGATTAGCAGCTATTAATCCATTAAAATGGATAAAAACACTTGGAAGCTCTGTGATTTCAATGATGATTGTGCTTTCTTTTTTTTTTTTTTTGAGACGGAGTCTCGCTCTGTCACCCAGGCTGGAGTGCAGTGGCCAGATCTCAGCTCATTGCAAGCTCTGCCTCCTGGGTTCATGCCATTCTCCTGGCTCAGCCTCCCAAGTAGCTGGGACTACAGGCGCCCGCCACCTCGCCCGGCTAGTTTTTTTGTATTTTTTAGTAGAGATGGGTTTTCACTGTGTTAGCCAGGATGGTCTCGATCTCCTGACCTCATGATCCGCCCGTCTCAGCCTCCCAAAGTTCTGGGATTACAGGCTTGAGCCACCACACCCAGCCGATGATTGTGCTTTTAATCTGTGTTGTTTGCCTTTGTGTAGTCTGCAGATGTGTTTCCTGACTTCTGCAAGAAGTAACTCACTGTGACAAAGCTGCCTTTGCTTTTATCATTTTGCAAAACAAAGAAGGGTGACATGTTGGGAACAGGCCCCCAAATCTGGCCATAAATTGGCCCCAAAACTGGTCATAAACAAAAATCTCTGCAGCACTGTGACATGCTCATGGTGGTCTTGACACCCATGCTGGAAGGTTGTTGGTTTACTGGAATGAGGGCAAGGAACACCTGGCCCACTCAGGACAGAAAACCGCTTAAGGCATTCTTAAACCACAAACAATAGCATGAGCAATCTGTGCCTTAAGGACGTGTTCATGCTGCAGATAACTAGCCAGAGCCCATCCCTTTATTTTGGCCCATCCCTTTATTTCCCATAAGGAATACTTTTAGTAAATCTTATGACTGGCTTGCTATCAATAAATATGTGGGTAAATCTCTGTTTAAGGCTCTCAGCTCTGAATGTTGTGAGACCCCTGATTTCCCACTCCACAGTCTGTATTTCTGTGTGTGTGTCTTTAATTCCTCTAATGCTGCTGGGCTAGGGTCTCCCCAACCGAACTGGTCTCGGCACTTTGTCTCTTCAAATGAAGTTCAAACTCCTAAAGTTAGAAGGGCAGATAAAGTCTTGTATTAACATTATAGCTCCAGTGTCTTGCATATACAGTCATGAACCACATAATAACTTTTTGGTCAATGACAGACCACATATACAACATACACTGTCTGTATAATCATATAAGATTATAATACCATATTTTTATATTAACTTTTCTATGTTTAGAAATACTTAGATGCATGAATACTTCTCAATGTGCTACAATTGCCTATGGCATTCAAAGGAGTAACATCCATACAGCACGATACTGTACAGATTTGTATCCTGAGGGCAATAGACTGTAATATATAGCTTAAGTGTAGAGCAGGCTGAAACATCTAGATCTGTAGAAGTATACAGTATTCATACAACAATAAAATCACCTAACAATGCATTTCTCACAACATATCCTCATCATTAAGCAACACATGACTGTAGTAACTGCATAATATTTATTGAATAAATGGATGTAAGTGACAGAGAAAACTTTAATGTCTGTATATTTTATGTTATAACATATTTTCTTGACTAAGAACTGCTCATTGCCTTTGAATCATGAAAATATAAGGAACAATAAGATCCGTGGAGCAAAGATACATTAATCAGAGCAAAATGCTTGAAAGCTACGATTGCAAGTTTGTGTGTATGCGTGTAAGGAAACGGGCATTGCGAGTATTAATGTATGTTTAATGTTTATAGGCATATCTCCTACACAGCGAGTTTTCATAATATACATTTTTAAATAAATCATTTGACTGAACAACACTCACATTATGCTTTCACTCTTAGTTATAAGGTACAGGCAATATAGAACTAGTTCTTCACCACAGAGACTTGAGATGAGAAAAAGGCTCTTGGATTCTATTTCATTATACCAATGGCTGATAATAGTGATAAAGATGAGAAAAAAGTGTTAGAAGCCCTGGGTTTTGATATTGCTGATGGTGATAGGACAAATAAAGTCATTACTCTTGAACAGGAGCTAGAATGTTTGAATGCTAAATTTGCCCATGGATGCCTACATTTTATTCTTTATTAGTATCATGATCAAACAACTTTTATTATTGAAATTCTAACCACTAATTACTGTTTTTTGTTAAAGCAACATTCTAAACATTTTTTGGTACAAACTCTTTATTACAGATTCATGTAAAAAATCTGCACACATAACCCCTGTATATAAAATTTAGAAAAAGATGAACCATTTGGCCATATTTTTAAAAAAACAATATTTATTAGAAATGCATGGTTCTTTAAAAACCAATCAGGCTAGACCTGTGATTCCAGACATAGATGGAATACACTTACTTCTTCTTATTGCTCTTGATAAGTACAGCTGAAGTCTCTGGAGGTTATATATAAAACAAACATAAGGAAATTCTGAAAGGTAGAAAAGATGGCAGATGAACTGTGGACCTTAGGTCCCAAGAAATAACACAGTAAAAGTTTGTATGTTTTTCGTTTTGCCTCATATATCCAGGACTGGGAACTAAGGAAGTCAGCAACGTGGAAACACAAAAAGGAACTGATATGGTTTGGGTTTCCATCCAAATCTCATTTTGAATTGTAATTCCCAATGTTGAAGAAGAGACCTAGTGAGAGGTGATTAGATCATGGGGACAGATATCCCCATTGCTGTTCTTGTGATGGTGAGTGGATTCTCATGAGCTCTGATGATTTAAAAGCATGTAGAACTTCCCTCCATTTTTTTCTCTCTCTCCTGCTGCCATGTGAAGATGTGTTTGCTTCCACGTTGCCCTTCTTAACCTATTTTCTTTATAATTTACCCAGTCTTGGGTAGTTATTTATAGCAGTGTGAGAACAGACTAATACAGTAACATACCAAAATGCAAACCAACGAAAGACACACACACACACACACACACACAAACACACACATGTCTGTTCAATTAAGCCAAACGATAGGAAAATGATCAAACTGCGAGTAAGAAAACTTGAATAACTCTCCTATCTGAGCCAAACACTGTGGAAAAAGACCATATTCCAACCCGCTCCTGACAGAAAAAGCTGAATGGGGAGTCTAGACTTGCACCACTCCAGTCTGTCATGAGCAATGCCTTCCACCCTGCCTCCAGCCAGAATAGTATCAGAGAAGACTGAGTGGAAAGTTGGAACTTCCTTCCTTGACTGGTGGTGAAGAGCCTGTGGTACTCATGGTGTGAGCATAGGCCACACAGAAATCTTAGACTATCATGCTCCTGATAAGTGGTAGCCCCCTTTTTCTGCTAGTATAGTGTCAGAGGAGACTTACCAAAACAGAAGATTTAAATAAAATCCAGAGTCTAATAATGTAATACCCAAAATGTCCAGGATACAATCAAGACTCACTTGTCATATCAAAAGCCAAGAAAATGTCAACTTAAATGAGAAAATATGCTAGCAGTAAGATGACGTAGACGCTTGGATTATCTAACAAAGATTTTAAAGCAGCCATCATAAAAGTTTCAAACAGCAATTATGAACTTGATTTAAACACATTGAAGAACAGCAAATCTCAACAAAGAAATAAATAATATAAAGAATAAATGAATGAAAATGTAGATAAAATTTAAAATAATGAAAAAAACCCTTAATGAGTGATCTAAAATGTAAAAGATAAACGAAGGATTCAGCAAAATCCGTCAACACGAAGATGTAACAATAGAAATTACCCAATATGAACAAAAAAAGAAATAGAAAAACAGAATGAAAAGAACCTCAGGAATCTGTAGAACTGTAAGGAAATATCTGACATTTGTACCATTGGATTTCCAGAAGGAGAGTATAAAAAGAGTGTGACTGAAAAGTTATTCAAAGAAATAATGATTGGAAGTTCCCCAAATTTGGCAAAAGACATACACCTACAGATTCAATAAGAACTTTAAATAGCATAAAACAAAGAGAGTCAAGTCAAAATAAATCATAATTAAATTTCTGAAAAATAAAGACAACAGGCTGGGTGTGGTGGCTCACACATATAATCTTAGCACTGTGGGAGGCTGAGGCAGGTGGATCACTAGAGGTCAGGAGTTTGAGACCAGCCTGGAGTTCGAGACCAGCCTGGGCAACATGGTGAAACCTTGTCTATACTAAAAACACAAAAAAGTAGCCAGGCGTGGTGGCAGGTGCCTGTAATCCTTCTACTCGGGAGGCTGAAGCACAACATAAAAAATAATAAAACTTGAAGTAAGCCAAAGACAAATAACACCTTATATATAAGAGTAAAACAATTTGAATAACCCAGACTTCTATATCCAGTAAAATATCCTTTAAGAATGAAAGGGAAAGTAAGATATTCTCAAGTGAAAGGAAATTATGATAATTTGTCACCAGTATATTTCCTCTTAAACATGGCTATATTAGATAGAAGGAATGAGATCTAGCATTTGATAGCATAACAGGATAACTACAGTCAACAATATTTTTTCGTACATTTAAAAATAACTAGAAGAGTATAATGGAAATGTTTGTTACACAAAGAAATGATAAATGCTTGAGGTGACATAGACTTCATTTATCCTGTTGTGATTATTACTCATTGTATGCCTGTATCAGAATATCTCATGTGTATCACAAATACATATAGCTGTGATGTACTCATAATTTTTGTTAATGTCATGGCTAAAAAAGTTTTTGAGACAAAATGAACATGATAAAAAGAATCTTGGAAGATGAAAAATAAAAGATGCCTGAAAAACGTAGACAAATACTATCAACTTTCCTTCTCATGAATTTCTAGATTGCATTTGAGGATTGAAGCAAAATTATAAAATTTGTTTGATGTCATTCTAAATATATGTAGAGGACAAATTTATGACAATTCTATCATAAACTGCAAAGGACAAAGGGACTTAAAGGAAGGTAAGGTGTTTCATGGTAAGGAAACAGATAATATTGTAATTAAACAAACAGTTAAAATGTGATAAAATGGATGAAGCTATGCATATAGTTTATACCAATGTTAATTTCCTCAGTTTAAAAAATCGGTACAGAACAGACATATCCATATTTTGAACACATATGATAATACAATAGATTCATTAATTTGTTAACATCAATTCAGTGTAATCAGGGCATCCATCATCTTAAACATTTGTGTTTTTGTCAGAAATGTTAGAATTATTTCTTCTAGCTATTTTGAAATATAGAATAGATTTTTGTAAACTATAATCATCCTAATGGTCTATCAAACACGAGGTCTAATTTCCACAATCAAACTGTGTATGTGTATGTATTAATCAACATCTTGGTATTACGTCATAATTATGTAAAATGTAACCATTGGGAGAATTGGTGAAAGTATGCTAGATCTCTTTGTACTATTTTTGCAACTTTCTTTTCTTTTTTTTTTTTTTTTTTTTTTTTTTTTGAGACGGAGTCTCGCTCTGCCGCCCAGGCTGGAGTGCAGTGGCCGGATCTCAGCTCACTGCAAGCTCCGCCTCCCGGGTTCACGCCATTCTCCTGCCTCAGCCTCCCGAGTAGTTGGGACTACAGGCGCCCGCCACTGCGCCCGGCTAGTTTTTTGTATTTTTTAGTAGAGACAGGGTTTCACCGTGTTAGCCAGGATGGTCTCGATCTCCTGACCTCGTGATCCGCCCGTCTCGGCCTCCCAAAGTGCTGGGATTACAGGCTTGAGCCACCGCGCCCGGCCTCTATTTTTGCAACTTTCTATAAGTCTTTAGTTATTGCCAAAAAAGTCTTAAAAAGACAAATGTGTTACATAAACTTGCTACATAGTTTTTTCCTTGAAAAGTAAATATATCCAGTATGCTATACATAAAGACCTGTTCAGGCATACACAATGCAATTCACATGCAGATTTCATGCTGATCCATCCCATCAAATAGATCTTTGGAGACCTGTTACAGGATATTTTTAGCTTCTTTTCAACATGATCTTTATAAATATAAGATGTCAGCATGAAATTCAGTCATCAAGTAAATTTTTAAAATGAGGGCGATAATTTCCAAACCAGCATTTAATCAATTGAGCTACTTCTTTGTTGCTTCACACAAAGTAACACACAACATACTCAGTTAACTTTACTGTGTTATATGCAATATCAACTTAGTAGATATTTTAAAATGGTATGGAAATACATATTATAAGGATTATTCCTAATAACTTTTGAAAGCTTATTATGAACTTTGTGCATTAGTATATGCATAGTAATATACTATCTTACCATATTTTTTCTGTCTTATTATCAGAGACAAATATAAAGCCCCAAATATTTAAATAATAAACTCAGGATTATCCATTTAGTTAGTGGCCAAAGGAAATATTTAAACCTAGGTTTCTATCAGAAAGCTTATAATCAGGAAAAAAAAAAAACTCACAAGTATTTCAAATAGGAAATATTCGACACAAGGAATTGGTGTGTTGCATGACTTTTTGAAAATGGAGACGGAAAAGTCGTGTGTTAACTCAGGAATTACAAACTCTCAGAAGCAGTTCCTACCTGAAGGGCTGGGAGAACACAAGAGAAGAAGTGTTAAGGAGAAGAATCTCAGAGCACAAAGACCTGACATTTAGTAACCAGTGCTCTAGAAGCAATGTCAGAATATGGAGAACTAGAGTGAGAATCCGAATGAGAGTAAGAGAGAGAAAGATGAATATATCTGTTCCTCTCCTGATTTTTCTCTCATCTCCCAGTAGTGCCTCTTATTGATTGCACTCAGAGTTGGCCATCTAAAAAATACTCTTGGAAACCGAGTTCGCAGATCAACCCTCACTACCAGCTCGTGCAGACAGGGGTGGTTAAGACGCCACAAATGAAAAACTGGGATACACAGAGTTTTTTAAAGCCATAATATTTATACTGTAACATGCCACCTTTGAACTGCCTTCAAAGTAGGCACTGTGCACGAATACTCAAACCTTAAAATCTGAAAAGCTAAATTTTATTTTTTGTAATTTCTGAGAGTTTTAAAACAGTGTAATATAGGCTTTTCTTTGTTCTTTCTTTTCCACCAGCCTTCCAGAAATGTAGGAATATGCAATTTTTGTTTATTTTTAAGCAGTTATATAAAAATCTTTAAAATTAAGAAATAATTCTGGCTGGGCATGGTGGCTTACGCCTGTAATCCCAGCACTTTGGGAGGCCGAGGCGGGCAGATCATTTGAGGTCAGGAGTTCAAGACCAGCCTGGCCCACATGGTGAAACCCCGTCTCTACTAAAAATACAGAAATTAGCCAGGTGGTAGTGGCACAAGCCTGTAATTCCAGCTACTTGGGAAGCTGAGGCTGGAGAATCACTTGCACCTGGGAGGCGGAGGTTGCGGTAAGCCAAGATCATGCCACTGCATTACAGTCTGGGCAACAGGGTGAGACGCTGTCTCAAAATAATAGTAATTCTAACCTTTGACATCATCCAAAGACAAAATTGCTGAACTGCTTCACTTTGTCTCCGTAGATCTCTAGTTAGCATTCAAGGTGCTAATGAGGCCAAGGTCTCAGGTATATATCCTTAGTGGGTCAGTTAGCATCACTAACCTCCAGGTACACAGATGATTTTTCTAAACTTAAACATATTAACAGATGCTGCTGTTCACCTGAAATACTCAGTGATTGATGGTCAACAATGCTAAATTCACTAGCAGCTTAGTTTATTTTTTAAAATGTGACCCAGAGATATCAATGAATTTGACCCAATGGACTTTTATCCCTTCTTTATCTATGTATTATGTTATCTTTTACACCAACATTGGTCAAACAAAAGTATACTTTTTTCTTATTTGTTAGACTTCTTGTTTAAAAAGTCAATGCTGTCAGGATATAGTTTGGATTCTGCAGGAAATTCTACAGGAAAATGAATAAGGTATTATTAGAAAGATCTGTTCAATTTTGTACCTGGTGTACTTATTATTTATACAGATCATAAAGAGGCAGAAGTTAAATGAACTAAAGCACAGTGTATCTTCAGTGGCCAAAAGAAGAAAGAAAAGAATGAGAAATCCGTGCTGACATCATATACTGGGAAGTTAGTCATTAATATTGTTACATGCATGATATGTAACAAATGAAGATAGAGTAAAAGAAAAAGCTTTTCTCTGGCTTATGCTTTTAAAATTTCTTGCTTAGATGGCCATAGTGGGAACATATAATGGGACAATTCTTTCCACGTGTCTCTCTAGATTCCAATTCAGTCTTGTGGATTTAATTACCTGTGAGAACTTGAACAGCATCTGACAGTCATCTTGAAGTAGGTGAGTAGTGTCTAAACAGTCCATATAAATTAGTGGGACATGAAATCAATTTAATAATTTAGTAAATCTTGACCATACTTTTAAAAATGAAACAGAATATAATAAGATAATGTAGAAGAATAGACTAGAATATGATAGAAGCAGAGTAGTTCAGCAGGTGAGTAACATTTTGTAAAATGTTTAGTTCTCTCTCTCTGTGTGTGTGTGTGTGTGTGTGTGTGTGTGTGTGTGGGTGGGGAGGTGTGGAAGGTATATGCATGTTCTGGGTTATGATATAAAATGTGTTATAAGTTGTGGTGAAAAGAAAAGTTTGAATTTGATAAATGTAGCAAAACAGAGCATACCGAAACAATTGTGTTTGTGCTATCTGTGTAGATGTATCTGTGCTATCTAGGTCAAACTACTCTGGCCAATGTTCTTCCGGCAACTGAAGGGAAAAGGGGAGTGGAGCTTGATGCTTTAGAATACTAATTCTTTATAAAACATCTTTTTTGGCTTAGCTAAATTCTTCTATCCTCATTTTACTGTAGATGAAAGGAAGATGTGAGCCTGTTTAAACACCAGCATTTTTCATCACTCTGTAGAATTACCTCCTTTCCCAATCATATAGCTGCGTCTTGTAGATTTGAGACTTCTTTTACTTAGTGATTAGCTCTTCATACTGTCTTTATATCACAATTGCACAGTGCATACAATACTGGCTATTCAGCAGGGGGTGGGTATGGGGGGCAGTTGTGGTTGTCCTAAAAAGCAGAAGACCGCATAATGCTGACATAGTTTGCGAGTTGTCAGGTGCTGTCAATTTGATTGAGTTAGGCAGACTCTAAGACGGCCCCAAATATTTTCCACTTACTAGTATTCATGGCTTTATGTAAGACCCTCCCCTTGAGTAACATCATTCTTACCAATCGAATATAAACACAATGAAGCACTGCCACTTCTATGATTAAATTACAAAACATTGTCACTTCTATCTTGCTAGTAGATTCTCAATATTGCCTTGTTAGTTTGTACAATTTGGTGAATAAAGCTTTCATGTGGGAGAGGTCCACATGGAAAGGAATTAGGGGTGCCTCCAGCCAAAAGCCAACAGGGAACTTAGGCCATCAGTCTCTCCAGGTACAGCTCTATGGAAACTGAAATATTCCAATAGTGAGATGAGCTCAGAAGTGGATCCTTCTCCAATTGAATCTTCAGAGGAGACTCAAGCCCTGGCAGACAATTTGACTTCAGTCTTTTGAGATATTCAAAACAGAGGATCTACCTATGCCATACCCAAATCCCTGATCCACAGAAATTATGAGGTAATGTTTCTTGTTTTAAATAGCTAATTTTGGAGGTATCTGTTACATAGATATTGATTACAAATGCAATGGTGCTAGTTCTCAAAGAAGGGACATTTGGCAATATAAAAATATTAGAATTTTCTTTGGTTTTTGCAAAGGTAGAGGCCAGAGATGCTGCTAACCATTCTACAATGCACAGACAGACTCAGACAGCAAATTATTTTTTGACTCAAAATGTTAGTAATGCCAAAGTTAAGAAACCATGGTCTATACACTTAAGCAGATTTCAGTACCTTTAGACAAGAGATCTTAAGTCTCATATTCTGCACACTATTCCTAACGTCTACTAATAAAAAGAAATTATTTGTAAATACATTTCTTGGAAGCTGATTGTAGAATCAATGGCATTTCCTTCATTTTCAAAGGGTCACAACGCTTTTTTATTTAGAAATATCCCAGGAAGAAAAGTATGAAATGTATCTCCACTAAAATACTTTGTTTATTAATTTTGGATATAGGTCCATTCTGAAATGTATGGGTAAGCTGGAAGCTGATAATAAAACATCTCAATGAGCAAGAGAAATTTTACTTATTAATCTCTCTGTGGTAATACCGGAGCAGCCAAATTTATCTTTCTCTATATTTGGCAAGTTACACTCACCCTCAGGCTAAGACTCATTATCCCAAGTTATATCTTACACTGAAATGGCTGATATAAAACAAAAGGACCTCCTAAAATCCTGGTGGGTGTGTCTGTAACTTTTTACACGCAAACTATAGTGCTTCATGAATGAATCGGGGTTGTCATAGAGAGAAGGCATACACTTTTTTTTTTCACAAATGGAACTGTAAGCAACCGGTGCCCATTGTGAACAGCCACTGTATTTCATTTATGACCTGTCCTGTCAGAAAAGCAGCACAATTTTATTGCACACAAATTGATTTATTTTTGGTACATTGAAACAACCTGAATGGTAAGGAAATACATACTGATATGTTTGTGCTTTCTGTCTTACTCAGAGCAATAATATAATTACCAATTATGTTTTTTTTTTTAAGAAAACAAGAGTAGTAGCAGACATTCCATGGAAGAAACAGTTCTTCATGCTAATGGCAAAAGTTTTCATCCTCGTAGTTATCACAAACACACACAGTCTCAGCATAGCCATGCTCTAGTCACCTTCGTCAATAAGCTAGATGGCACCTTAGTCTTGACTGAACATTTAGCACTTCACTTTTGCTTGTATAGACCGGGGAAAACTGGTTAAGGATACAGTTGCCAAGGTCTGTTACCCTTCAAGCACATTTCTGTCTTAAGTTTGTTATCTAGACCAGTTTATATGTCTTTCCTTCAATAACACCTTCTTAAATCCACAGTAGGAATATAGTTTTCTCCGTTTTGAAAAATTATAAAATACTGTTTATTGTTATGCATTTTATATATATTGCATGTCTAAGTTGTTTTTGCTTCCATTTCTGCAGTGAACAATGTCCATTAGAACCTAAAAATTGCAAAGCACTTAACTATTATAAATGTGGGTTATTGTTGTCTGATCATCAGATCTATATTTCTTGCTTGACTGGTTTGACTTGACTATTCCTGAGTGTGTCATTCACCCTATAGAAAAATCATACCAAGTGGACAGATAGCAGCACTTACATGATAATTAATTAATTAATAGTGGCCTATAGAAGCACTTTAATACCTTATGTTGGCCATTTCCCTGGCACCATCAAAATAACACAATAATCTTCCTCATTTCTTTCCTTGGTAATAAGAGATAATCTAATTCTTCTCAAAGATACATCTGACTTTGAAAGTCTAAATTGTTGACTTTCCTGGAATAATATTTTCTTTTCTAGGACAGGAAAGACAATGTGGTTAGTGTGCAATTGCTATAATGCCAGGGAAAACACAATTAAATTTAATTAAGCAGATTTAATGACCAAAATGTTAATACAGTTTCTAGTTTATAATATCCAGCCTTAATGTGTGTTTGTCTGATGAATATATAGTGCCTCTCAACATTCATTTGCTTGACTCTGCTGCCTGTCACAGAAGGAAGCTGAATGGTTCAGAGAGAAGAATAAACAATTCTTCTTGTGTAACCTGCTTATTTATGGCATATTTGGTTTATAATAAAATTGAAGAGTTAAGCAGAATAGCATCCATCTTAAAAAATAAGACACGAAGGAGCTAAAAATAAAAATGAGAGGAAGAGAATATAAACATGCATCAGATAATTATGCTTCCTCATTAACTCATTGCAATCTTATAAATGGAACTAAATAACTTAGCATGTTTAGAACACCACATGTATTCCATTAGTAAGATTTACTTGCTAATAAAATAAAAAATATTTGGCTTTATAGGTAGATATTTGGGTTAATTCCTATTGTCTTACCATCATATCCAAATGACACTAGGCAATTAATGCTTACTGATGGCGACAAAGTTATCTTCTGATAATAAGTACAAAATCATAAAAGTTTTATAAATCGCAGTGCCAAGTGTTTAGTGTGTATTCATTTTATGAATTTGCCTCTTACAATGAGGAGTTTAAATATGTGACTCTCTACAGGTAATTCAACAGTAACTTTCCTTTTGGCTTCAGGAGAACTATCTAAAGAGGGTGACAAAAAGTAAAATTTATTTTATTGTTTCTTCTTGGAGGACAAAAGTTACTGAAATACACAAACCTTCAGTTAAATGAGTAGCTCCAATTTAAATAAAATCTATTGTAATATGACTTCCTTTTTTGGAAATTTAGACACGTGACTGATAGATGACAAGCTAGAGGAGAATCAGAGATAATTTTGTACCTGCATCACATAATATTATATGAGCAAATGTATATAATGCTTAAAAGGGAGGTTTGTATTTTGGTAAGAGTTAGTTGATGATGTGTTGGGAAAGAAGCCTGGAGGAAAGGGGTTCAGAGGAAGCACTAAAGAGGGAACATGACACAGTCAATGCAGTGCTTTACAACCTGTGGTTCTCATACCACTTGCACTAAATTGAAATGCTTAACAAATATGCAAATTTCTGAGACCACTCGAAACACACTGGATGAAAATCTTTTAGGGTTGAACAGAGCATCTGAATTTTTAACAAACATGTTTGGCAATTCTGAGGTACATTAAGGATTGAGACCAATTGATAATGAAGAATACATTTTTGATTTTTTATAAGTATAAGGGAAACAGTTTTAAGAATAATCAGGGAACTCATCTTTAGCACTTTCTTTATCTCTTCACTTTTTTATTTCAGCACATCTGCTTCATGATTTTCTGCAGCCTAGCTTTGTTTGCTATATAGTCCACCAGGAGGAAGACAGACTAATCACAATGGACGTTATTTTTACATCCCTGTTAAAGAAACCAGCAAAGTCTGAGACTACATTTACTTGGCTTCATTTTATTCCTAGGGAAGGGAGTCTCATTAGCTCAGCTTGAACTAAGTGCCCTCCCCTGGTCCAAGTCATGGGCAGAAGACAGGGCCATGAAATAAGACATATTTACATGGTCCCACCACAACTTCCTATGAATTTATTCAAAATATATGAGCATATACAATTTGACAGATAGAACAGTACATTAGACATAAAACAGTAAACAATCAGGAGTGAGGAAGGAATGTTCTCAGACATGAGCAAATCATTGTAGGCTGGGCAAGTAACTTAAGATATGTCAGTTAAAATTAGCAAAATAGTGTTAATAATCCAAACGTTCAACAGTAAGGCTGAAATGATGAGATATATCTATGAAATAGAAGAGTGAAAAAAGCTGTCCTCAAAGAATATATAGAATGAAGAAAACTACTTAAAATATATTTTTATGCTAAGCACACACACATTGTAAAATGTCTGTAATATAGCCCTATTTAAAAATAAATACAAAAACTGGAAAACACTGGGAAACATAAAAAAGTGGCATGGTGCATGCCATTGGATTTCAGGTGGTTTTTTTTTTTTTCTTCTTCAAAAATTTCTAATGTTTGCAAATTCATATGATAAATAGATATTACTTTTATAATTGGCAGAAAATAAAAGAGAAAGGAATAACATTTACTGTGCAGCTTGCTGCTAGTCACGCAGTTTGAATGTTAGCTGAGCCACTACTTCTAAGACTGATCAACAACCAAAGACCTTGTACCTTCTTTCAGTGTTTGCAGAACCATAGATAATTGGCTAATGGAATCCTTCTTTTCCTGAAGCTAACTGCGGGTAAAAAACGTAACTTGCGTTTTCTGCAGGGCATAGGCTAACCAATGAGGCTCTCATAGAATAAACAATCCTCAGAATTCTCTCCTCAGGATGTTGTGATCTTACACGTGTCTTCTTAAATTCACATAGTATATGGGTTGACAGCAACATGAAAAGTACCATTACTAAACTGATCATACACAAAAAATGTCAGCTAGAATATAGCAGTCATTTGTATTTTTTGGCCAAAAAGTAATTCTTTCTATTTGGAGAAAATTCCAAGATAGGTCAAAGGTATTATTCCACCTCTCACTCCAAAAGTATACTATAGAATAAATATGTTCTCTTCCACCCCACAGACAGCTATAATGTGGACCTGTGGCCTCAGTGTAGACAATTGGATGGTCCTATTTAGGATGTGACTTCTGGGATAACTGTAGAAAGGTGCAAGGACAATCAGGAATTTCTAGCTGCTAAATGGCTATTTCTAGATATGAGTGGCATTTGGAGAGTGTCTGATGGTGAATGCATAAGCTGTGCCACCCACACTGTTACTGTGGCCAGGCCTGGACTTTGCCTCCCTTCTCTTGATCTGTTCAGTTAGCTAGTTATTCTGTGGATTCTACAGGGCAGCCATCTTTTATTCTGCTAAGCATTATTGATAACCAAGGACATTTGATATTGTATTAAATATTACATTAAATTCAATGATGGCCAGATTTTATTTCTACATTTATATAGTTAACTTTCACTAAGGTCTTGTTAACAATTTTCCTATTCATTTTGAGGTCTTAATAAGCAAAACAGGAGGAATGTTAAAGATGGCCAAGTAGACACAGTCAGGAAGAGCTTCTTTCATTGTAAGAGACCAAAATATCTAGTAGACCAGCATACTCTAAACAGATCTTCTAAGAGAATGCACTGAGAGGGATTAGGGAGATGACACAGACACTGTTGCCAGCACTGCATTGGGTTGCCAGTACTGAAACTGATAAGAACAGAAATAGAACTTACAAGAATACTTGGGACATATCTAAAACAGTGCTAAGAAAGTTTGTATCACTAAATTCCCACATCAAGAAATTAGAAAGACCTCAGATTAGCAACCTAATATCACACCTGTAGAAACCAGAAAACAGGAGCATTACAACCTTTGTCAAAGCTAGCAGAAGACAATAAATAACTAAATTAGAAAGGAAGTGAACAACATTGAAATGTGAAAATCCATACCAAAGATTAAATGAAACCAAGAATTGGTTTCTTGAAAGAATAAACAGGATTTCTAGACCACTAGCTAGGTTAATAAAGAAAAAAAGAAGATGCAAATAAGCACAACCAGAAAGGACATGGGTGACATTACAATCAACCCTAAAGAAACAGAAAAAATCCTTGGAGACTGTTACAAACCCCTCTATGCACACAAACTAGAAAAACTATAGAAAATGGATAAGCTTCTGGAAAAACACCATCCCAATATTGTGGGAAGAAATTAAAGGAAGAAGTTAAAACTCTGAACAGATCAATGAGTTACATAATTGAATCAAAAATAAAAAAAATCTGTCAACCCAAAAAAAGTCCAGAACCAGGTGAATTTACAGTCAAATTATACCAGACCTACAAAGGGCTACAACTAATCTTACTGAAATTATTCTGAAAAGTTGAGATGGAGGGATAACTCCCTAACTCGTTTTATGATGCCAATGTCATTCTGATACCAAAATCTGGCAGAAACACACAGACAAGGAACATTTCAGGCCAGTATACCTGATGAACGTACATGCAAAAATTCTCAACAAAATACTAGTAAACCAAATTCAACAGCACATTGAAAAGTTAATTCACCACTATCAAGTAGACTTTATTCCAGGGATGCAAGTTTGGTTCAACAAACACAAATCAATCAATGTGATTCACTGCATAAAAACAAAAACCATATGATCATCTCAATGGAGAAATGTTTTTGATAAAATTTATCATCTATTTTTAAAACCCTCAAAAATCTAGGCATTAAAGGAACACGTATCAAAATAATAAAAGCCATTTTATGACAAATCCATAGCCAACATCATGCTGAGTGACCAAAAGCTGAAAGCATTTTCCTTGAGAAATGGAAGAAAATAAGGATGCTCGTTCTCACCATTCCTATTCAACATAGTACTGGAAGTCCTAGCCGGAGCAATCAGGAAGATAAAGAACTGAAAGTCATCCAAATAGGAAGAGTGAAGTCAAATTATCTCTCTTCACTTATGAGATAAGTCTATACTAGAAAACACCAGAGCCTCTGCCAAAAGGCTTCTAGAGCTCGTAAATGACTTCAGTAAAGTTTCAAGATACAAAATAAATGTACAAAAATCAGTAGAATTTCTATACACCAATAAATAGAGCCAAATCAAGAATGCAGTCACACTTATAATAGCTACAAAAATGAGTGAAATACTTAGGAATCGCTAACCAAGGAGGTAAAAGATTTCCCCAAGAATTAGAAAACACTGTTGAAAGAAATCTAGGTTGACATAAAAATGTTGGAAAACACTCCATGTTTCTAGATAGGAAGGATCAATATTGTTAAAATGGCCATGTTATCCAAAGCAATTTGCAGATTCAATGCTATTCTTATCAAACTACCAAGGTCATTTTTCTTAGAATGAGAAAAAGGTATTCTAAAATTCATGTAGAATCAAAAAAGAGTCTCAATAATCAAAGCAAACCCTAACCAAAAAGGATAAATCTGGAGGCATCAAACTACCTGGCTTCAAACTATACTAGTAGGCTACAGTAACAAAAACAGTATTGTATTGGTATAAAAACAAATACATAGAACAATGCAAACGGAAAAGGACTCCCTATTCAACAGATGGTGCTAGGGTAGCGGGCTAGCTAGCAATATGCAGAAGATTGAAACTGAATCACTACCATTCACCATACACAAAAATTAACTCGGGATAGATTAAAAACATAAATGTAAGATCTAACATTATAAAAATATTAAAAGAAAACTTAGGAAGTGCTCTTCTGGACATTGGCCTCGGCAAATAATTTATGAGTAAGTCACCAAAAGTAATCACAACAAAAAGAAAAAATGAAAAGTGGAACCTAATTAAACTAACAAGCTTCTGCACAAGAACAACAACAATAAAAATTGTCAATAGAGTAGAGAGACAAACTGTCAATAGAGTAAACAGACAACTTGTGGACAAAATATTCACAAACTATGCATCCAATAAAGGTCTAATATACAAAATCCATAAGGATCTTAATTCAACAAGCAAAAAACCAAATAACCCCATTAAAAATGGGCAAGGAATATGAACAGAAACTTCTCAAAAGTAGATACACAAGCAGCGAATAAATACATTAAAAAAGATCAACATCACTAATTATTAAAGAAATGCAAATCAAAACCACAATTAGGTGCCTCCTCACACCAATCAGAATGGCTTTTATTAAAAAGTCAAAAAATAACAGGATGTTGTTGAGGTTGTGGAGAAAAGAGAACACTTACACAATTTTGGTGGAAATTAAAATTAGTTCAACCATGTGTGGAAAGCAGTTTGGAGATTTCTCAAAGAATGTAAAACAAGATGACCAATAGCAATACTATTACTGAATACATATACAAAGGAAAATAAATCATTCCACCAAAAAGACACAGGCACTCACATGTTAAAGCACTATTCAAAATAGTAAAGACATGAGATCAATCTAGATGCCCATCAATGATGGAGTAGATAAATAAAATTTGATACATATACACCATGGAACACTATGCAGTCAAAAAAAAAAAAAAGGAATGAAATAATCTTTGCAGCAACATAGATGCAGTTGAAGGCCATTCCTAAGTGAATTAATGCAAGAACAGAAAACCAAATACCACATGTTCTCACTTGTAAGTGGGAGCTAATCATTGAGTACACAATGACTCAAATATGGGAACAACAGGTGGACACTGGAGACTGCTAGGGGAGAAGGGGGTGAGGGAGAGAGAGGGTTGAAAAGTTAACTAGTTGGAATTACGCTCAGTACCTGGGTGATGAAATTATTTATGCACCAAACTTCAGTGACATGCAGATTACCCGTGTAACAAATCTGCACATATACCCCCTGAACCTAAAGTAAGAGTCAGGAAAAAAAAACAAAAATTCAAGACAGTGTGATTTTTAATTATTTTATTGAAAATAATATTTGTAATAAAACAGAAATTTTAATAGTCACAAGATAATACTTTACTTAGAAATACATAGACTAAAAGATGCATGATATTTATGGAGAAAAATAGGAGTTAAAAAAGAACATAAAAGAAAATCCAGACCAGATGCAGTGGCTCATACCTATAATTCCAGCCGTTTGGGAGGCTGAGGCAGGAGGTTTGCTTGAGCCCAGGAGTTCAAAACCAGCCTGGGCAGCATAGTGAGATTTTGTATCTACAAAAAATAAAATAAAATAAATAGACAGGCATGGTGATGCACACCTGTAGTCCCAGCTACTCAGGAAACTGAGGTGGGAGCATTGCTTGAGCCTTAGGAGACTCTGTATGTTAAAAAAAAAAAAAAAAAAAAGTGCCAATGAATATAAGAGAAGGTTTTTGAACTTAGGAAAATGCATGATATGTCTTTCCATCACAACAATAGAAATAAATGAAAATGGCAAGTGTTGATGATGATGTGGGGAAATGGGAGTTCTCATACACTGTTATCAAGAGTACTGATTAGTACAACTAAACTGGAGATCAATTTGTCAATATCTAGTGAAGGTGAAGATGTGTGTAACCTACATCCTAGCAAATACATCTTTAGAGCAGTGTTTCCTAAAAGTTTATGGGCCCAGGCCATAGTAAAAAAAAAAATTGTTTTATATTGGCATTTACACTAACTGTATGTACATGCATATCTGTATATATACATACAGTTTCCTAAGACAATAGGTACCTTTATTCTGTGCAATGTACTTTGATACTATTTATGCATCTAATATCTTTTAAAAATATGCTGTTATTACCTGTTGAATTAGTTTCATGATGCATAATTTGAAAAACACAAAAATGTGGCCATAAATATACATGTGTGTTAGGCAGAAAAATATCCCCCTAAAGATGTCTGCATTCTAATCCTGTGATGATGTTACCTTACATGGCAAAAGGAAGTTGCAGTTGTGATTAAGGTTAAGGACTCTGAGGTGAAGAGTGTTTCCTAGATTATCCAGGTGTGCCCAGTATAATCTCATGAATCCTTAAATGTGGAAACATTTTCCGAGCTGCAGATAACCGGTAAATGGCAGCTTGAGAAGGTCCCATTGCTGGCTTTGAAAATGGAGGAAGGAGGGCATGAGCCCAGGAATCTGAGAGGCTCCTAGAGGCTGGAAGGACAAGGGAACTGTTTCTCTCCTAGAGCCTCCCAGAAGTAAACAGCCTGTGGACCCCTTGACTTTAGTGCAGTGAAATACATTTTGGAACCCCAACTTCCAGACATAGAAGACATCAATACATGTTGTTTAAAGCCACTAAATTTTGGTGATTTGTTACAGCATGTAATAGAAACTAGTACAATCTGTATAATGAGATGACTGTAGATAGACTAAGATAGATAGATAGATACATAGATAGATAGAATGCTGCAATTATGAAACATCTGTGATAATTATAGCATTGTAGATAGAATGCTGCAACCATCAAACATATCTGTGATAATTATAGCTTATTTTAACAGCTATCTAAATGCCCATCATTAGGGAATGGATAACAAACAATAGTATATTTATACTTGATATACTATCTAGCAGTTAAAACAGAATAAGCCAAATATTCATATATCAATATATTTAAATTCTCAAATCACAGGATGACAGTCATAAGATAATACTTTACTTAGAAATACGTAGACTAAGATAATTTCAAATATATCTGAAATGTTTTAGGTTTTTGTCTTTTAAATCCCAAAAGCAAAATATATGAAAATATGTGTGTGTGTGTGTGTGTGTGTGTGTGTGTGTGTGTGTGTGTGTGTGTGTATGGAAGGGAGGAAGCAAGAAAGAAGGGATGGAAATAGTATTTTGAGGCTGAATGCCCTGAGATTAAGCTGGAACATTAGTGTTTGCTGTGTAAATTTAGGCAAATTACTTGAGTTCTCTAAACCTGAGCTTTTGTCACCTGGAAAAAAAATAGATGTGTTTTTTTTTTTTTCATGTTATTGGAAGAATTAGAAGAGATAATTTATGTAAAGTGGATAATGTAAATAAAAGCATTGCATATGATAAGGACTTAATAGATATTATTTATTTCTTATTTCTCCAACATTATACACGAGTAAGTCCGGTCTCTGTAGGTGTGTATCTCTGTCAGATGAAGAGGGAAAATCAACTCTAAAACCACTTTAAGAACTTACTAACCTGCCTCACAGAGACATCTGAGTAACAACTTTATTTCAACCCTGTAGCAGTAAATTCAGAGTAGGGCTGTCCCAAGTTGTTTAAGTTTAGGGAGACTGAGAATGAAAGATGAGAAATTTGTTTAGCTCTGTCTACTATGTGTACTATCCCTTAACAATCCTCTCATGTAATGCATTATGCACATTATACATGAGATGCACTTGGGTCAGATTTTGGGCTCTCCCCGATGGATTTAGGCAAGATTGCATCCTGAACCCTTTTAGCT
Organism: Macaca nemestrina; assembly: GCF_043159975.1. Lineage (NCBI taxonomy): Eukaryota > Metazoa > Chordata > Mammalia > Primates > Cercopithecidae > Macaca > Macaca nemestrina. The sequence continues at coordinate 92,017,622 of NC_092127.1, forward strand.
ATTTTGGGCTTGAAGAACAGTTGAGCTTCCAAGTTCTGATCTTTATTCTTTCAGCCTTATTATCCAAAAATTGGTCTACTCCTCAGCCTCTTTTCAGTAGTCTAAAATGCTTACATGTGCATATGTAAAGGTAGAATTTTGATGAATTACACTGCATAGCCTATCTTGCGCTGGAGGAAAAATTGTTTTCATTATTGCTTTGTCTCTCTCTTGCCTTCTTAGTGATGCTCAAAGATGTAGGAGAGCTGTAATGGTCAGCAAATGAGACCAGTATCTCTAGTCTTTTGTCTACCAAATGTCCCAGCACCTCTAAACTCACTGGGCTACACTGATTAATTCAGAGATGGGGATATAAATTATTATTTGATTTTATTTTTTTATTTTATTTTGAGATGGAGTCTTGCTCTATTGCCCAGTCTAGAGTGCAGTGGCATGATCTTGGCTCACTGAAACCTCCGCCTCCTGGGTTCAAGCTATTCTCCTGCTCCAGCCTCCTGAGTAGCTGGGATTACAAGCATGCACCACCATGTTCAGCTAATTTTTGTATTTTTAGTAAAGATGGGGTTTCACCATGTTGGTTAGGCTGGTCTCGAACTCCTGACCTCATGATCCACTCGCCCCAGCCTCCCAAAGTGCTGGGATTACAGGCATGAGCCACCGTGCCCGGCCGGGAATATAACTTTTAGAAATACTGAGATGTTACTTGGAGTTTGGGGATGGAAGACTCTTTTATACTCTACTTGATCATGTAAGAATAACCATGACATTTATGGTAGCCATCTGAATACTAAGAAGAGTTTGTGATTAAATCTAAATAGAAGAAAGAAGTGCCAATAAGTGACGATAGACCTGGTCTCAATACCCATTAACCCTCTATCTTAGTCTACAGTTAACTAGATCTTTTTCAGAACTCTTTTTCTTTAGACAATTTGGTAGAGTTTACTACAACTTTTAAATGAAAATGAGGTTTAGTTCCTTTCTTACAATATATGGTAACCAAAGGAGTTAGCCTGGTAGCTGCAGTTCAGAATGTCTTATGGGGCTTATTAATTCTTATTAGTAGTATTGAATGATGTCTGATAGATACTCAAACTCTCATTTAGTATTTAAATATGAGTCCTAACTTAACTAATTCCATCCCTTATTCCTTTTTCTGGGGCTGAATTATACTTTCTGCAATCCCCAATTCCTGGAGAGCTGGAGTGGAGGTTTGTTAAATACAGACAGATGAATCGTATTTTCTAATCAACAGTCTAAGTAGAATTTCTTAGTAATATGCTGTGCTTGACATATTAAATATTTTGGTACCCCGATTGCCTATAGCTTTCTTGAACTTTCATGACGCTGAGGCTATTGTTCCTTGGACCATTTGCTTATGATTCTCCAAGTAACAGGCTGGAAGGCAGATCTCTCTGGGCTTGGCTAGTTTGCAAGACCAAAGGGTATGAATGTAGAAACAAGCAGATGCTCAATTGGAAAAGGTAGGAACTGAGAACAAGCTATGGCAGAGGGAAAAACCAATACACTGAAACTTGACCAAAGGGAAACCATGGAATAAATAATTATAGAAACAGTTGAATCCATAAGAAAGAGCCAGAAAACAAAAACTGCTCAAAGCCGATGAAACACTTGTAGGATTAAAAGGACCCAAGCAAACTGAGACAAGAGTATCAATTATAAAAAAACAAGCAAATGCACATGTTGCTACCTCAGACGCTTTTTTTTTTTTTTTTTTGAGACAGAGTCACACTCTGTTGCCCAGGCTGGAGTGCAGTGGCACAATCCCAGCTCACTGCAGCAGCACAATCCCAGCTCACTGCAGCTCACAGTCACCTCTCCGGTTCAAGTGATTCTCCTGCCTCAGCCTCCTGAGTAGCTGGGACTATAGGCACCTGCCACCACATCCAGCTACTTTTTATATTTTTAGTAGAGATGGGGTTTCACATTGTTGGCCAGGCTGGCCTCGAACTTCTAACCTCCAGTGATCTGCCTGCTTCGGCCTCCTAACGTGCTGGGATTTTAGGCATGAGCCACTATGCCTGGCCTGCTTCTGATACTTCTTTTCTAGCTTCTTTCGTGTGTGGAAATTTGATCTGTTTCACACAAACTGTTGAGCCTCTGGAGATGACTGCTTTTCTTTATTCCAATCAGCATATGATTTTTATGTCCTTCCCACCAAACACGGTTGCGTTTCCTCACCATTGTTTTGTCCCCACTTGGAATTTTCTCTGGAGACTTCCCAAAGTACTTTGTTTCATAGAAGACAGACTACATTTTCTTTTGCCATTTTCTGGATCTGAAGCTATACTTTTATCCAACTATTTTCTGACAGCTACTGGGGTGTCCAATAATTCAGTTCAGTTCTGCCACTACCTGGAGTTAGTGCAGACCTCCACAGGTTAAGGGGCTCAGGTCCACAAGATTGCCCCACTTCAGATGCCAGCCTGTAATGAGGCTGTCAGGCTACCAGCACTTCTTTGCAGCTGGCTAACAATTTGAGGAGGGTTCCCCCAGTCCTTTCTTCAGATTCAATAGTTTGCTAGAAGGACACATAGAACTCAGGAAAGGGGTGTACTTACTATTACAGTTTTAATAGGATACAATTCAAGAAAGGCCAAGTGGAAGTAGTTTACAGGACGCAGTACAAGGAGAATAGTGGCATTCCATGGCTTCTCCAGGTATACCACCCTCTCAGGACCTCAGTGTTTTCACCAACCCAGAACCAACTCCCTGCCATTGCAATTTCATCATTCAGAGTTTCTAATTCAGAGATTTCATTACAGAAGCATATAAGTCATTGATCATGGCTGCTTAAATTCAATCTCCAGTGCCTTTCTTTAGAGGTTAGCAAGGTACAAGGGGTGGGGGAAGGTGGAGGTGAAAGTTTCAACCCTCTGATCGTGTGGCCTGTTCCTCTGATTATCACACCCTATCCTGAAGCTATTTAGGGGCCTGCTATGAGTCAGCATTGGCATATATTCAGGCATGCTTTAAAGGAGTTACTTAGAAATAACAAAATACATTATTATTAGTTAGGAAATTCCTAGGGTTTTAGGAGTTCTGTGCCAGGAACTTGAAACAAAGACCAAATATATTTTTATCAGACCATAGGATTTTTTCTGAATATCCAGAAGTGATATATAGACAAGCCAGAACCTTCATGTCCCTCATGAACTCTTGTTCTTTTTGCTGAGGCCTGTATTATTTTTTTGAACCGATTAAAACAGAGTCTCTGAAAATTATTTAATATTGCATGGACTGATTAGTAGCTTTAAATTAAAAAAAATGTACATTTTATAAAATTGAAATGCAGAATTCTTCATGATTTTTATAATAATTATCTTTTGTTCTAACTCTTATATTCCACAAGACTGTAAAAAAGGCTGAAGGATAACATCAGTCACTTCATCTTGGCTGCAGTTATTCATGCCTCTCCTACTCGTATATTATTTTCCTGTTAATGGTTTCATTTGTTCAGTTTGTATTTTCATAGGTATTGCTATATTGAACAATATTTTCAATTCCAAAAGTTGATTACGGACTTGTGTTATTCTAGATGTTAGGTAATAATATATAACCATAAAACTCAGTAGCTTAATAAAACTAACTGTTGTCTTGGCTTTCTGCTTCCTGTCTAAAAGACAAGCAGGGAGCTCTCCTCACTACAATCACTGGGAACATCGGCCTTCGGTGGCTCCATCTTGACACCTGTTTCTCAGATGGCCATGGCAGAGGGAAGAGAACCTGGCAACTCATAGGTTGGCTCCAAGAGTTTCTGCCTAGAACTAATGGGTCTTATCTGCTCACATTTTATTGAGTAAAGCCTCATGAATCTCTCTCTTGACTTAATTGCAGGTATAGTGATCTTGTCAGGTTTTGGTAGGAAATCCAAACATTTAATCTATTTTTCTGGAGAGATTTTGATGAACCGAAAAGATTTTTTCCATGTGCAGCCATGGATCATTCAGAGGTTTTAATAATGAGTTCAATGGCCATTCCCTTGATTTGATGCTTGTCAAGAGTCTGAGTTTTAATTTGTTTCTTTAAGGCAAAGCATTTCTTCATTTAGTATTTTACTGTTGGGAGTTGAGAAGCAGTTCTGCTTGCAACTCAGCAAGTCCCTGAATTTGTAAACTCTCCTTATTTTCTTTAAAATTCTGTTTTTCTGATTTTCTTGTCCTCTGATACTTGCCAAATATAATCAATAACAATTGCCATGTACCATTCATATTCTTTTCTTCCCCATCACTTCTCCTAGAACTATATGAGTTGCCTTCTAAGAAAAGGTGAGAATATTACCAAAAGTTTGAAACTGCATGATGTGGATTATCCTTTCAGGCTCTTTTATCAGTTATCTTCCTGCTTGTCACCTACCCTTTGAATCAGTTTCATATATTTTAGCTCTGTTACCATAGCAATATCTAGTATCAATTTCTGTATCAATCAAAATAGGTTATGTTGATGGATATTTCCATTTGCCTCTCTAGATCTATACTTTTAATGCTTCTTTTACTACTCTATGCCTTGGGGTGAGAGTGAGGGGCTTTATGTCATTATCTGCATCAATGGATTTCTTTTCTTTTCCAGCTTCCAAGAATAGTCATCAGTAGGATTCACTGGAAGGAGATTGGAGGGTAAAAGGAAAGTAGAGTCAAGGTTCTTCTGCATTTACCCGCTTCAGTTCACTGCAACTTGGCTGAATTCCTCTACTGAAGTCTACAGTTCTTATCAGGCCTCTCCATACAACCATACTATCTAGGTAGGTAAATTAACTCTCACTATTCTTGCCTATTCAGATCTAGTGGTCATAACATCTTTGCAGTGATAAAATCTCAGGATAATTCATCATTCCAGGTTAGGAAAACTGACCTCTGATGACCACAACCTTGTTGATACTCCCTTCATTTAAATCTTCCTAATCATCTATGTTGAGGGACTTTCTTTATGAACTTCAACTGATTAGGTTATGTTTCAGTAGTACACAGCTACAAATCCTTTGTGGCTTACCATAGCAAAAGTTTATTTTTTTCTAGGCCACCGTTCCACATGTGTTGGCAGGAAGCCCTGTTTACCCTGTCATTCAGCATCTCAGGCTTCAGCTTAGACCACTTTGATGATCAGTCAAATAGTAGGAAGGATATAAGATTACTCATGTGTGGACCCATCGATTTCTGCCTGGGTGTGACACATGCCACTTTTGCTTACAGTTCTAACCTCAAAGTAGCAAAAGTATCGCCCTAACATGCAACCAAAAGAGGAACACTGGGACAACTTCACAATTACTTTGCAAATACTTCAAAAGTGGACTTTAGAAGCATAAAATTATGATAAAATTCAAACAAACATTATAAGTCATATTAATGTCATATATGTAAATAGTAATAAAGATGACAGTGCACACATAGAATATGATTCTGTTCATGCTCAAGCAAATAAATCTGTTAGTGTAATGATGCTGCACAGTTATCAAAAAAGGAAAGTATAAGCTCACACACAAATAAATAACTGAAAGATGAATTGTATTCAGGCCAGTCTATGTTCCTGATCAGCTTAGCTCCACCTAAACCCTGGGTTAGCCATTTGCCTTGCTTCTCAGAGCAGCCACAGTGATGGTTTCACTGTTGCCACGGGCTTAACTCTGCACTCCCATCACCACTGCATTTCCTTCCTCTTCTAAGATTTCAAATTTTCTTACCATCCCAAGAGTGAGAGAAGGGCTTCAGCATGAATTCTATTGCACTCTTGTGGTGTGAGGTGAAACAGGTCTCGCTTTTCAATGTTACCCATCGTAACCCAACTGGACTTGTGAAAGTGTTAGGTTCCCCTACCTAAAGAGGCCAATTAAAATGCAGGAGAGTGGGAAACACCACATGTAATGATCTTTGATCAAAGAAAGGCAAGAGACCAGAAAAGGCACACTCATAAATTACTTTTCCTTCCTTTCTTGGCAACTTTGAGATGCAGTATCATATAGCCTCCCTGAAGATATTCTATAAGACTAGGCAGTCAACTTTATTTCCTATGAACCAGAGCAGATTAGTAACATCCCACTTTGTACACACTTGCCCTGTTTCACTGTCTCACTTCATGTTACCCTCACTTTTGATTCCCTGCTATTGCACTGCCTCTCTCAATACAGTCTGCCAGATAGCTTTGCTTTGGGAGGTTTTTTTTTGTTTGTTTGTTTTTGTTTTTGTTTTTGTTTTTGTTTTTTTTTTAAGAACTCAGGCTCAGAAAGCTAGTATTAGGTGGTGGGCATAGAGAAAAGACCTTCAGGAAAAAATCTGGAGTTGGATTTCTCACTCCAAAAGAAATTTAGAGTGAGATTTCTCACTCTAAAAGAAATAAATACCCAACTGTTTTGGGTGATAAATAGGGAGATAAAAAATTCCTGCAATGTAATAGCAACACCATTATTACAATTTTAGAAGTAATTAATAGGATTTAGGCATATTTGACTATTTTGTTCATCATTCTAATTTGTTTCTTTTTGACCTATATTATACTTTTGCCCAATTATTTTCTTATTTCTCTGTCACTTATATTTTCATATCTGTTTATGAAAGTTGTTGCTCACTTTTTTATGACAGAAGTACATTCTTTTTTAAATGCCATGAGAAATGTTGAAATATTAGAATATCTACAGGTAAGATCTTATTTAATCATATTCTTAGAAAGAACGTTAGTTGTTAACAGACCCACTACAAAAAAATCTACTGAATTTTGTTTTAAATTAATCATTATCTTTAGGTTGCTTTTCCAGCTGCCAATTGAATTTTTTTTTTTTTTTACCCAAATCTGGCTGATTTACCTCATGCAGACAGGCAGGTAGCATATTGATCTAGAATTTGCTGATACTTAGTTCTCATGCCTATGTTCTTAATTTGCTTTATTTATTTTTGTAGAGATGGAGTCTCGCTATGTTGTTCAGGCTGATTCTGAGCTCCGGATCTCGTGCAATCTTCCCACCTTGGCTTCTCAAACTGCTGGGATTACAGGTAGGAGCCACTGTGCCTGGCCCACATGCCCATGTTTTGAGTCAGGTCAAATTCACTTAGGAATCAAAGAAAAAGTAGGAATGTTTTAGGAAGCAGCAGAAATTAACATTCTGATTTTAAATGGCTTAAGCAAGTAGGAGTTACTTATCTCACATGATAAGTCTGGAGATAAGCATTTAATGGTGTTAGTTTGCCTTTCCAGGTTCATCATAGTTCCCTGTTGTGTCATTCTTAGCATCTTGACTTGGATTTGCGTGTTTATTAGTTTGCTATGGCTGCTGTAACCAAGTATTAGAGACTGAGTGACTTAAACAACTGAAATGTATTTCTTCACAGTTCTGGAGGCCAGAAGTCAACATAAAGGTGCTGGCACGGTTGATTTTTTTTCTGAGGCCTCTCTATTTGGCTTGTAGATGACCATCTTCTCCCTGTATCTTCATATGATCTTGCCTCTGCACATCTGTGTGTGTGTCTAAATCTCCTCTTCTTATAAGAGCACCCATCATATTGGATGAGGGCTCGTAATGCCATTTTAACTTAATTGCCTGTCAAAAAAATTCTGCCTTCAAATACAGTCACATTTCTGGGGTTTAGCACTTTAACATATGAATGCAGGGGGGCATTTCAGTCCATAATACTGTGGTTATCACTTTTTGATCTTAAGATGATTGCTGCAGCTCTACAATCCACATCTATTATTAAAACAAAAAGAGGAGAGAAAGAAATTGAGACAGGAGAGTTCCCTGATCACTTCGCAGGACGTGCGACAGGGATGTTGCTCATCTGTTTTGCCACCACGCATGCTCAGGCCCCTTACAGGACGGGGAGCCTGCTGACAGGCAGGTGCAGCAACACAGGCGAGTGCCTTGGGGCTCCAGCACCAAGGTAGGATCTAAGGGTGGGCGCCTGTGACTCCCGAAGCCCAAGTGGGTGTGTGTTACAGTGTGCTCTTTTGGCTTTGCCATCTGAAGACAGCTTAAGAGTGTAACCAGCTCAGTGCCCTCTTGGGACCCAGGTACTTGTCTGGCATCCAGGAAGAGTCAAGTCACACACAGACTTGAAAGATGAATGTGGGGGTTTTATTGAGTGATGGAAGTGGCTCTCAGCAGGATGGATGGGGAGCTGGAAGGGGGATGGAGTGAGAAGATGATTTTTCTCCTGGAATTTGGCCATCCAGCAGCCAATCTCCTCTTGGACCGTCCCCAGCCCAACTCCTCTCAACTTTCAGATGCTCCTTCTCTTCTCTTCTCTTTGTCTTGCCATTCTGGATTCTTCTGCTCTTCTGTTCCTCTCCTTTTGGAGTTGGGGGTTTGCAGTTTATATGGGTACAGGATAGGAGGGCATGGGAGGCCAAAAGGCAAATTTTGGTTGCAAAAACAGGAATGCCTTTTCTCATTTAACGTTGTGGGTTTCCAGGCTTGAGGGTGGAGGCTTTGCCAGGAAATCCAGTATTTCCATCTCCTGTTCATATTAAAATGAAACTTGTAATTTTTATTCCCTATTAAAAATAAAACAAAAACTTCCAATACCATCATCCCTCTTTCACGTAGCTGATCCATGTATCTTTGACTAGAACTATGTCACATGGTCATTTCTGACTGTAAGAGAGGCTGGGCACGTGATAAGATTTTTTAGTATCTATAATAAAGAGGACATGGCAAAGGATGATTAAAAATGGGTTTCAGGCCACTTGATCTACAGAACCTGTTCCAGAGAATTTCATAGAATATTTAACAAATGTATCTTTATTGATCTGCTAAAAACAAAAGTCACCATGCCAAACACTCAAGACATGAGTAAACTGAAGATATGTGATCAGTACAAACAAAAGACACTAAGCCAAGCACTCAAGATATGTGAGACCCTGCCTTTACAGAATTTACAGTAGTTTGTGGAAGACAGACAATTAAATAGGCAATGACACTACTGCATGACAATTGAAAAGATGGGGGCAGCAGTGTATACTAGAGAAACTCACAGAAGAGGCAGCAAACCTAGTCCTAGAAAACTATTAAAGGCTCCACAAAGAAAGTGACATCCATGTTTTTTCCATCTTTACTATGCATGTAATTTAATACGTATTTCACAGAGGTATTTTAGGCAATAAGTAAATTGATATGCCAGAAATCAATAAGCACAGTACTTGGCACAAAATAATTAAAAAGTATGTGTCCGCTATTCATAATCATTTTTGTTCATTAACTATATCATTATAGCAAACCTTTTCGTACTTCTTAAAATACATTAGACGTTATTTGAAAGGTTTCATTTTACTCATTTATTCCTCATAATAATTAAAGGAGGTAGGTATTATTATTGTTCTCATTCTGCAGAGGAAGAAATGCAGACATTGAAAAATTGAGTGATTTGTTCAAGGTCATGTAGCTATTAAAAGGCAAAGCTGAGATTTGAATTCTGCCAGACCAGCTCTCAAGTTCATCCTCTTAACTACCTGCTATCAGGCCTCTCCTCATTAAATTTGGCCTCCAATATTTATTTCAAGTGGTGTTAAGAATGTATTCAGTCTAAAACGATCATTTTTCCTGATTTCTGAGTTTCTAACTGTGGCAATGACCTGCTACTGTGCTACTTAAAAAAAAAAAATGTAAATACTTCCCAGGAAGAACATGGAATAATCATTTTATTTTATTTTATTTATTTTATTATTTTTTTATTATACTTTAAGTTCTAGGTTACATGTGGATAACGTGCAGGTTTGTTACATATGTATACCTGTGCCATGTTGGCGTGCTGCACCCATCAACTCATCAGTACCCCTCAACTCGTCATTTACATTAGTAACTCCCAATGCAATCCCTCCCCAGTGCAATCCCTCCTCCCTCACCTCTCCCTGTGACAGGCCCCAGTGTGTGATGTTCCCCTTCCCGAGTTCAAGTGATCTCATTGTTCAGGTCCCACCTATGAGTGAGAACATGCGGTGTTTGGTTTTCTGTTCTTGCGATAGTTTGCTGAGAATGATGGTTTCCAGCTGCATCCATGTCCCTACAAAGGACACAAACTCATCCTTTTTTATGGCTGCATAATATTCCATGGTGTATATGTGCCACATTTTCTTAAGCCAGTCTGTCACTGATGGACATTTGGGTTGATTCCAAGTCTTTGCTATTGTGAATAGTGCCGCAATAAACATACGTGTGCATGTGTCTTTATAGCAGCATGATTTATAATCCTTTGGGTATATACCCAGTAATGGGATGGCTGGGTCATATGGTACTTCTAGTTCTAGATCCTTGAGGAATCGCCATACTGTTTTCCATAATGGTTGAACTAGTTTACAATCCCACCAACAGTGTAAAAGTGTTCCTATTTCTCCACATCCTCTCCAGCACCTGTTGTTTCCTGACTTTTTAATGATTGCCATTCTAACTGGTGTGAGATGGTATCTCATTGTGGTTTTGATTTGCATTTCTCTGATGGCCAGTGATGATGAGCATTTTTTCATGTGTCTGTTGGCTGTATGAATGTCTTCTTTTGAGAAGTGTCTGTTCATATCCTTTGCCCACTTTTTGATGGGGTTGTTTGTTTTTTTTCTTGTAAATTTGTTTGAGTTCTTTGTAGGTTCTGGATATTAGCCCTTTGTCAGATGAGTAGATTGCAAAAATGTTCTCCCATTCTGTAGGTTGCCTGTTCACTCTGATGGTAGTTTCTTTTGCTGTGCAGAAGCTCTTTAGTTTAATGAGATCCCATTTGTCAATTTTGGCTTTTGTTGCCGTTGCTTTTGGTGTTTTAGACATGAAGTCCTTGCCCATGCCTATGTCCTGAATGGTATTACCTAGGTTTTCTTCTAGGGTTTTTATGGTATTAGGTCTAACACTTAAGTCTCTAATCCATCTTGAATTAATTTTCATATAAGGAGTAAGGAAAGGATCCAGTTTCAGCTTTCTACTTGTGGCTAGCCAATTTTCCCAGCACCATTTACTAAATAGGGAATCCTTTCCCCATTTCTTGTTTTTCTGAGGTTTGTCAAAGATCAGATGGCTGTAGATGCATGGTATTATTTCTGAGGACTCTATTCTGTTCCATTGGTCTATATCTCTGTTTTGGTACCAGTACCATGCTGTTTTGGTTACTGTAGCCTTGTAGTATAGTTTGAAGTCAGGTAGTGTGATGCCTCCAGCTTTGTTCTTTTGACTTAGGATTGTCTTGGCAATGCGAGCTCTTTTTTGGTTCCATATGAACTTTAAAGCAGTTTTTTCCAATTCTGTGAAGAAACTCATTGGTAGCTTTATGGGGATGGCATTGAATCTATAAATTACCTTGGGCAGTATGGCCATTTTCACGATATTGATTCTTCCTATCCGTGAGCATGGTATGTTCTTCCATTTGTTTGTGTCCTCTTTTATTTCACTGAGCAGTGGTTTGTAGAGGTCCTTTAGCAGTGTTTGAAGAGGTCCTTTACATCCCTAGTAAGTTGGATTCCTAGGTATTTCATTCTCTTTGAAGCAATTGTGAATGGAAGTTCATTCATGATTTGGCTCTCTGTTTGTCTGTTACTGGTGTATAAGAATGCTTGTGATTTTTGCACATTAATTTTGGATCCTGAGACTTTGCTGAAGTTGCTTATCAGCTTAAGGAGATTTTGGGCTGAGACAATGGGGTTTTCTAAATATACAATCATGTCATCTGCAAACAGGGACAATTTGACTTCTTCTTTTCCTAACTGAATACCCTTGATTTCTTTCTCTTGCCTGATTGCCCGAGCCAGAACTTCCAACACTATGTTGAACAGGAGTGGTGAGAGAGGGCATCCCTGTCTTGTGCTAGAAGAAATGGATAATTTCCTGGACACTTACACTCTCCCAAGACTAAACCAGGAAGAAGCTGAATTCCTGAATAGACCAATAGCAGGCTCTGAAATTGAGGCAATAATTAGTAGCCTACCAACAAAAAAAAGTCCAGGACCGGATGGATTCACAGCTGAATTCTACCAGAGGTACAAGGAGGAGCTGGTACCATTCCTTCTGAAACTATTCCAATCAATAGAAAAAGAGGGAATCCTCCCTAACTCATTTTTTGAGGCCAACATCATCCTGATACCAAAGCCTGGCAGAGACACAACAAAAAAAGAGAATTTTAGACCAATATCCCTGATGAGCATTGATGCAAAAATCCTCAATAAAATACTGGCAAACAGTATCCAGCAGCACATCAAAAAGCTTATCCACCATGATCAAGTGGGCTTCATCCATGGGATGCAAGGCTGGTTCAACATACACAAGTCAATAAACGTAATCCAGCATATAAACAGAACCAAAGACAAAAACCACATGATTATCTCAATAGATGCAGAAAAGGCCTTTGACAAAAATCAACAGCCGTTCATGCTAAAAACGCTCAATAAATTCGGTATTGATGGAACGTATCTCAAAATCATAAGAGCTATTTATGACAAACCCACAGCCAATATCATACTGAATGGGCAAAAACTGGAAAAATTCCCTTTGAAAACTGGAATAATCATTTTATAGTGAAAATGGAGGAAGTTCTATAAATCGTATCAGCGCATGAAATGCCTCAGTTTTTCTATGGCTGTTCATTTTCTCTACTCATCTTTTCTCTTCCTCTGAGATAAGTCATAAACTGAATATTGTTAATTTGGCTCTCAGACAACTAAGATAACAGATTTTAGAAAGTTTTTTTTTTTTTTCGGGCAATAAAATATGAAGATTTGTTTTTATGTAGCAACTACTTTCTTATCTTGTCTTTTTGTTTATATTTATTGTTTTGTTTTCATAGTTTCTTTTTATTGAGCTAAGCTTAGCATGTTTTCTACTTAGTGCTTTGTTATAAAATATAATTGAAAAATATATTCACTAATTGTAATATGGCTTTTACTTCAATTTTTCAATGACATACATTTCAGAGTTATGAAAACCTCAATTTCACTTCACTTTATTTTGGTTGAAAGAAGAGTCTGCCAAGGTATCATGTGCAAAAATCAGATTTGAAGAATACATTGGAGAATTGGAGAAAAAAAAAAGAAAATGTGTCCTTGGTTTTCATGTCTAGTGTCACCTACTAAATGTCTATGTAACATTGCCAGGTATTCTATTCAGAATCAAATTCTGTGCTTTGCGAAGTCAGCATGTCCACAGACCTGAAAGTGCTGGTTATTTTATGCAAATACATATCAAGTATTAAAAATTGTGTTTCAAATAACTGTGGATTTTTCTTTGTGGGCAAAGATAGTGTTAGCAAGTTTTTAACCCTATGTTTTAAAACTTGTTCTCATTTAATACTATTATTTGAACAGTTCTCTCATGTAGATATTTTGTAAATCTATATTTTATGTTTTATTTCTGGTTGGTTTACAAGGTTTTCTTGGCTCCCTCATCATGTATACTAATTGGAGTTTTGTAGAAGGAATGAAATACAAAAAAGTTATGTCAAGAATTATCAAGGTTCTTGATAATTTCCAAGGATGTGCCCCTTTATTTTATTTGTTATGATGCTATTATTTCCATTTTACCTTGACACAGCAGCAGGTGATTCTTATGTTGTCTGTGATAACATATGATTTCTATTAAAATTGCAATCGATTCTGAATAATAACTACATTTTGATATAGGCTTTCTCAGCTTTCTCTTGGCAATGCCTATTTATATTTTAGTCTCTATATAGACTTAGCATTTGGAGCCAATTGAGTTTTGTTAAATTTCAATTTTCCCAGTATGGTGATGATGTAAATTAACTAATCTTGATATGTTCCAGCTTTGTTATTAAGGCCCAACAGTCAAAACCTTTATTGTGTTTATAATGGTTGCAAAATTCTAACTCTATAAAAGTCTAGCAATGCAACTTTGGGGTCTCATGGTTACTCTAAGCCTTAGCTTTCCCTTTTCTAAAACGATAATGGCTGTCCTCAGTGTGGTTGTCGCTGGATGACTGTGAGGGTCAAATGAGATTAGATAAGACTTGTCTTCTTAAAATGCAGAGCAAGGAGTCTCAGGAAGAAAAGGTGGTAACATGGAGATGCAGAGTTCTTAGGAAAATACGGTACATCTTCCAACAGAAATAATTTTGCCAAAAGATTTTGGGGAAGAAAATAAAATAATTTTATATTAAAATCAAATATATCATTTTATGCCATTTTCATAATTGTAAATGTGTTATGGCTTGGAATCCAAGATTTAAGATAAAATACTCAAAAGCAATAGTGAGAAAGGGTCTCTTCTGGGACTGAAACTCCCTTTTGTCCTTCTCTTTCTCTCAATCCCCTACCCTCCCATTAAGCTTGTATGTTTATTTTTCTCTACTGCTAAGGTGACTTGACTGGAGAAATAAGCATACAAATGTGCTAAAATATGCATAAAGTGGCATTTAAATATGGCATATTAATATCACCTTTGGTCTTTTAGAAATTGTGTACAATATCTTGAAAATTCCTTCATCTAATTCAAGTTGCCATCTTCTCTTTTGTGGATCACTGCAACTGCCTTGCAACTGACCTACTGTGTCCATTCTGGTCTCTTTCAATCCTCAACTGAAATAATGTTTTTGAAATTTTAATCCAACTGTGGCACCTTATGCCACTTAAAACCTAGCTGTGATTTCCCTTTTTTTTTTTTTCTTTTTGAATAAGAACAAAAGTTTCAACATGTTTTCTTAAGCCCTACACAGCCTATTCCCCACCGCTTTCCAAACTCTCCCTCTTCTGATTGCTCTCATTTTCTTCTGGCTCCAAATAATGTTCCAGCTCCATCACATGGGTTTTGCACATACTGTCCTCTCACTGAAATGGTCTTCCCTCCTCTTTTCATATAGTGGCCTCTCCTTTTGCTTGAGATCTTTCATTAAAAAGCAAACTTCCTAGATTAATCTTTCCCTGCCCATTCAGGTCAGTTGAAACCCCATTATTAGCCCCCCAAACTTCCTAATCTTTCCCTGCCCTCTCAGATTAGATAAAACCCCATTATATGAGCCGATAACACGTCATACAGTCTCTTTATAGCACTTACTACAATTGTAACCAAATACTATTTGTGCAACTATTTAATTAGGTTGTTTCTTTATTACATCCCTATTTATGCTCCATCACTCTATCTGGTTTTATAGTAGCACACAATAAATCCTTCATATATATTTGATTAATGAAGGTGAGAGAATGCAACTGAACTTTGTATAACATTTGTCATCACTCTCATTTTTCTAAATATTTTTTAATGAGGACCTGGAAAGTAGAGTTACAACATTCTTTCCTGCTAATAATGTTACTGGAAAAGAGTTAACTACAAAAATGAATACCTCTTTAATTCAGGCTGCTTTATAGAAAACTACGGTCCTTAATTACCATCATGCCCCAAACAAAGATTATGACAAGTAGGACTCAAATTCTATTGCACTGTCTATAATGCCTAAACTTTGATTTGTTTTGTTTTGATTGGTTCAGTTTGAGAGGGCTTTTGTTAAGGAGTACAGTTCAGTTTTGGATATCATTCTCTTGACAGTCGTCTTAATAGATACCCTGGTTCTCTCAAGTTTTAAATGTTGGTATGCAGTCATCCATTGAGTGTTGAATGATCTCACTTCAACTAGACCAGCGAGCACATAAATTCAATTATCATGAGGACTTGACATGAATTCCATACTGAGACCAAATAAGTCAATTCACAATGGTGATCGAAACTGATGCTTATGCCTACGTTTTAGATGATCTCCAAATTGAGAGGTTGACCAAAAGGAACAAATTGTTAAACTAAACTAAATTTGCCCTGAGGAAGCCTCTGTACTCAAGTCCTTATGTAACAAACTTCATCCTAACTTAGTACATGAACTAACTGAAAGCTGAATTTAGGATTATACTCTTGTAACAAATTGACTGAGGCTCAGTCAATTGCAACAGCTGAACGTCAGTCAATCACAGGTGGCCAACTGATTTAAATATGGCAAAACATAGAGCTGTAACTAATTAAGCTGTCTCTGTACCTCACATCCATTTTTTCTCCATGAATGCTGTCTGACCACACTGCAGGCCAGAGCTCTTAGAATCGGTTCTGGTTCTGAGTGTTGCCTGATTCTCGAATCTTTCTTTGTTCAACTAAATTCTGTTAAATTTAACTCATGTAAGGTTATCCCTTTTAACAGCATTTAATACCAGGTGAGTAATTACCTATTTTAATTAAGTTAGATGGAGATATTTGAGAAGCCTGGTTGTCAAAGTGATAATTTAATTATGTAACTATTAAACATCTCTTATAGGCAAGAAAAAGTGATAGGCATTGTGAGGAAAACAAAATCAATAAGCAATCATCTGTTTCCTTAGGAAAGTTAGGATTCTGTTAGGGTCCAGTATTACGAGCTGAATTGCATCTCCTCTCCTCCCTCAAATCTTTATGTTGAGCTTCTAACCCCTGATATCTGAGAATATGACTGTATTTGGAGATAAGGCCTTTACAGTGGTAAATAAGATAAAATGAGGTCATATGGGTGTGCCCTAATCCAGTATGACTGGTAACCTTAGAAGAAAAGATTAGGATACAGAAGAAAAGATTAGGATACAGAAAAACCTTAGAAGAAAAGAAAAGGGAAGATCATGTAAAGACACAAGAAGAAAATTGTCATCTACAAGCCCAGGAGAGAGGCCTGGAATAGATAGAGGCCTGGAACAGATATATCCTCACAACCCTTAGAGGAAACTGACCCTGCTGACACCTGATCATGTACTTCCCAGCCTCCAGAACTGTGAGGAAATACATTTCTGTTACTTAAGCCACCTAATCTGTGGTATTTTGTTATGGCAGCCCTCAAAAACTAATGCACATACCATGTCTAGGACTATACTCAGATCTGTATGATTCAAAGCTTTTACTAAATGATGTGTTCTGTTGGCTTCTTTGCAAATGTATCACACTAACTGCAAGGCTACTTATTCTGCAGACTAAATACCCTATAGAGGATAAGCAATTCTGTGGAAAAATTCGAGCAATACTGATGTCAACTATTTTTGTTTTGCCTTTTTTACTCTTGCCTGATTGTCAAAATAGTGCCTTACTAGGAAATAGTATAGGAAAAGCAGTTGCGATTACTTAACGTGTATTAGAGGTGCTATTACTTAAGGTAATTAGAGGTGCTTAAAACTCACAAAAGAGTATGTAATCTCCAATCTCACTTATATTTTTCAAATTTTTGGTGAATAGACAAATGCTTTCATCAATGTTTATAATATCACATATTCTTATTTGTATACATTATAAAATTTGGCTAAAAATAGCTAAGATTAAAAATACTTGGATAGCTTCATTCTGATAAAAGTAACCAGTACTCAAAGAAAGAATTTATAGTGCTCAAAGAGAAAACTATATTACTCAAATTTAGGATCATTTTTTCTTTTTTCTTTTAAACTCATTAAACACCTTCCATGTAATACACAATGCACATTTACATTTCAGGAGGCTTTCTTTTAATAGAAAATATTACTAATCAGTGCACCTAATATCAGAGTAAAGATGCTAAATCCTCAGTCTGTGATATCTTAGTGTGACTGATGCTAATCCTGCAGACTGCATTACCTCACACCTATGTTAAAAAAAAGTCATCACCTTGCAAATCATTTTTTAAATTTACAACACATAGAGGGGGCATCAGGAGATGGAATGCCACCTTTCACAGGCTCCGCAGAGGATATTGGCTACCAATTACATTCTAGCCCACAGCACTGTGGACAGCAGACAATAGGATGCAAAGTAGTTCATCTCTGCCAACAGACACCACCACTCAGCAAATCCTGGTGAAGTTGCCATTTTATGGATAACGTTTCCCAAAATAGCTGCAGCTGAACATTTTCTGAAGCCAAGCCCACTGTGTATCTATTTCAATATATGACATTCTCAACTGAGGATCTAACCAATAAAACCTAAACCAACTGGCATTATATTAGGAGCCATATATCAGAAGCATAACTAACTGCTCTTCTCATTCTGAAAATGAACAAATGAAAATACATGACTACGGGGTTGGCTAGCTAAGTAAATTCTATGGATTTTGAAACTATTACTGTCTTATTCATTCCTGTAATTAAATTTTCAGAGTTTATGTACCAGAAACCTTGAAAAGCCTCTTAATGACTAACCCCAGTTAACTAGGCCTTTGGAACTGAATGTACTGTTGTACCATGACTGGCCCCAAATAAGACCCAAGGTCTTCATGGTTTACTTGGAGGGTGAAACTGATAAATCACTTGTCCTGATTCCTGAAAGATTCTCCTTTCACGTTCTGCAGTGAATATAATATGGTACATTTTCATTAGGGGAAAGCACAGAGCTCCAGGCAGCATACTCTACTGAGATGCTGTAAAAAAATTCAGGTAGCATACATACTAGAGCATATACTAAGAGAACACAGCTAGTATAAGTATCTTTTCCTATAAATCAAAAGATTGGAAACTACAAAAGCTACCTTAATTTTTTACCTTTAGAAAATGCAAACTATACGTGTAACCAAAGGGGATGTAAAGGTAACCAGCCAAAACAATGTAACAGTTACTTCTTTTACAAATTTAGACACATTTTTGAATTAATCCCCAAAAGCATTGTATTTACTTTAAAAGTATTTCCCTTGTTAGACCTTCCTCTCCACCCTTCGTACAATATGAATGCACAGGTGTTTCCAACCATACAGTTTACCCTTTTGACAGCTGCTCAAACTGTTCTGAGGACTTTATAAGAACATTTAGAAAGGCATGAAAAATCCTGATCACTAAGCATAAAAAAGAAAGTATGTATAATATGGGAAAAGGTTATGAATTTTTATTACCCACTTATCTGAGCTCCACTTTTTAAACGTATGTAGTGAGTCAGCATGGCTCAGTAGAAGGAGCACAAGACCAGGAGGCATTAGGGTTACATATTTCTCTGCCAGCTCTTACACAAGCCAGCTTTGTGTTCTTACACCAGCACACAGCACCTCAGAATTGGCATTAATTATCTTTCATATTCTGTCTAGATATAACACTTTATGGTTTTGTTTTGCAGGTTTTTCCCACAGCATATTTTCTGTCTATCTTGTATCCCACTTTTTAGGAAATGCTTATCAGGTAGAACAAATTTTATTTTATTTTTACTTAGCAGTGCCAATTTTCAAAATCTACTGATGTGTTGGGGAATTTGGAAATGTGTGGTTAAAAAAAGAGACTTGAGTGCTGACAAAAATGTTTCCAAAATTGTATTATGTTGTGTAATTTAAAAAGTGCCAAATTGAGACAGTTATTTAAATGTAACAAGTTGATACTTACTGGTAGAGCAACTGTTTATAAATTTAGTGAGTTTATCATGGAGCAAAGAGGAAGGATTTACACAGTATATACAGAGAGGTTAGAGACTGAATAGATTAATTTAGGGAACAATAACACATTAAGAGAAAATTATTTTTTAGAGCTTATTGGTTTATCCGCTTAAAAAAGTAAATCTCTTATTATCTTTTCTCTTGCTGTTTTCTAAAGATATTGTACTGTGACTTGTATACATTGATAGGATAAAAGGAGTAGAATATTTTATGTTTTATCTATAGTACTTACTACATTAAACATTCTAATTCTCACATCTCTACCTACTAAATTCTTCTCTTACAGAAAAGAGACAAATAACAGTAAAAAATTATTTGAATAACTAAAGAAACAGGATGCACATGCACTAGAATTTAGGGGGTTATTTTTATTTTCATTTCATTTATTATTTTTTCCTTTAGTTTCCCTACTTAATTATATTTTTGAGATATGAATTCAAGTAATTATCTTCAGATTTTTATATAATTTGTTGGTATGTTAGAAAAGTAAAGTAAAAGTGCTGAGGTAGCCAGTAGAGAAAAATGCTGGGTCTCTGAATATGAGCAGAAAGGGAAATGCTCATAGCACTACCAATTGTTTGCACTCTGCAGTGGGAGAATGTCGAAACAGCCAGTTTATGAGCCCCAAGCTGAAGTGGCTGCTGTTCTTGTGCTCAGAATGTTCTCTGTGCTCTTTTCCCTATGAAAACACTTCCTATGTAGTCTTTTGTGAGTCTTTGCTTTTATTTTTACTGGATGCATCCATACTGTTCACCTAAAAATTGAAATTATTCTTCAATAAAACATGGTTAAGAGAGGTCATCCTTTCATCTGTCTTTGCGCATCCTAAAATAAAGGCATTGTTAAAGAAATATAAGAAAGAGACATTTATTGAAATTACTACTAATTCAGTAAACATTTATTGAATGACTAACATAAGGTAGACTCTATGTTAGGTTTTGGAGATACGTCACATTCAATAAAATTGTGCACATAATTTTCGGACATTGAGCCACAGAATTGGAAGACACTTTGAAGATATGCTATTAAAGCCCCATGGGTGAATCTTATTTCTTTTTCTTTTTTGTGTTCTTCTTAGTTAATTGTGTTTATAAAATAGTTACTCTATGCCAGGATCTTTACATATGTTACCTATTCAAGGCATGTATTATTAGCTCAATTTTTAGAAAAGGAAGTTAAGAATCCATAACACTAAACTATTTTCCAAAAATCACATTGTGGCTGACAGATCCTAGTGTGGCTTCCCATGATTACTCTCTCTGAATATTTAACTGACACACATAGCTTTTTAGATAGAGGCTGAATTCAATTTCAGAGGCAGTGATCAGAGGCAAGTATCCAAGCTCTTAACTCAATCCCTTTACGTTGAAGTGATGAGAACCTGTGTCATCTTCCTAATAGAATATGGCAAATGTGGTAAAATATAAGACATATGCTTATATTACATTATATAAAACTTTGTCTTGCTGGTGGATTTCTTCTACAGACTTACCTTTCTGGCTTGCTAAAATAAGCAGCCATGTTGGAGAAGCCCATGAGACAAAGAACTGTGTGGAGAATCTAGGAGTGGCATCTGCCTAAGAGACATCAAAACACAAAACAAAACAAAACAAAACAAAAAACAAAGATCTTAGTCCTGAAAAGAAATTCTTTTCTTTTGAAATGAGCCTTCCCACAGTTTAATTCCTGTCAATAAACTGAAGGATCTTGGAAGTGGACCCTTCCTCAGCTGAGTCTTCAAATGAGAACTCAGTGCAGGTCAACACCTTGATTTTACAACATCTTGTGAAAACATAAGGAGAGGACATAGCTAAGCTGTGCCCCAGCTCCTGACCCACATATTCTGTGAAATAATAGACATGTATTTTTTAATGTTGGTAAATTGTAGTTATTTATTATATAGTAATGTATAACGAACACACATAGTAGTTTAGATAGAGGCTGAATTCAAACCAAAATTTGTCTGGCACTTAAACTTATTCTCTTTCTGTAATACCAATTCATAAATTTAAGTCCCAGGATCCCTTCCGTAATAATCATCTAGAGGTCTTATGCAAATATTGGTTTTGGGCTTTCACAGCTGTCCTATAAAACACAATCTCTAGGATAAAGGCTGAGGATATACATTTTTCATGAGCTTCTATAGTGATTATTATATATATAGATTAAAGTTGAGAACATTTCAGTATGCCTTATGAAGCTGGAGTTGTTTATTTCAATTACTTAGGATGGGTATAAGTCGGAACATCCTTTTATCCTTTAAGAAAAGTTTTTGTTTTTTACTACAACAAAAGAATCAACCAATAGTAGAGAGAGAATCGTGTCCTTTCAATTTAATTTTTTTATTTTCAGTTGCATTATTATGAAGAAGTCAATACAATATATTCTTAGTTTATATCTATAAAATAGATATAAACAAAATGAGACATTTGAGACAAATGAGACATTGGAACTTTCATGATTAAGAATTTGTGAACAAACAATGACAGCTTAAGAAATATTTTTGTTTTAAACTTTAGTAATTCTCTATTTTGAAAAGTCTCAAAATACCTATTTTAAGTCACATTACACCTATCAGGAGACAATAATAATAATTAAGAATAATGGGCATCATATTAAAAAAAGTCCAAATGTTTGCCAACCCAAAATATCCCAGACCTGCATTGAAAATTGGTGATTACCAGGTAACTGAATAAGTTACTTTACTTTTTAGAGGTGGCTACATAAATTCCAAGTATAGATTTAGAGTTGCAATGCCACCTTTTCCTAAAACTCGATTTAATGTGTATGACAGACAAAAACTACATGGACAGTGTTGATCTCCACTGTATGTACCTACTGGCTAGCACAGTGATTGATGCACAGAGGGCAATCAATACCTATTTTCCAATGGCTGACTAAGTATAAAGCAGGCAAATCTATCAGTCCTTATCTTTTTTCAAGACTTGATAATTCAGGATAGAACTTCTTAACCTGATTTATAGATATATCAATACATAGATCCCTTCAATGCTGCCTTAGAGGGCCTAGGATGGATACAGCACCCAACTTAGTTACTTTAGACACAAGTAGCATTATTCATTTACCTCATTAAATGTTACTACTTACTATGTGCCTGTTACTACTTACTACGTGCATTGTGACTTTAAAGAGTCAGAGAGTTCTACATTAGTGCGTGTATGGCATAAAGGAAGCAAAACCCAGCAAACCTTTACCGAACAGGTACTACAATTTATGAGAGACACAGAGTCTTGCTGTTTTAATTTTGCTTGTTCATTTGACTCCTGAATGTGGAAGATAAATTTCCCAAAAACATCACTAGAAATGTGTTTGCATAACCAAGGTAGGTAAAAAAAGCCCTACATCTTGTGATCTGCAAGTGTTAGTTTAACTTTTAAAGACTTCAGATATTAAGATAATAATATAACATGGAAGTCTAACAAAAAAATCTTGTTTTCCCTTTTTACAAAAGTCTAAACTTAGCCTAGGAAAGTGAAGAGTGTTATCTATTCAGATGGAGAACCTGTTATTTGAATCATTCTCTGATACTCATTCTTTAATATATATTTCAAATTTTAAGCAATACAAATCTCAACGACTGTTGGAAATTAAGGAGCAATCTGACAGGACTGTTCTAGTACTTAGAAAACAAAGAAAAACATGTTCTTCACTACCAGAAAATTCACAAGACAGAAAAAGAGAAATACACATAGACAAATAGACAACTATAAGTGAAAAGGACTTTAGAACTCCCATAGCTCTTCTGTGAAATCTCTTGGGTGAATGTCAAGTGTACCTCCTATGTTTATGTATGTATATCATGTAAGTGTTGGGTCTCTCTCTTTCTCTCAGCACACACCCACCCCCCCCCCAACATACATTCCCAGCTCTCCTGTGGTGGGGACAATTACTATCTATGTGTTGACAGGAATACAAAGAAATATTATACTTCCTGGTTTTTCTTGAAATTAGACCTAACCAAATGTCTTGCTTGAGTGACAGCAAATATAATGTGCAATTTTCCTCTGTAGAAAGGTTTAATTCCCAGGGCTCAGGTCTCCAGAAATTTCTTTTCTAGCATCAATAATAATAGCACAAATTAATGAGAAGGCACTCTTAGATCAAAGCAGCCTGGAATGCTGAGCCACCTCATGGAGAAAAGTTGACCTGAAGAGACTAAGTGTACTGAACATTCAAAGAGTAATAAATATGGTAAACAAGACTTGTTTTTGTGTCTTTGTCACATAAGTGCTCATTTTTTGTTAATGCAACACAGTCTGGTCCATTCTAACTAAAATATCTTTTAAGGATAGATAGTAATCCTTAAGATAATTGAATTTTAACTTAGAAGTATGAAGCAAAACTGTCTCATAATTTTCAATGTTAATTTCATCTCCAAATGAAAAAATATATAATTTTATTTAGAAAAGTTCAGTTATTTTTTACTTCATCATTAATATCACCTCCTGGCTTCACCTCCTTGCATTTTCAATTTATTTTTTCTTAGGTACATGTAGAATAAGATATTTGAACATTTTAATTTTGTATTTTGTCTCAGCTATAAAGCACATTACTTCACCCCTAACAAGAGAATGTTATGATCCTAAATTTATATTTAATGGTAATATAGGCAGAAATAATTGTTCATTTGTTTAAATTGCATGTATAAGTTTGACAGAATTAGATAAATTCTGTAAACTAATTTCCCCCACCTCAGTAGGGAGGCCATCTATGACAAATCCATAGCCAACATCATACTGGATGGGCAAAAGCTGTAAGCATTCCCCTTTACAACTGGAATAAGACAAGGATGCCCACTCTTACCAGTCCTATTCAACATAGTACTGGAAGTCCTACCCAGAGCAATCAGACAAGAGAAAGAAATAAAAGTCATTCAAATAGGAAGAGATGAAGTCATACTATCTTCCTTTAGATGTCATATGATTCGATACCTGCAAAACCACAGTTTCTGTCCCAAAGCTCCTTAATCTGATAAGCAACTTAAGCAACGCTTCAGGATTCAAAATTAATTTACAAAAATCACTAGCATTTCCATACACTAGCAACATCCAAGCTAGGAGCCAAATTAGGAACTCAATCCCATTCACAATAGTCACAAAAATAATAAAATACCTAGGAATGCATCTAACCAGGATGGCAAATATTTCTACAATGAGACTTTAAAAAATTCTGCTGGAAGAAATCAGAAATGACACAAACAAATGGAAAAACATTCATTTCATGTTCATGGATAGGAAGAATCAATTGTTAAAATGATCATACTGCTCAAAACAGTCTACATTCAATGCTACTCCCATCAAATTACCAATGACATTTTTAATAGAATTAGAAAAACTATTTAAAAATTAATGTGGAACCAATAAAAAGTCTAAATAGCCAAAGCAACCCTAAGACAAAAGAATAACGATGGAAGCATCATGATACCCGACTTTGAACTATACTACAAGGCTACAGTAACCCATACAGCATGGTACTATTACAAAAACAGACACTAGTCAAAGGGAAGATAATAGAGAATCCAGAAATAATGCTGCACACCTACAACCATTTGATCTTCAACAAACTCAACAAAAACAAGCAATGGAGAAAAGACTACTTATTCAATAAATGGTGCTGGAATAACTGGATAGTCATATGCAGAAGATTGAAACTGGACCTCTCCCTTACAGAATATAAAAATCAACTCAAGATGAATTAAAAGCTTAATATAAAACTATAACAATCCTGGAAGGTAACCTAGGAAATAACATTCTAGGTCTACGACCTGGCAAAGATTTCAGGACAAAGATGTTAAAGGCAATTGCAACAAAAACAAAAATGGATAAATGAGACCTAATTAAATTAAAACTTTCTGCACAGCAAAAGAAACTATCAACAGAAAAAGAAACTATCAACTATAAACAGACAACTTACAGTATGGGAGAAAATATTTGTAAACTATGTAACTGACGAAGGTCTAATATCAAGCATCTGTAAGAAGCTTAAATTAACAAGCTAAAAACAAACAGCCCCATTAAAATGTGGGCAAGGAAATGAACAGATCTTTTTCAGAAGAAAACATACATATGGCCAACAAGCATGAGAAAATAGTTAACATCACTAAACATTAGAGAAATGCATATCAAAACCACAATGAGATACCATCTCACACCAATCAGAATGGCTAATATTAGAAAGTTATGCTGGGTGTGGTGGCTCACACCTGTAATCCCAGCACTTTGAAAGGCTGAGGCAAATGGATCACCTGAGGTCAGGAGTTTGAGACCAGCCTGGCCAACATGGTGAAACCCCACTTCTACTAAAAATACAAAAACTAGCCGGCATGCCTGTAATCCCAGCTGGTCAAGAGGCTGAGGCAGGAGAATCGCTTGAACCTGGGAAGTGGAGTTTGCAGTGAGCCGAGATTGCGCCATTGCACTTTAGCCTTGGTAACAGAGCAAGACTCTGTTTCAAAAAAAACAAAAAACAAAAAACAAAACAACGGATGCTGGCAAGGACGTGGAGAAAAGGGAACACTTATACACTGCTGGTGGGAAGGTAAGTTGGTTTAGCCATTGTGAAAAGCAGTTTGGCAATTTATCAAAGAACTTAAAATATAATTACCATTCAACCCAGCAATTCCTTTATTGGGTATATACCATAAATAATGCAAATTCTTCTACCATGAAAACACAAGCACACATATGTTCATCACAGCACCAATCACAATAGCAAAGCTATGAAACCAACCTAAATTCCCAACAATGGTAGACTGAATGAAGAGAATGTGGTACATGATCAATGCTATGCAGCTATTAAAAATAATGAGATTATGTTCTTTCCAGTAACATGGGTAGAGCTAGGGGTCATTATCTCATGTGAGCTAACACAGGAACCAAAAATCAAATACTACATGTTCTTTCTTATAAATCGGAGCTGAAAATTGAGGACACATGGACACAGAGAAGGGAAGAACAGACATTGGGACCTAATTGAGGGTGGAGGGTGGGAGGAGGATGAGGATCAAAAAACTACCTATGAGGTTAGTACCTAGTTGCTTATTACCTATGTGAAAAATAATCTGTACACCAAAATCCCATGACATACAATTTACCTATATAACAAACCTGCCTGTATACCCCTGAACCAAAAATAAAAGTTGAAAAGAAGGCTGTACAGTAAACTGTGTCAATTGTTAATGCCCAAAGAAGAGAATCATTAATTCTGTCTGAATGGAATAGGAAAAATTATCTAGAAGTACCACTGAAATATGATATCTAATGCAAAAGTGAAAGGGAAAGTGAATAGCCAAAAAATTATACGTGTGTGTCATGCCAAACATATACCATATATAGTGTATACATATATAAAATATGTATGTTTATGCTTCATACATACATGTACAACCATGGAGAGTTACAAAACAATTAGAAGCAAAGGCCCACTTGTACATTCAGCAACGTGGATAGGCTTTTAAAGGTAATACAGAATAAAAACAGTAATAAACAATAAGATCTACACTACAAGTCACAAAAAAATACATGCACACAAAACAATATGCAATGTACAAGAACACATATAATTAAAGGGATATATATCAAATGCATTGTAATGATTGTCTGTGGCATGAGAAAGGAGTGGTAAATAGGGATAAAAAGAATAAAATAAATGAATTGGATGGGAGAGAAGCCTTGAAAATACAAGGAATGAATTTGTAACATGAACTGAAGGTTCTGATGAACTCAATCTTCAACTCATAGGAGTCCATGTCTTCTAAAGATGTTCCCATGCCCTAGAAAGCAGTATATGTTGCTTTGGTAAGCCTGCATAGTCACATTTAGGAACAAAGGAACCAAAATTAGTAATGGAATGGGGTTGGTCCTGAAATAGCCCATAGTGGGTTTGGAGGCTACAAGAAAGATAAAAAAGAGCTTCCCATACACATGAGAATAAACATAAAAAGGAACTAGGTATATTGGACAGATTTTATTGCTGATGGGGTTAAAAGGATGGAATGAAGACAGGTAAAGCAAGAAACAGATTATGGTTACTTAATTTTTATCTTGTGTTAACCACTGCATATATTTATAAAATTCTTACTATAACTAAAAGGCAATGATTCTCAAACCTCATTGTTAACAGTATGAATATATACGGAGGACACATGAATTTTTTATGTGTGTGGAAAGAAAATAATCAAATTCTGGAGCAGTTGAATAAAAATTATGAGTAGTAAAAAGTAAGAAAAGATTTTCTTAGAAATAAAATCTCTAAAATACAAGAAAAATTTGGAGAATAAATAGAAAAATAAAAAATTACATTGAACATTGATATTTCTCATAGTCTATATAAAATTTTTCATTCACAATATTAAGAATATTTGATTAAATTATGATTTCATATATTAAAGATTATCATAGAAATAGATGATACCTAACCTCCTTGGCAATGTGCATCAAATGCTAACATGCTTCAAAATATCTATCCAGTTTCAAATTATCTATTGAAATATTAAGCCATTGCCAAATCCATCAATAGAGAATACAATTTCAATTTAGTCTAATATGTTGGTACCTTAGAACATAAATAAAATCTAGTTTGGGTTTTTTGTTTGTTTGTTTGTTTGTTTTGACAAATACTGGTACCACTATTATTTATTTATTTTTAGTTTTTATATTGGCTTCTGGAAAGAAATTCACTTTAAGTTTATATTTTGTAAATGCTGAAAAATCTTTCCTTCAGAAAAAAAGAAAGCAAAGTAGAAACAGAGAAAAAATTGAATTATTTCTGAACTGAATCGAGAAAATTCTCATTATTATTTTTTTTCTGAAGGTTCATAATTTAAAAATATCTTATGAGATTGTATTAGCAGTATAAATCATGTTTAAAGTAACACAAGATGTAAGTGAATTTGAATCTGCTTCTGTCATATAGAACTGGAAAAATTACTTATGTTAAAAGAAGTATTCTGTCCATTCTTCCAAATTCAGTTTTCTCACAAAAAATGATTCACTTGCTTACAAATTCCAAGGTCTATATTACCTGCATAATCTTAGTAAAATATGAACAAATCACATTTATTGAGCTCGAGCACTTTCTGCATACCGGGCACTATTCGAAGCAGTTGGTACATATTAAATCACTTAGTTTTCAGCACAACTCTATGAGATACTTAATATTAGGAAGAAATTGAGGCACAGAGAATTGAAAGCTCTTTGCCTAAGGTCATAGAGTGAGCTAATGACTGAACTGAGTTTCAAACATGTGGTCTGGCTCCAGAATCCTTATTCTTAACTACTTGCCATCTTTCTTGTCAAGTGTGACAGTTACAGACAGCTCTTGTCATCTGGTGGGAGGGAACCTTGTCTAGATCATCTCATACTATTCTGCTATATTTACTCAACTTCACTGCCAATCTGCTCCTTCAATCAATATGGTATATTTCTGTTCCCATGGTCGTTTATGTTGTCTTTTCTAATCTAATGCTTGTCTTTTTTTCAAATAGCCAGGTCAAAGGTCATTAGAAAATGTGACTATTTTCTAATAGACCAGGTCTTACCAAAGTCGACTTTGTCTTCCCTACTTTATGCATCTTAGACATCTAACACTTAGCTTACATTATTCATATATTTTTTCCCCACATATTACTTTCTGCCTTGTCTTGTGGTTGTATGTGTACATTTTTATATTCCTAAATAATCTTACAGTGTTTGAAGATAAGGTCTGCTTTCTTTTTTATTTGTAGTAACTACATCTAGTCTTATCATCAAAAGCGTATCTATTGAATAAATATATTAATAAATAAATAGATAAGTGATTTAAACAGAAGACCAAAAGTGCTAAAGTGAATCAATCTCAGGGAACTAATTCAAAAGTTTACTTTTAGGCAGTACATTATAATTCTTTTCCAGACTGCTGGGATTATATTATAAATAAATCTGAGTGACTGTTAAGAACTAATTTACTCATGAAGTTTACAACGTACTTTTCATATTGTAAGATCCTGAGTCAAAAACATGTAAAGATAAGATAGAATGCCCTAATACTTCAAAGAATATATAAAACAGGTATAAATTACAAGCGATGATTTTCAAAGTTTGGACAGAACATCCAAAATTGATGTCCTGAATATCTTCTGGAGTACTTAATAATAGAAGCTATGTGTTTTTCTCTGTAGTTACAATATTTAATAGCACACATCAATGGAAGATAATTAATATATTCTAGCTGAATAAAAGAATGTATGAATTAGTGCAAAAATTAGTGAATAATGAGAGAACTTCAAGAGATAAACAGAGAAAGTAAATTTGCTTAAACTTTGACCTTAGAAAAAATTACCTTTTGGTTAGAGAACTGAGAAAGTTTATAGTCACTAAAATAATTTTAGACTCTTGTTCTTGGTACAAATCATTGTAATTAATAGAAACTGAGATAGTATTTATTACCAAAAACAATACATAAATAGGCAGATAAATATACTAACAAGGATTTGATATATTTACCTTATAATTTGTTTTTACTTCTAATACTTTAGGGCATTCACATTCACCTTGATTTCAGATAAGTGCTATAGGTAGAATTCCACTGAAAATAACACCATTGCAATAAAATTCCAAGACAAATCAGAAGCTTATAGTAAAAAATTAATCAAAATTTTTATAAGGAAACAAAACATAATAGCCAGCAGAAAACACAGCCAACAGAATCAACAGTAGAGAGATGTCAAATAGCAGGGTTATTGAGCACAAAATAAATGTAAAATGTGTATTTTAACACATTTCAAGAATTAAGACCAAGCAGATTTGAAAAGTAGAAAAATTGTACACTGAAAAACTGAAAATAAGAGTAATTAAAAATAAAGCAGTGAATTTATATGACAGCAACATAGATGCAGTTGAAGAGAGAATTAGTAAACTGAAAAACTGATTGCCAAAAATACATGGAAAATGCAGTCTGGAAAAGCAAAGAAATAAAATATTTTTAAAAGGAATAAGAGAACTGGAGACTTAAGCGAAGGTCTGTTTTAGTTTGGGTTTCCTTGAAAGTAGAATCTCAACCAATAACTTAGGTTTAGTTTATTTACCTTTATGATGATAGTAGGGAATAACAGTGCAAACTAGAGTGGAAAAAGAGAAAGAAAAGTTGTGGCTTACTATTAAATTATCATTGTAGTTAAAGGACCATGTAAGAAGTGCTTCAGAACTGTACCTCAAAAATCAAGGGAGGCTGGGAAAGTTATTAATAGATCCCTAACTGCTTTAGTTGAAGGATGTTCCTCGATGTTTCAGTTTTCCCTGTAGTTACAGGCTATACACATGCATAAACTAAGCAGTCCTCTATAGCTTAGGATAAAGTTCTGAGGCAGAAAGTAGAGAGATGCTGTTATTATGTGTACTCTTGAATTAAGACACTGGCAATGTGCAAGCAACTGTCAATCACAGCTCTGCTGACATCAGATTAGCCAAAGGGATGTGGTTCAAGACACAAAAAAGTCTGCTTCAATATGTACTATAAAAGTAATGGGTTAAAAAAGGAGAGGAGAGAATAAAAAGTAATCAATATTTTAGATGTAATGAATAGAAAGCACCAGGTAGAAAGAAAATATTTGAAAAGCAGGTAGAGAAGAAAAGTAGAATATCTTGTTAAGAGTAGTTGCAAAACTCTAAGATGGCTGGACACAGTGGCTCACACCTGTAATCCCAGCACTTTGGGAGGCTGAGGCAGGCAGATCACTTAAGGTCAGGAGTTTGAGACCAGGCTGGCCAATATGGTGAAACTCTGTTTCTATTAAAAATATAAATAATTAGCGATGCACGGTGGTATGCACCTCTAATCCCAGCTACTCAGGAGGCTGAGGCACGAGAATCACTTGAATCCGGGAAGTGGAGGTTGCAGTGAGCTGAACTCGCGCCACTGCACTCCAGATGACAGAGCAAGTGCACCCCCAATGACAGAGTGAGACTCCATTTCAAAAAAAAAAAAAGAATAAGAAAAAAAGAA
Source organism: Macaca nemestrina (assembly GCF_043159975.1). Taxonomy (NCBI): domain Eukaryota; kingdom Metazoa; phylum Chordata; class Mammalia; order Primates; family Cercopithecidae; genus Macaca; species Macaca nemestrina. The sequence goes on from NC_092127.1 coordinate 92,048,920, forward strand.
AGAAAAGAAAACCTCTAAGGTGACTTATCAACAGCAAGAATTGAAACTGGATGAGAGTGGAACATTATATTTAACATGCTGAAAAATATCTGTTGAACTAGAATATATAACCAGCTAAAAATAAGTTGTAAAATTGTGAGCAAAATAAAACCATATGTTGTCAAAAACTGAGGGAATTTCCACCAACAGAACAATCTCACTGAAATAAAGTATAAAAATACTTAAGTTATAAGATAAAGTATCAAGATAAAAATAATAAACATAAATAAAGAGAAAAAGTGGTAAATGTGTAAATAAATCTAAGTGAATACTGCATATAAAAATAATTTCTTATGGTTTAAAAAGAGAACTAAAAATACATAAACATGTTTCTTAGTATGTAATATAAATCAAAAAGAAATATTTGGAATTAGAGTGTAGTTTTTCAGAATATTTGTAAAATTGCATGCATAACCACCTAAAATAATAGAGTATATAATTTTCAATATAGGAAAATGTAAAATTGAATACAAAACAAATGCAAATAAATTCAGGAAAAAAAACCACACAAAATAACAAATATGACAAGTGCCATGGTCTAAATGTGTCTTTCAAAATTTATGTGTTAAAATTTAATGGCCAACGTTTGAGTATTAAGTGGTGGACCCTTTGGGAAGTGATTGAGTCATTAGGGCAGAGCCCTCATGGATAGGATTAGGGCTCTTATAAAAATCTTGTGGAAGTTGGTTTGCTCTTCTGTGCTTTTCTGCCATGTAAATGCACAGCAAGAAGGCCCTGATAAGACAGCAAACTTGCCAATGCCTTGATCTTAGATTTTGCAGCCTCCAGAATTATAAGAAAATAAAAAAATTCAGTTCTTTGTAAATGACTTAGTCTCTGGTATTTAGTTATAGCAGTACAAATGGACTAAGACAGCAAGAAAAATAGCATAAAATAATGATGGAAATAATCCAAATACATCAACAAGTGTAACAAATCAGTTAAACAATCCACTTTACACTCTACAGTAAGTCAGTTAAATACTTTATGCTCAAAGATCATAAAAAATACATTTTTAAAATTCAGCAATATGTTGTTTCAAAGTCTAACCTTAAGAAAGTGTGTGTTTCTGCATTTCCTTTCAAGCCTCTGCCATTTCTTGAAAATAACATTCTTTGGGTACCAATGGTTCCAGAACCTGAGAGATACATGAATATAATATAAATTGAACCTGCAGTTTGTCGGCAAACCCAGCCAATCTTGGCTAATAACTACATAACTGATTCAGTCAATAGAATTCCCAGCAGATGCCTAAGTTATAAATAAATGTTTAATATTGAATGCCATTAAGTTTTCATGTTTTTTTGTTACAAAGCATTGTTTTAGCTAAAGCTAAAAGAGAAAGGTACCCTTTATTTCTTTCTCTTGCCTGATTGCCCTAGCCAGAACTTCCAACACTATGTTGAATAGGAGTGGTGAGAGAGGGCATCCCTGTCTTGTGCCAGTTTTCAAAGGGAATTTTTCCAGTTTTTGCCCATTCAGTATGATATTGGCTGTGGGTTTGTCATAAATAGCTCTTATTATTTTGAGATACGTTCAATCAATACCGAATTTATTGAGCATTTTTAGCATGAAGGGCTGTTGAATTGTGTCAAAGGCCTTTTCTGCATCTATTGAGATAATCATGTGGTTTTTGTCTTTGGTTCTGTTTATATGCTGGATTACGTTTATTGATTTGCGTATGTTGAACCAGCCTTGCATCCCAGGGATGAAGCCCACTTGATCATGGTGGATAAGGTTTTTGATGTGCTGCTGGATCCGGTTTGCCAGTATTTTATTGAGGATTTTTGCATCGATGTTCATCAGGAATATTGGTCTAAAATTCTCTTTTTCTGTTGTGTCTCTGCCAGGCTTTGGAATCAGGATGATGTTGGCCTCATAAAATGAATTAGGGAGGATTCCCTCTTTTTCTATTGATTGGAATAGTTTCAGAAGGAATGGTACCAGCTCCTCCTTGTACCTTTGGTAGAATTCAGCTGTGAATCCATCTGGTTCTGGACTTTTTTTCATTGGTAGGCTATTAATTATTGCCTCAATTTCAGAGCCTGCTATTGGTCTATTTTCAGTTAGGAAAAGAAGAAGTAAAATTGTGCCTGTTTGCAGATGACATGATTGTATATTTAGAAAACCCTATTGTCTCAGCCCAAAATCTCCTTAAGCTGATAAGAAACTTCAGCAAAGTCTCAGGATCCAAAATTAATGTGCAAAAATCACAAGCATTCTTATACACCAGTAACAAACAAACAGAGAGCCAAATCATGAATGAACTTCCATTCACAATTGCTTCAAAGAGAATGAAATACCTAGGAATCCAACTTACAAGGGATGTAAAGGACCTCTTCAAGGAGAACTACAAACCACTGCTCAGTGAAATAAAAGAGGACACAAACAAATGGAAGAACATACCATGCTCATGGATAGGAAGAATCAATATCGTGAAAATGGCCATACTGCTCAAGGTAATTTATAGACTCAATGCCCTCCCCATCAAGCTACCAATGAGTTTCTTCACAGAATTGGAAAAAACTGATTTAAAGTTCATATGGAACCAAAAAAGAGCTCGCATTGCCAAGACAATCCTAAGTCAAAAGAACAAAGCTGGAGGCATCACGCTACCTGACTTCAAACTATACTACAAGGCTACAGTAACCAAAACAGCATGGTACTGGTACCAAAACAGAGATATACACCAATGGAACAGAACAGAGTCCTCAGAAATAATACCACACATCTACAGCCATCTGATCTTTGACAAACCTCAGAAAAACAAGAAATGGGGAAAGAATTCCCTATTTAATAAATGGTGCTGGGAAAATTGGCTAGCCATAAGTAGAAAGCTGAAACTGGATCCTTTCCTTACTCCTTATATGAAAATTAATTCAAGATGGATTAGGGACTTAAATGTTAGACCTAATACCATAAAAACCCTAGAAGAAAACCTAGGTAATACCATTCAGGACATAGGCATGGGCAAGGACTTCATGTCTAAAACACCAAAAGCAATGGCAACAAAAGCCAAAATTGACAAATGGGGTCTCATTAAACTAAAGAGCTTCTACACAGCAAAAGAAACTACCATCAGAGTGAACAGGCAACCTACAGAATGGGAGAACATTTTTGCAATCTACTCATCTGACAAAGGGCTAATATCCAGAACCTACAAAGAACTCAAACAAATTTACAAGAAAAAAACAAACAACCCCATCAAAAAGTGGGCAAAGGATATGAACAGACACTTCTCAAAAGAAGACATTCATACAGCCAACAGACACATGAAAAAATGCTCATCATCCCTGGCCATCAGAGAAATGCAAATCAAAACCACAATGAGATACCATCTCACACCGGTTAGAATGGCAATCATTAAAAAGTCAGGAAACAACAGGTGCTGGCGAGGATGTGGAGAAATAGGAACACTTTTACACTGTTGGTGGGATTGTAAACTAGTTCAACCATTATGGAAAACAGTATGGCGATTCCTCAAGGATCTAGAACTAGAAGTACCATATGACCCAGCCATCCCATTACTGGGTATATACCCAAAGGATTATAAATCATGCTGCTATAAAGACACATGCACACGTATGTTTATTGCGGCACTATTCACAATAGCAAAGACTTGGAATCAACCCAAATGTCCATCAGTGACAGACTGGCTTAAGAAAATGTGGCACATATACACCATGGAATACTATGCAGCCATAAAAAAGGATGAGTTTGTGTCGTTTGTAGGGACATGGATGCAGCTGGAAACCATCATTCTCAGCAAACTATCACAAGAACAGAAAACCAAACACCGCATGTTCTCACTCACAGGTTGGAACTGAACAATGAGATCACTTGGACTCAGGAAGGGGAACATCATACACCGGGGCCTATCATGGGGAGCGGGGAGAGGGGAGGGATTGCATTGGGAGTTATACCTGATGTAAATGACGAGGTGATGGGTGCTGATGAGTTGATGGGTGCAGCACGCCAACATGGCACAAGTATACATATGTAACAAACCTGCACGTTATGCACATGTACCCTAGAACTTAAAGTATAATAATAAAAAAATAAAAATAAAAATAAAAAATAAAAAAATTAAAAAAAGAGAAAGGTAAAATAGAGTCAGAAAAGCTGAAATTCAAAATATGAAAAAATTTTAAGCACAGTACAAATAAAAGGAGCCAAGGTGTATTATCAGACGAAATAGAAAGCATGACTACAGATAAGACCGTCACTATATAATTTTTTCAATTCAGATTTAATTTACCTTTAACAAGTGTCAAAATATATAAATCAAAAATTGAATAAATACAAGAAGCAAAAAGACAACAATTATATTAGTAGATTTTAAACACATTTTTAGTGTTTGATTATTGACAGTTCAAGTATTCAAATACAGTAGAAAAATTAGAAAAATCAAAAAACATAATTTTCATGTTTAATCTAACGGATTCATGCAGAGCACTTGAAATATTACTACACTATTCACATCTGTAGGACTTGCATGAAGACAGACTCTAACTGATCCATGTAGTAAGTATTTATGTCAATGAGATTATGGTGGAAATCAGCAGAAAATGTAACTAGACAAATTCTATTTGTTTAGAAGTAAGAAGTATATTTCCAGTCTTTCCACATTATTGCACTACCCGGTATTTCCACTTTTTGGTTTAGCCATTTTTGCATTAGTCGTATCATATTGCAGTTTTAATAAACATTTTCTTTGTGACTAAAGGTATTGAGCGTCTTTTCATACTTTTATTTTCCATTTCATATCTCTTTTTATGAAATATCTATTTAAGTTGTTTTTTTAACTGACTTATCTCTACTTTGTTGTTATCAATAAATTGTAGGATGTCTTCTTGTATTTTTGGTATGCATGTCTTTTTTTCCTGATATATTTATGATAAATAAGTTTTCTATTTCTTTAGCTTTATTTACACACTTTAATGCATCTTTGATAAATAAGTTCTTAATTTTATTATTGTCTAATTTATCGCTTTTCATAGGTATTGCTTTTGTACTTTGTGTGAGAAAATTTTGCTTACCCTGTTGACATGAAGGTGTTTTCCCATGCTTTTCCCCCACGATCCTTATTATTTCACCATCAACATTTATATTTGCAACCCATGTGGGATTAAGTTTTGGGAAAGATGGGAGATAGGGGAAGATTCTAAATGCATTTATCTCCTTTTGCATATCCAATTGATTCAGCATCACTTACAAAACTATTTTTCCACACTTCAATTCTGTTTCACTTCTGTTAAAAATCAGAACAGTATATATACATGAATCTATTTATGGACCCTCTATATAACTCTAATACAGCTTGCCGAATCATAAATTGGTACAATGACTTTGAAAAACCATTTGGAAATATCTGGTAAGTTTGAACATATGCATCTACTTATGATCCAGCAATTCTATTTCTAGGTGTGTCATAATTTGAAGGTGTTATCGATTGCTTCAGTGGCTCCCCTAAATGCTGGCATCACACTGCTTGTTTTGAACTTTTGCCTAGTTATTGCCCATTTCTGGGTGCCCATCCCCAATATGTGTAGTAGAGTGAAAAGCCTCATGAGGAATTCTCCATTTTACTCATTCCCTCCTTTCTATGTTGACTCATTTATTTTCAAAGCACCCTGACAAGAATGCTCCACATGCCACAAGCTATGCCATTCATGGCCCTCAATGAAGGCACTGGTCCATGAGTCCTCACTCTGTTCTCTCCCTCCCTGCATTTGTGTGTGCCTCTGGATATGGTGTGCCTCCCTCTCTAGGACCTGTGAGTATAATCAATCCCTCAATGTCATATGCCTGTCTTTGTAATTTCCCTAACTATGTTGGAGTAATCCATAGAAACCCCACAAGGAAAGTTACTCCCTCACTTGTGAAAGCTGTAAATTAAAAATAAATGTCTACATGTGTTTGCCAAAAAAAATGTACCACAATGTTTAGAGAAAGGTTATTTGTAATAGCTTAACACTGAGAACTACCAAAATGTTCACGAATGTCGCAATGGATAATTATGGTATATCATACAATGAAATATATAGAACAATAAAAATGAATTAACTACAACTATGCATAATAACATGGATGGATTTCACAAACACAATATATAGGGGACAAAGCCAGCCAAAGTGGGTAGGGATCTTATATGATAAAGTCACATTACAGACAAAACTAATCTGTAGTGCTAGAAGAAAGGTTATTGTTAATTTATTGTAATGGTGTTCAAAAATAGGGAAAAATTTAAGCTATTGATATTGCTCCATTTCTTGAATTGGATGTTAGTTGCATAATACATTGTTGTATCCAATTTATGAATGTTCAGTTCGCTGTACATTGTGCTTTGTGCATTTTATATGGATGTTACATTTAATAAACAAATTTGAAAAAATAATATTTAAATAATTTATAATTAAACAATAGATTATAATAAAACTTAGAGGAGAAACAAAACGTGTGGAATGCAGCTAAAGGTCAGTTTAAAGGGAATTCTGTAACAGTTATACATGCTTATGTTGGAAAAAAAAGAAAATTATTGAAATAAGCAAATAATTTAATATGTGAGATTAGAGCAAGAGATTAAATGTAAGGAAGTTAAAAAGAAGGAAACATAGAGCATAAACCACCAAAATAGAAAATAAGTAAACAAAAAATAACTAAAAAATCTAATAGTTTGAGTTATTTTATTAAAAATGAGTAAAATTGACAAATTTTCAAGGATGATCAAGAGAAAAAACTAGATACAAATAAACATAGTAACTAACTTTAGAAATAAAAATAATACATATATCATGGCAGATATTAAAAAGATAATGAAAGGATATGATGAGAAACTTATTAATGATGGTATATTTGAAAAATCAGACTAAATAAACAAAGGTAGAGAAAAGCAATTCTGTAAAACAAGACTTAATTTAATCAATGACCAGTCAATTATTCAGAAACAAAGACAAACAAAGCTCGAAATCAGAAGGTAAAGAGGGAAGTACTAAGAAATGAGGGTAAAAAAAAAAAAACAGAATTAATTGAAAATCTGTACAAATTGGCATCTTCCACTCGACTCTCGATTTCTTCATCCCATCCTCATGCATTTAGCTTTAAATTCCAGGTAAAAACCAACTAACCAGCCGAAAACACAGTAATAAGTAAGCAAACATATATATGTAAAAAATCTACAAAAAATGTAAAAATGAATTAACAACTTGAAAAAGATTTAGGATTCTGGCACTGGAGATCAAAGTCACATTCATTTGAGGTTTTTCAGACAACTTACATCTTAATCAAAGGCTATTAATTTCCCAGCCAAGTCAACTGACACTTAATTAACTACCAATGTTCTTATTTACAAGAGAGACTTTGCTGAAAATAGACCTACATAAATAGGAATGTGGGAAATCTACATACGTAGGAGCAGAAGAAAACCACAATAGCCACCTGGAAAAAGTCAATCTATAAAAATCAGATGTATGAAGAACATTAAAAGCTTGAAATATAAAAACCAAGATAGACAAAGATTAGAACTGACTCTGGAGGAAAGAAACATTTATCAAGAAAATACAAGATAATTTTAAAATAATGTCATAATACTAACAGTAGCAAATAGCTCACTAATAAAGTTCCTATTTTTAAAAAGTGGTACTTTGATTCATGTGCTAATTTGTAGTACAAGTCTTAGAGGCATCCTTACCCGTTCTCTTTTTCTTATATTCTCATATGAATCCCAGCAAATCTTATCATTTCTACTTAAAAATATATTCAGAGTCCAATTACTTCTCATAAGCTCCAGAAAAACCACCCTATGTAAGATACCATTATCCCTCCAGTGGACCATTTAAATGACCAGTTGGCATTTGGGTAACAGTATCTGCTTTCCATAATATGTTCTCTCATCTCAAGTTAATTGTAGAGAAGCATTTTCTGATTAGACACAGATAAACTGAATTACACTAGTTTATGTGATGGGAAATACAAGCTTAAAAGTTTTGAATACGATGTTGCTATGCAACTAGGGTATAAACCAGGTGAGTAAGTGAAATACTTTTACTGGCTGAATAGAAATATATTAGGAGAGAAGGCAAAGGAAAAACATGTTCTGCAGAAATTCAAATACATCATATATAAATGAAGAAAAATGGAGCAGAATAGTCAAGAGATTTTTCTAATCAGAACTATATAATGCATAAATAGATTATTTGGCACCATCATGGTCAAATTATGTATAGTGAGTTAAAGGTTATACACACAGAGATGATAATATTTCAAAAAACATCAACAAAACAGGGAAATGCTAGATTTACATCATAAAGGATGCACACCTTACTGAGCTTTAAGCAGAACAGAAGAAATGCATTTACATGAAAAATTGAAAGACACTCTTGTCAATATGAGCAAAGTGATGTGGAAAATTGGAATAATTATCTGGATAATTCAGGGCAAAAATGCTAATGAGGTAAAAGAGTTCTTTAAAACTTGATTTATCTAGGTCAGCTGTCTACATTTATTAAATTAACTAGACAATTATTCAAGTCTCCATTTTTCTCAAGCTTGAATAGACTTTGGTATTGATTCCTTGTTTGTGGGTTGAAGCAGAAGAGCCTTTGCTGCATTATTGACATTTCCATATTGGATATAGATAATATTCATTTTGAATCTCAGCATGTACTCAATTATAGTTTAAGAAATACATACAATATAGTTAAATACTTATACTGTGGTTAAAATAGGGTTGGTAAATACCAGTTTTCAGTTTAGACTCATAGTAAAGCGTTGTCTCAAGCATAAAGCAAGTTCATTTTATAAGTCTTGCAAATGCTTGACAAAATCACTTAAGATAGAGCTCTGTGTGTTTCAAGTGACAACTTGCAGAATTTTGATTCAGTTACTTAAATATTATCAGTTTGATTGTTAAATTTATCTTTTTACACAATACAAATATTGAAAGGTTTTCTTTTGAGAATGTTTTTTAGGGGTAAATGGATTATAATCATATGTGGCTTCTCCAGATATGTGTAAGAAAACAATGAAGCAGAAACAATAATAATATTTGGAAATAACCACTTAACATGTGACAATTTCAAGCTCATGTATCACAAGTAACTGTAAGGCATACATTTTATTTTAAAGACTTGTGTACTGAAACTGAAAGATGGAAGATAGATCTTAAATTCAAATTTCCAAAGACCCTTTCACTGGAATCTAATCAGGCAGCAAAAGATTTTCCCCAAGCCTGTTCAGATAGTTAAGAAAATAACATTAATACAGTGAGGCACCACATAAAGATGTTTTGGCGAATGATGGACAGCATATATGATGATAGTCCCATAATATTATAATGAAGCTGAAAATTCCCTATCATCTAGTAACACTGTAGCCATCTTAATGTTATAGGGCAATGCACTGCCTTTTCTATTTTTAGATATGTTTAGATACATGAATAATTACCACTGTATCATAATTACCTACTGTTCAGTACAGTTTGGTAGCCTAGGGGCAATAGTCTATACCTTACAGCCTAGGTGTATAGTTAAGTTATACCATCTAGGCTTGTGTGGGTACACTCCATGATGTTCACACAATGATAAAATTGCCTAACATTTCTCAGAATGTATCCTTTTCATTAAGCAACAGATGATTGAGCTTTATGGCTTGACAGACACTGCAAAACAAATGCATGCTTGAAAATATCATTTATAAAGAACTCTTATCTCAGGTACGGTCCACATAATGTATTACCTTAAGATATGTAAGCTGGGAATTTTTTTACAATGCTGATTAAGATGAATAAACCCATAAAGCATAGTTTTGCAACCTTGGTGATATTGATATTTTGGGCCAGATAATTATTTTTTTGTTGTGGGGGCCTCTCTTGAGCATTGTAGGATATTTAGCAATAGCATGCCTGGTCTCTTCCATTAAATGATAGTAGGACCCTTCCCCCTAAATATGACAACTGAAAATGTCTCTGGTTATTGACAAATGTCCCCTAATCACAGCCACAGAGGCTACAACAGGTGTTAATCTCAGCACTGCTATACCTACACAACCACTCCAAACCCCTTGTAATCAAGTACAGAATTAACAATTCCAACTAAATAAGGGCATGTTGCTCTCAGAGGTTGCAGCTTTTCAGCTTTGTCTTAGATAGAGGACATATTTAAAAACTGAAAGGGAAAGTGTGGTTAATGGTGACTCAGTCCTTTAATTGTCTTAAACCCTCAAGGGGCCTCCCAAAGAAAACAGTAAATCCAACTCTGGGTATTGGGGCTTACAGCCATTTTGAGCGAAAGAAACCCTCCTGCTGGGAGATCTCTGGTCAAATTGGGAGTATTATATTAGTTAAGGCTCCGCAAATAGAGTGGCTTTCTGCCGATGCTTGGATTTTTCCCATAAGATCAAAAGCCTGAACTCTAGAATTCTTAAAAAGAAATTACCAGAGACCCATACTAAAGTCTGAATGGAGTCATTAAGGATGCCTGATTTCCTTGAGTTTCTGTCATCTCTTGCTAAGGCTGTTGCTTTTTCCAATGACAAAAGTCTGTAAACAACAACAACAACAACAACACAAAAAACCTGACCTGTTTAAGTGTTGACAACTGGCTCAAAAGCCAACATTTGTTTTCCTGCAATAAATGCTTCTGTTTGGGAATATCTTGTAGTGAAGCAAGGATTTTTAAAAAATTATAGTCTATGTTTTTACTATTAGAAATTAGAATGCTGGTTGAAAATGCCTGTTAGTATAAAAAACTATCTTTTGTTATTTAAATTGTTCATATCAAATGGCATTAATGAAGACTTTTCTCTCTTCTGATTAATTAGATAAATCAAAAATAATTTTTAAAATGTTTTATATAGAGAGGCCAAAACCAAAACAAAACATCGAGAACAGGGTTTCTCAGCTGCAACACTATTGATATTTTTGGAGCAGATAGCCATTTTATTCTCTTAACTATTTTGCAGAACAGCAGTTTATAATTTTAATAAAGTCCAATTTGTCAGTCAGGGTTTCTTTCATTTATGGATTTTTGGTGTTGTATCTAAGAAGTCATTGTCAAACCTGGGATCACCAAATTTCTCCCTATGTAATCTTCTAGGAGTTTTATACTTTCACATTTTACAGTTAGGTCTCTACTCCATTTCATGTTAATTTTTGTAAAAGGTGTGAAGTCTGTGTCCAGATTCATTTTTTGTGCATGTGAATGTCCAGTTGTTCCATCCCAAGTTGTTGAAAACATTATCCTTTTTCCATTGAATTGCCTTTACTCAGTTGTCAAAGATCAGTTGACTATACAGATGCTCCTTGACTTATGATAGGATTATGTCTTGATAAACCCATCATGTTAACAATATTGTAAGTAAAAAAATGAATTTAGCCAGTCATGGTGGCTCATGCTTATACTCCCTCACAGTGCTTTGGGAGGCTAGGTGGGAAGATCACTTGAGGTCAGAAGTTCTGGACCAGTCTTGGCAACACAGCAAGACCCTATCTCTATGAAAAAAAATTCTGAAAAAAATTAGGCTAGTTTGTTAATTCTGCATGGGCAATAGAGCTAGACCCTGTTTTCAGCAAAGAAAAACATGCATTTACTACCTTGATAAACCCATTGTAAAGTTGAAAATATTAAGTCAACATTGCAAGTAAGAGATCATCTGCTCTGTGTGAGTCTGTTTCTGGCCTCTGTTCTGTTCCATTGATCTACTTGTCCATTCCTTTGCCAGTTCCACACTGTCGTAATTATACTAGCTTTACATAAGTCTTGAAATCAGGTACTGTCAATTTTCTAACTTTATTCTCCTTCTGTGGAGTGTTAGTTCTTATGGGTCTTTTGCCTTTCTATGTAAACTTTAAATTGGTTTGTAGAAATTCATGAAATCACTAGCTGGGATTTTGATCAGGATTGCTTTGTAAATATAATTCAAAGTAGAAATAAATGACTTTCATTTTGTCCTTGTTCATGGAATACCTCTCCATTTGTTTAGATTTTGTTTGATATATTTCATGAGAGTCTTGTAGTTTTCTTTATATAGAACTTGTACATATTTTGTTAGTTTTTGTTAGGTTTTAAAAAACATGTTTTGTACTTAACAAATATTTGAGCATTTTTCTGTATCTTTTTGTTGTTGATTTCTATGCTAATCCCATTTTGGTCATGGAACTTGCTTTAATAATTGTATTTTTATTAATTTGCTAAGTTTTATTTAATTTATAAAACCATTCACTGAAAACCTAGCAAATTATGTATTATTTTTAATTACGCAGGAAACATTTATAAAGGGAGACCACATTGTTTCCTTTAATTTTGTTATTTTTGGGGTTCATTGTTCTCTGGAATCTGTAGGTTTAGGTATTTTGGCAAACTTGGTATGTTTTCAGCCATTATTTTTTTAAAATAGTGTTTTGTGTATGCACCACACTACCTTTTCTTTTGACTTTATGATGACATATAGTCTATATCTATTGAGGTTTTCCTACAGGATACTGGATCTTTGTTAATTATTTTTCTATTTGTCGCATTAGATTTTTCATATTGCTCTCTCTTCTATTGCAACTACTTTCCTCTGTCATCTTTAAATTCACCATTAAGTCCATTAATTGAGGTTTTCTTATAATTTTGTGGTATATTTACATTTTTCAGCTATAAAATTTTCACTTGATTCTTATTTTTTCTTTCTTTCACTGGGACTTTGTAACTTTACATTTATTTTTAGAGTGTTTATGACTACTTGTTAGAGTACTTTCTTAACTCATTAAAGTCTTTGTCTAAATATTTCAACATCTGTGAAACCCCAGTGTTGGTAATTGTTTTTGTTTTTCTCATTCGAGTTGAAATTTTCTCAATTCTTCATATTCTGAGTAATTTTGTATAATATTCTATATGGTTTAATGTTATGTTAAGCTATTTATATAGAATATTGATATTTTTGTTTTGTTAGAAAGCAATATTTTTGCTTTGCAAACAATTGACCAAGTTGGGCGCAGACTGAAAGCTCCAACCAGCATTCCGTGAGTTGTGATTATAATATCAGTTTAGTTTTCCAACCATTGCAATGCCAATTTTAATCGATTCCATACATTCACCAAGTCTGGGTGTTGGGTGATATTCTATCAAGCCAGTTTTTAAATGCTCTGTATGTTGTCTAAAGTCAGAACCACTAATGCTCAGCTCAGAGGTGAATTTATAAACAAATTTAAAAGGTTTTTCTCCTGAGTTAAACAATTTGCACTATTGCTGAGGCATATTCCAGTTTGTGGGGCCTACTCTTTTCTTGTTCTTGAGACAAAATCTGGATCTCAATTTATCCCATTCTGCTTCACATTTCCTGAAACTACAACCATATTTAAGACTAAGAAGTAGGAAGATAGAGAGGAAGAAAAAAGCAAATGGGCATTTTCCCCATCCTCTAATGCCCACATTTGTTATTATAAAGACTCTTTCTTTTGCATAGGTATGTAAAGAAATAGATCAGGGAGGTGCTGGCAAGATGGCCTAATAGGAATAGCTCCCGTCTGCAGCTTCTAGTGAGACCAATGTAGAAGGTGGGTGATTTCTGCATTTCCAACTGAGGTACCTGGTTCATCTCACTGGGACTGGTTAGACAGTGAGTGCAACCCACAGAGGGTGACCAGAAGCAAAGTGGGGTGTTGCCTCACCTGGGAAGCTCAAGGGGTTGGGGAACTCCCTCCCCTAGCCAGGGGAAGGTGTGAGGGACTGGGCTGTAAGAGATGGTGTTATCCAGCACCAATACTATGTTTTTCCCACGGTCTTCACAACCTGCAGACCAGGGAATTTCCTCAGGTGCCTACACCACCAGGGTTCTAGGTTTTAAGCACAAAACTATGCTGCTGTTTAGGCAGACACAGAGCTAGCTGCAGTTTTTTTCTATACCCGAGTGGCACCTGAATTGCCAGCAAGATAGAACCATTCACTCCCCTGGAAAGGGAGCTGAAGCCAGGGATCCAAGTGGTCTTTCTCAGTTGATCCCACCCTCACAGAGCCCAGCAAGTTATGATGCACTGGCTTGAAATTCTAGCTGCCAACACAGCAGTCTGAAGTCAACCTGTGACACTTGATCTTGGTTGTGGGAGGGGTGTCTGCCACTACTGAGGCCTGAGTAAACAGTCTTCCCCTCACAGTGTAAACAAAGCCACTGGGAAGTTCAAACTGGGTATGGAACCCACTGCAGCATGGCAAAGCTGCTGTAGCCAGACTGCCTCTCTAGATTCCTCCTCTCTGGGAGAGTTTCTCTGAAAGAAAGGCAGCAGCCCCAGTCAGGGGCTTATAGATCAAACTCCCATCTCCCTGGAACAGAGCACCTGGGGGAAGGGGCAGCTACGGGCACAGCTTCAGCAGACTTAAATGTTCTTGCCTGCTAGCTCTGAAGAAAGAAGCAGATTTCCTAGCACAGTGCTCGAGCTCTGCTAAGGGACAGACTGCCTCCTCAAGTGGGTCCCATCCCCTGTTCCCCCTGACCGGGAGACACCTCCCAGCAAGGGTCGACAGACACCTAACACAGCAGCACTCCAGCTGGCATCTGGCAGGAGTCACTTGGGATGAAGCTTCCAGAGGAAGGAGCAGGCAGCAATCTTTGCTGTTCTGCAGCCTCTGTTGGTGATACCTAGGCAAACAGGATCTGGAGTGGACCTCCATCAAATGGCAGCAGACCTGCAGAAGAGGGGCCTGACTGTTAGAAGGAAAACTAACAAACAGAAAGCAATAGCGTCAATATCAGTAAAAAGGATGCCCACTCAGAAGCCCCATCCAAAGGTTACCAACATCAAAGACCAAAGGTAGATAAATCCACAAAGATGAGGAAAAACCAGCACAAAAAGCCTGAAAATTCCAAAAACCACAATGCCTCTTCTTCTCCAAAGGATCACAACTCCTTGCCAGCAAGGGAACAAAACTGGACCGAGAATGAGTTTGACGAACTGAAGCAATGGGGAAAGGATTCCCTATTTAATAAATAGTGTTGGGAAAACTGGCAGAAAACTGAAACTGGATCCCTCCCTTACACCTTGTACAAAAATTAACTCAAGATAATTAAAGACTTAAATGTAAGACCTAAAACCATAAAAACCCTAGAGGAAAACCTAGGCAATACCATTCAGGACATAGGCATGGGCAAAGACTTAAGATTAAAACACCAAAAGCAATTGTAACAAAAGCCAAAACTTACAAATGGGATCTAATTAAACTAAAGAGCTTCTGCACAGCAAAATAAACTATCATCAGAGTGTACAGGCAACCTACAGAATGGGAGAAAAATTTTGCAATCTATCCATCTGACAACGGGCTAATATCCAGAATGTACATGGAACTTAAACAAATTTACAGGAAAAAAAAAACAAAAAAAACCTATCAAATGTGGGCAAAGGATATGAACAAACACTTCCCAAAAGAAGACATTTATGCAGCCAACAAACATATGAAAAAATCTCATCATCACTGGTCATTAGAGAAATGCAAATCAAAACCACAATGAGATACTATCTCACGCCAGTTAGAATGGTGAGCATTAAAAAGTCAGGAAACAACAGATGCTGGAGAGGATGTGGAGAAATAGGAATGCTTTTACCCTGTTGGTGGGAATGTAAATTAGTTCAACCATTGTGGGGTTCAGTGTGGCAATTCCTCAAGGATCTAGAACAAGAAATATCATTTGACCTAGCAATCTTATTACTGGGTGTATACCCAAAGATTATAAATCATTCTAATATAAAGACACATGCACACGTATGTTTACTACAGCACAATTCACAATAGTAAAGGCTTAGAACCACCCCAAATGCCCATCAATGATAGACTAGATGAAGAAAATGTGGCACATATATACCTGGAATACTACGCAGCCATAAAAACAAATGAATTCATGTCCTTTGCAGGGATATGGATGAAGCTAGAAACCATCATTCTCAGCAAACTAACACAGGAACATAAAATCAAACACTACATGTTTTCATTTGTAAATGGGAGTTGAAGAATGAGTACATATGAACACAGGAGGAGAACATCACACACCAGGGCTTCTCAGGGGTTTTGGGGCAAGGAGAGGGATAGCATTAGGAGAAATACCTAATGTAAATGATAGGTTGATGGGTGCAGTAAACCACCATGGCACAGGTACACCTTTGTAACAAACCTGCACATTCTGCACATGTATCCCAGAACTTAAAGTATTATTTAAAAAATGCACCAACAAGGATGTACGGAACAAATAAGTGGTGAAATAAACTATACAACATAAAAAAAGAAATAGATCATAGATAGATGAATGTACAGAGAGATAAACTGTTCGATAGAAAAACCTGATCAATTCAAATATATTTATTCAGTACCTAAATTGAGGAAAGTTTGGGAATATTTTTCCCTTTTGAACAGGGTGTTAAGAAATTTCCTTCTTAGTTTCCTTTTGAAAATGTATTACTTGACCATTTATTTTATGACCAAAACCTTATGCATTTGTATACACAGCTGTCAAATATAGTTTTTAAATTTGCATGTTTGCAAAATGCTCCAGATTTCTTAACATAGTCCTTTCATTAGCCTATCAAAGAATCTTTGTAGATTAATGGCTACAACTCAGCATTTCAAATGACTTTCTATGCTACAGTAGATTCTGTATGCTACCTCACTGGTGCCTATTTGCTGAAATCAAATCTGATGAGTGTGTAGAGATAGTTTTCCCTGTGCTTTGAGGAATAGAGAGGAACTGTCCCTGCCCTGAAGGCAATTGCAGTCTACTAATTTACATAATCACACACAGAAACTGTGATTGAGAGTAACGGGTGCCTTAGGAGAGGAATACAGACAGTCTGTGAGCTGTTCAGAGGAGAGGCTTTGATTTCAAGATAAATAGGAATGCTAGACTCATGGTATTTCATTCATTTAGTTTTTATCAAATAATTGTTGAACACCTATTATGCATTTCAGCACTGAGATCAGTGGTGAACAAGACATACACTTGTTTTATGAACTTACATTCCAGTACACAAGGGCAAATAATAAACATAAAAACCATAACAGAGTGATTGCAGGGAGCAATGAATGCTGTTCAAGATGAGGAATAACACAGCTTGAGGAATGGAAATCATGTTTTTATGAGAGAGAGGGGCTTTCTTTAAGACTAAATGAATGATGTGTTTTAGGAGATTATATTTAAATTACATGAAGGAAGCATCTTATATTAGGAGGGAGAGGGAAGAGTTAGTATGAAAGGCCAAAGGTAGAAGAAGAAGAAGATGCTCATAGATGAGAGAGAAGATAGCAGGAAATGGAGTCAGAGAAATGGGTCTGGGTCAGCTTACCAAGATCACAGTACCTGTGGTTAGGTGTTTGGACTTCATTCTGAGTGCCATTACCTTTGAATGATTTTATTTATATGTCTGAGCAGATAGACATAGACACTATTGCCCTAGACAAGCATACTTCTTTTATGTATTTGCTGTACTTGTCTGCTTGATTACTTTTACTCTCACTATCTCTCCTCAGAAGAGGCCAATATAATAAGGTAATTAAGAACTCGGTCTTTGAAATAGATACACGTGGGTTCAAACTTTGACTGTGACCTTGTTAGCAGAGAGGTAGTTTGGGCTTTGGTCAAGCATCTTCACCATAGACTTCTTATCTGTAATGTGAGAAATGTAATACTTCACAGAATTTTTGCCAGAAACAAATTTTAAGATAATTACAGCATACTTAAAAATAACATGTATAAAATTTATGGTATTTATTATTACATTATTGTAAAATGTTCTTCCCTTCATTACATCTTTCAAAGATTTTCTCCAAGATGTAGTCCCCAAGTGAAATCAATCTCCCTCTTATCTGCTTCCAACTTTCATCTTTACTTAAAATTGCTACACTAAATTATAGAATATGATATAGTGTGAGTAGTTATTTGTCCCACTATAACTTAAGCTACTTAATGGTGATGACCACATTTCACATCATGATAACACCTGTACCAAAATATGCAGAAGGTACATTTAGCAAGCAAATAAGTAAGTTTATTTAATTTTGGTGAACAAAGAGTTGACATGTAGATATTAATATATTTAGATATTTATATTTCTTTTATCTATTGAGAGATGTGTCTTAGATAAAAATATAGCCTATGTTTATTATCAAAATTGTCACTTCTTTAGCTGAATTTTTCTTAATAAATGCACTCACTATGCAGTTCCTTTAAGCAGTGAGCTCATCATGACATACACGCTATTGTTGTGGTCAGAAAAACTTCATTTAGACATCACTTTTGATTTGAAAACTATTTGTACATCAACTTTCAGGTATACAGATAAAACGAGATTGTTGAGGCAGGTCTCAATAATATCATGATTCATTTATGAAAAGATACCTTTGTTTGGAAATGTCTCTGCATGCAGAATCCTTTGGAAACATTAAAATGCAAATATCAACCAACCTCTGAGGAGATAAATTAAATAATGAACTGTTTAGGTATTTAGAGAAGCAGACTTGGCAAATCTTTCTGAGATAATGATAAAATGTGTGTGATTACTTTATTTGTTTTTATTTAAGCTATGTTAAATGTCAAATATTACTTTAAGGATATTATTTCAGAAAGCTCCAGGAGCAATTCTCTCTTTAAAAGTCAAGATCCCTAATGTCAGAGAAGATTTAATAATAAATCTTTATGCCATTAAGTGCCCATAGTAATAGTTTAAATTCTAGACATCAAATAATTTTATTAAACCCAAGCTCACAAACTCAAAAGTTACATTTTATGTAATTGTTCAATAAAACATAAACTTGCAATTGATAATTGCATGACTTCATATACCACATAGGTAAGCTTCTACCAGAGACTGAAGAAACTGTAGCCTTGAAACAAATACAAATGATGAAAGAGGTGGTAAGTTTATAGATTCTTTACTAAGAAAAAGGGGGATATTCTATTGATGTCAGTGTTAATTGCTAAAACATGACTATAAGCTTAAAATGAGCTGAGTAGCCTATTAATTATAACTTCACTCACATTTTGTCTTGCTTATGTCCATTTTCAAAGTTTATTACCGTTAAATATCAGCCTTTGAACAATTGATTTCTGAAGGCGGAATTTACTAGTATATAGAATGCAGAAGCTCGCTTTCTGGAATCTCCATACCCCGTCTTCTCTGTCAATTCATTCTCTCTGCAAACATTAGCATGTTTATTATTTCTTTGTGTTGATGGAAGGGAACATTTTGAACCGGCTTCCTACTTGCAAATCTTGCTTCAAATAGGGATGTTTCGTTTGTCTCACCATGACATTTCTTGATATTTGGGAACATCAAATATGACCTCAGGAGTAGCAGCTGTTTCGGTTAAACTATATTTCATGTCTCTTGAGCTACAAAGGCACTTTGTCTCAACTTAGGGTATATTTAGATGGGACATAGATAACGGCGACCAAATAAGGCAGCCTGAGGGGTCCCAAAATTTGGGATTGGATGATTATTATGAAGTTGTATGAGTGGAGAAAAATAGTAAACATTAGGTGTTGGAGGAAAAGCCACACACAGAGGTGTGACACTAAAAGTCTAGATCTAGACAAAGGTAAGTGCCGGTGTCAGTGATTGGATTATTCTAAAGTAACAAAGGTGGAGATCACTGAAGACCTGGAGGTAGAGTAGATAGCTAGCCTTCAAGCAATATACCCGCAGCCAGTGACCTTGGTTTGCTAATTCACTTGTTTACTACTGAATATTTACTATTTGCCAGATCCTATACTAGTACCTCAAAAGATTGTTGTCAGCAAGGTGGACATGATATTTGCCTTCACAGCAGCAATGGTTTAGGGAGGAAAATAAACATAAATTATACATATTTATTACATAACTAATTGGTGTGAGAGTATTTTGAATAAGTGCCATACTGTGCTATGAGACCATATGGCAAGAAAATATAACCTAGTCAACAGAATTATAGAAAGCTTCCCTGAGGAGGTGATATTTAAGCAGCCTCCAATCTGTAGGAAAGAGGCTGTCAAGTGTAAGACAGGGATGATTCCATAGAGATTGGGCCACTAGGTCATTTTTAAGACACAGATTCAGGAATGGGATAGGCGGAAGCCAAGTTTATAAAAATTGAAGCAGAAGGACAAAGTCAGTCCAGCTGTAGGAATGATTTGATGCCAAGCCAGAGAACAAGGTTAATATAATTTAGAATCTTTTGTCCTTGCTCTCCTGTCTTTACACAATTGCCTTACATCTCCATTTCTAACCACCTTAAACTGAGAATTAATCTTAGACACTGGAAGAATGATGAAATTAAATGACTTCAACTTTACAGTCTTGGATATTCTAGCATCTACGGAGAATTTTTTTTGTTACATGTGAAAGACATTATCTCTCTACAATCCATGGTATGAGGACAAAGAGATACTTAGGGTGTCCTACTATTCTAATCAGTTTTTTAAAAGTCAAGAAATGTTTATTGAGTGGCTATGATGTGTCAGACACTGTGCTGTTCTTTGGGGGGATATAATAGTAAACAAAATTAGTTTTTATATTGAGATATTTATACTCTAGTACGGGAGACAGTCATTACAGTGGACTCCAACATGTGATATTATAGGATTGGGTTCTAAAATCTCACACAGAAAGACAAATAATCTAGACCTACAGTGTCAAGAAGAATTTCCTGGTGAAAGTAAGTTTGCATTGAGATAATTAACAAATAAATAATAGATGATTATTGAAACAATAGGGTTACCCAGGAGAATTCATGGAGTGAAAAGGAAACAGTGCTAAGGAAGGTTAACAAAAGGAAAGGAAAATGGCTTTGATGAAAATGGCTTTTATAAAATAGGCGGAGTGAGGAAAGCTAAAAAGTTGCCTGTGAAGGATTAACATGAAGACTAACAGTATAGAAAAATGTGTGTGTTTCCTCAGTCACTGTAGGTTGTAGAACATTTGGGGAAGGGCCCCCTGCTTGTCAGTGAATACTGGTCATGGTTGACATACATAGTGTCTAAACTACCTTAGATGCCAAGGTTAGGTGCTGTTGACTTGTAATAGAGAGATGTTTGGTTTCAGTTGTTTAGTCTCTAAAGGCATCAATCACATAGCCCTTTTCTACTGAGATCTTGCCATACCCACATGCTTTGGGATTCAGAAAACATTTGTGCCTTTCACAGTTTTGGAAGGAAAATTCTCTGAAACTTTCCCATTTATAAATTTTTGCTTTTCCCATTCTTTTCCTTCTGAGATAATTTTGTATAATTCCATGACTCTTACAAGCAAATATTGGAAAGGACTTACCTTTTGACATCTGGGAATATCTTCTTTGGACTTAAATACTCTGCAGTTTCTGAGTGGAAAGAAAAAATTGACCATCTTGTTGGAATCAGATTGTTTATAGCAACCTGAGCAAAATCCAAGTTAATATCTCAATAAATCATCCTGCCCCGCCACATTAGTCATCCTTTGTGCAAGTTTCATGTCTTCCCTATACTTTACACTGTTGACCTTTGTTTTTCTGTGGAATTTAGGGACGACTTATTATTTTCATTAAACTACATTTCATTTATATTAAAGACAATTTGACCATTCCAATCTCATATGTTCAAAGTCCACCCCCTTTAAGGATTATATTTCTCTAGTAATTTCTGTTTTGTGGTGTGAAATCCCCTAAATTTCTCTTCTCTTAAAAATATACATAGTTCCTATGCACTGAAAGCACTAACAAGTTTAAATAATTACTGTGTGGACTCAGCACAGTTTTATGTTCACCTAAATTAATTAACTATGTAGACATTTTGAATAAAAGGAAGATAGAGACTTTTTTTTTTTTTTTTTTTTTTTTTTTTTTTTTTTTGAGACGGAGTCTCGCTCTGTCCCCCAGGCTGGAGTGCAGTGGCCGGATCTCAGCTCACTGCAAGCTCCGCCTCCCAGGTTTACGCCATTCTCCTGCCTCAGCCTCCCAAGTAGCTGGGACTACAGGCGCCCACCACCTCGCCCGGCTGGTTTTTTGTATTTTTTAGTAGAGACGGGGTTTCACCATGTTAGCCAGGATGGTCTTGATCTCCTGACCTCGTGATCCACCAGTCTCGGCCTCCCAAAGTGCTGAGATTACAGGCTTGAGCCACCGCGCCCGGCCGAGACTTGGTATTTTTAACCGTAACTGAAGCAGCAGCTGCTACCACTATAGGAAATTCATCTAAATGCAATCTCTGAGGAAGTTAGATACACTCATTATCATAAGGAAGACTTTTCTTGTGTGTACAGAAGTCTTTAAAGAAATCAGTCATTTCTCAGGAACTGTCTTATCCTTTAGTTTATCTGCCTATACTGCACCACTACTAAACTTATAGAAGATGGTATTTCTGAGGTGAATAATTTGCTTTTTTCTCTTTGGGTTTCTGAACATGACGAGGTTGTATAAGTTCACTGAAATTTCTGATTTCTTCTAATAGCCTCTTCAATTTCTTCTGCCTTAGAATAGGATAATAATAAACAAACCTATTCTGTGTAATTCATTTGCCACAAGAAAGTTTTGAACAAATACACCCCAGTAATTTGAAAAACAATTAATAATTTCCAGCCACTGGAAAGTGGTCACATCATACTAACAGACATGTTTAGTTCAGCTGGCACGATCATTTAATTTAACCATTCAATGTAAACTATTTGTCAGTGTTAAAAACTTCAGATTCCACATAAAAAAAAAAGTCTGAAGATTTAAACTAGTATTAAAAATAAGATTTGGCATGGTGTTTTGATAAATATGGATTTGAATATGGCAAGAGTAAATTGGAGCTGAGTATCTCCATTTAAACAGAACACTTCCATTCTGTGTGGTTCAGAAAGAAACTGGCTTAGCTGTCATGATAAACTACTTTTAACAGTAGACTATCCAAAAATGAAAACAACAGCAAAACCTTGTCACTTGGTTTACGGTGAGGATTAGTGTTTGTAAATCCACCGTTTCATCTCTTCATAATGATCCTAACTAAAGCTCTGAGACATCCCTCATGGAATTCTTAAGTGTCAAGAATATAATTTGAAAACCTTTGTATTGGTAAATATTCATGCAAATAAAAATAAAACCTACAGTTTGCATTTCACATGTTGTTTGGAAAAATACCCAAGGACCTTTAAAGCAATGTTTCATGCTGAATTGTATGTGAAATACTATTCCTATCCTATAGGTCTTAGCGCCTCTATAGTGACTTTCTCTTATGGCACAATAGTAGGTTAGAACTGTCTTTGTTCTTTCTTGCTTCATTTATTTCTATAGCTCAACACTTGTAATTTTGATTTTTGTATACACTATTGAGCTAAAATATGCCCATCAAGAGATCAGATATCTTATTTACTAGGATATTTGCTGAATCATTTGTTTCCCACCATCCAAAACAGGTTTTGTGCTTTGAGCTACATGAGAATATAACTTCATAATTCAGGATCTAAGCTTGGTCTAGTGTGCACAAGAGAAATATTCTGTCTGAGGTCACTATGATGAGTTTACATTGAAAATGTGTGCACAAAGAAAGTGGAAACCAGCTTGCTGATTCCTGTGTTTTTCTTCATCTATGTTTTACAGTATTTTAAATTATATATCTACATAACAGTGCTGCAGATTTCAAGTAACTTTTATATTTTTTCCTATTTCTGTATTTAATATTTTCCCTCTTATCTCTAATTGATATAGTCTAGGAGGGCTTTGTTGTTTATGTTTGTATTATGAGACTTTCAGGGAGAAGGAGTTATGAAGAATCTAACAAACACATAAGTACAGAACATAAGAATGTGCTGCTACCGGGTTTTGGCCTTTTTATAACCTTGCAATATCTAAACTCCCTTTTTCTTCCTGCCTTTGGCCAAGAGAGCAGATGGATAATTACACCCCTCAAAAGATAAATTAAAGAAAGAATTTGGACCAACTGGGTGACTGAAATATACTGCTAATGGAGGGTTGTGGAGAAATGGCTAAATAAGAGTCTCAAATGACCTTATTTTCCTCCTGGTGACAGTGCTTTTCAGATTAAAAGCTGTTTTCTTTTATTGAAATAGAATAGGGCCAAACATTGAACCTGCTTTGTAAGACATACATCAAGAGAGAAAATATTTCACCACAATGACATGACCTGACATTTTAAAGCAGATAACAAATGACATCTTGTCAATGGCATCAATTTATTATTCCCTCTCTTGTACCTTGGTGCCACAGCAGGATACACATTCCTTTTAATCATGGGACTGTGTTAAACAAATTTTTACCAGCAGAGAGTATAAAATGCCCCTCATCGTTTCCAAGTATCCTGACCTCTTGGTTTTCCCCACTGTAGCATATAAAGACAAAGGTTATGCTAAATTTTTCATCATTTTATTCAATTTCAGATCCAATTATGTGAGAGTCTTCCATCACTTACATGGGTGTATATGCTATAACACGAAGTGCCGCACATTAATCAGACTCTTTCTATCCAGCAGGCACCAGTGCTAAATCACATTACTCTAAAAAAAAAAAAAAAAAAATACATGAAATAGATGCAAATGTACAGAGAGGATGCTCCCTTTTGTCACAATAGGAAGTGACTTGTGAGGGTGGCCTTCCCATGAAGACCAAGAGAGTCTCAAAGTGCATTTTGTTTTTCATGTTTTCAACCACATTCTTACCCTAAAAGGAGCCTCTTCTCCCACTTGCTTGAATATCCCTCTGCCAGTTTATATCATAGAGTCTACTACTTTGAACACTGCCCTGGGCAATGACTTTCTAGTTGAACTATTGTAACTAATCGGCCTGTAAGCTGAAAAATGACCAGCTTGACATTCACTCAGTCTTTTCAGCAATGAAAAGTCTCACTTTCTTTCAAGTCTCTTTCAAGCATACAGAACCAAGACCTTAAATGCTGAATATTCCTAACTGATGACATTAAATCTGTGGGTCTGAGAGAGATAGAAAGGATTATATGACAAAGCAGTCTTAATGTTATTTGGAATTAATAGCATTTTCTTAAGATTATTTGAAATTGTATTTAGGCTGCAGTTTCAGACACCATCATGAAGATGAGTTACATTTGGTTTCAGAAGAAATATACAAAAAATACACTATGAAAGTTAAATAAATGTCTTACTGAAAAGCTGATAGAAAAGACTAGAAAATTTTCCATTTACACAATATGGGATGAGGCCTGTAGTCTAAGACAAACAAGAATTTAAATACCACTGCAACAGCTTTCTAATTATGTGAGGTTGGGGAAGTTACATAACCTTTTAAAGTCTCAATTTGTTCCTTTACAAAACAGTCGTAACATTATTACCTATCTTATAGAATTTGAGAGGATTAAATGAGCTAATATGTATAAAACATCAGGCATAGTGGCTGGCAGTGCTAAGCACTCAATAAATATTAGTTTTCATTATTATAATCATGAAATTCTAAGGCATGCCTAGAATAAAATGAAATAAAACAAAACAAAAGGTAGTTGTTACCCTGACTTCAGGGAACTGATTGGGAGAATAATCTCACTTGCCCTAAGTTCTAATTGAGGATTTAGAAGTTTTGTTGCAGAAAATATCATAATCACACAGAAGGAAGTCTTTCCTAGGAAAATTTCAACAGACTGATAACCTGCAGAACAAGTTAAAATCAGTGTTCTTCAAAAGTTAACTAAAAATAGTGAATGTAGAGGCATCAATGCCATTCCATATCAATGAGTGGCATTTTTACTCCACATAAGAAACACTTAAAAGGTTTTAGAAATCTATGCATTTTTAGGAACACTGGATCGATCTTCCAGCTTTGACTTTAAAAATGTGTAAGAAATACGTAGACCTTAATTCACACAGATGTAGACTCTAGAAGTCTGATGTGATGGTTTCATTCATTCCAGGTTTACAAAATGATCTGAAATTGTTATAATTTTTTTAGTTTCAATTCTAATATTTTGTTGTACAATGAATTGATTTGGGGAGAGGAAGTACATGTAAAACAAAATTTAAAAATATTTTAGTAACTCATTATAAATTAGCTTGATCTATCCATTATAGCCCTAAAGAAATGAAGGTGCTAAGTTTCACATTATTCACTCTTTTGTGGATGTAACATATACTCTTATCCTTATACTTCCAGTTTTCAGAACAAAAGGGAAAATCCTGAAACCAAATAACTGGGTGACCGTGAACTAAAAGATTTCTTACCTTAAGCTACACAATTCAGAAACAAGTGATCATACATTAGTTGAATCAAAAAATAAAAACTTTCATTTTAACTTGTTTCTTAGGCTGCCTGTTAAAAGACTAAGAATTTTTAAGTGTATTCCAAGTTGCACATGGGCATTCCTCACATAATTTCGATTCAACTGATCCTTTCACTAGAAATATTTATATAGGTATGTATGTAATTGAAATATTTCACAGTGTTTTTACTTGTTTTTATTAACTGTTGCTTTGCGATAGTGAGCATTATTTACCTGGGTTAATAAGAGTGCATAGACTATGAGGCAAGATAGACAAAGGATTAAGGATAAAAGAATTATTGAATTTCAATTGAGGTGTAGTTTATGTAATTTATGTTTACTTACACTTCATACTGAATATAGAAAAAGGGCAATAAAATTATTATTGTTTTCCTATAATAAACCTTGATATGCTCTACATTTTTCAGTGGTATGGCTTTTTTCTTGTAAATTAGATTTTGTAACTTACCTTCATATTTTTCCTCATTCCTATTCTTATTTACCTAATGTACTTCTGTCCTTATTTTCTTTTATTTCTTTCTCTTCCTTTTCATTCCATCTGAAACAAGGAACGTTCAGTGCCACAAAACCTCACATGGAGATTATTGCCATAATCTATTAGCTTGCTTTGCTGATTTGTCTGGTTCTCATTTCAGCCCATATGGCTTATTCTGCTTAGTTTTACCATTTGTTAAAGTCATCAGTGGATACATATTAAGTACAGACTTGTATTTTAGACAATGGAATGATCAGAAATACAGTTTGTAGGCCTAATTTATACTGTTAAGTTTGATAATATTTAATAAAAGGATGCACGATAGTATATGAAAATAACTGGCTAATGAAAAACGTTTGTTACGTTTTACTACAACAGTGTCTTCAGTGAGGAGGAGAATGAGAAAAGCCTACTAAGATGAAGTGGCACTAAAATAAGCCTAAGGACTTTGACAATTAGAGTAGAATCGGGAGTCCATTCTGGGGAAGATGGTGAGAAGAAGGCATGAACAAAATAAAGGAGCAAAAATATGTTGTACCCCAGGAACAAAGTGAGCTGACCAACTGGCTGGCATAGGGTAGTTGGGCCAACTGAGAGTTAAATAGGTACAGCTTTGGATACTAACTAAGGAGACCTGGACTTTATTCTATAACCAACTGAAATATTTGTATTAGGAAAATTTCATACCCAGAATCTTGTTTTGGTTTAATTAAAGAGAGGAAAGAATAAAGAGGGGGAGATAAATTAGGGAAAACATTAGCATTTATTCAGCATCTCCTATAGTTTTGATTAGTTTATCAAATATTACTGAATTAGGGAATGAAGCTACAAATGTTAATATGTGATTGTCCTTTCTCGTTAGAAAATCACAAATTAATGAAACAGCAAACATATTATTTTAATGTACTGGCACTTCTGCAGTAGAATCATGTACGTAATATGTTCCTGAAACATACTTGTGTGTTGCAGAATTACATATTAAAAAAGAGGGCTTAAAGGAAAAATAAAATTGTGCAGACTATGCAAGGCCTATGTAACTTTGAAACCAGAGCACTAAAAAAAACAAAAACAAAAACAAAAACAAAAAACAATAACAATCTTAATAAAAACAGGAGCATAGCTGTATCTCCATTATTTACCTGGTGCACTTCACATTTGTACCCAGTAACAAAGTCAAGTAAGCCTTCACAGACTTAATCTTTGGGCTCATGCTTTTTTCCAAAGTCACTGAAAACATTCACTTATAACAGAGACCAGACGCATCAATATTAAAAAAAAATCTTATCCCCCAAAAATCTGCTCTTTAGCATAAGAGAAGTTACTTTACAGTAATTTCATCTGTAAGTTCAAATTGACTAGATAACTTAATTTGTGGGAAGTATGGCAATTACTGAAGCAACTGACCCCATACCTAAAATAAGTCACTCCTTGGGTTTTCAGGTTTTTTTCTTAAGCTTTTCATATGTTACTAACATACTTTATGTAATTGTGAGAATGTTTGCCCCTGATCTCTTCAAAAATATTAATAGCCTTTGAAATGTTATGAATGAACCAACACTATATTGACCTCTGCATTATATTAACCTCATTCTCTTACTTAGTAATCACAAATGAGCTGATCTGCTTAAAGAAACACAAATTGTAGGAGAACAGATTAAAATATATATCTTTGGATAGAGGCTAGAAATAACCTCAAGGTAACATAAAGAAAGGCTATTTGATTTAACTCAATGTCCTTGGGAAGGGATCCTGGAAGAGGTGACATCTTAACAAGTCTTGAGGAATAAGTAATAGTTGATCAGGTAAAGATGGTGAGAAGTGAACTTTTAATGGAGAGGAAATTGGAGCTCAGAGAGGTTGCATAAGCTGCCTAAGATTGCAGAACTAGTAAGTTTTTAGAGCTAGTATTTGAGCACAAGCAATCTTGTTTCAAGTGTACAATCTTCATGAACATGCTATATTACCTTTTCTTATGCTTAGTATTTAGAATGTATTTGCATAGATCAGGTGAGGTTTGAGGGTCTGAATTATATCACCAGTTCTAGGAACGGAGAAGACATTATGATTGGAGAAACGTTTAGTAAGCTAGTTATAGAGGATTTGGCCATTGATTCAATATAGAGGTGACAAAGGGAAAATTAGTTTCTGATAAGGGCAATAACTGTTGCAATGGCAACATCACTAACTGAAATTTTGAATAAAAAAAAGAGGAAGAGGTTTTGAAGAAGGGTCTGAAATTCTCTTTTGTACATGCTGAAGTTGCTGGGTCTGTGAAGAGCTGAATGATGAAGTATAGCTTAGTCATTGAGTAAAGAATTGTATATGTAGCACTGGAACTCAAAGAATGAGTTCAAGATTGGAAACATAAATGTATAATGAGTAATCATTTGCATACAAATGATTGTTCAAAGTATAAAAACACACAAGATTTCACTCCAGAATAGTACAGGTCAACACCTAAGCATCAAGCAGAGATTGAGCTCACAACAAAGAATATAAAGGAAAGATTCTGGAAGTAGATATGAGTAGGGTCACAAAAGCCAAAAGAAAAGAAAATTCAAGAAAACTGGTGTCTCAGTCCATTGGGCTGCTATAACAAAATACCATAGGTTGGGAGGCTTGTAAACAACAGAAATTTATTTCTCACAGTTCTGGAGGCTGGGAAGTCCAAGATCAGTGGGTCAGCAGAATGGGTGTCTGAGAACCCACTTCCTGGTTCATAGATGGCCATCTTTTTTGCTACAGCCTCACATGGTAAAAGTGAAAAGGATCTCTCTGGAGGCTGTTTTGTGATGACACTAATCCCATTGATAAGGGCTCCACTGTTGTGACCTAATCAACTTCCAGAGGCATAATCTCCTAAAACCATCACCTCTGGGGTTAAGATTTCAACATACGAATTTTGGGGAGAAACAAGCTTCTAGTTCATTACCAATGGTAAATGTAAATTCAGTGGAGAGGGCTATTTTAAAATATAGAATTAAGGAAGTATGTAGAGTGAATTTAGAGTATCCTTTAAACAAATTTTATCTCAAAGTACAAAAGAGGGCTAGAATGGTAGCTCTAGTTTAGGTGTTAGGATCCACAAAGGATATTTTAGGATGAAAAAATTCAAATAAGTTTGAAGACTAATGAACAGAACTAAGTGGTCATGGATATTTTGCAGAGAAAAGGCATTATTAATGGAATGAATTCCTAAAGAAGATAGTAGAGGCGATGGGTAGGCATTGAGCAAAGGGAGTGACAGCTCTAAGACAGGGAACAAAGGAATAAGAAAATAGGACATAGACTGTCTGAAGGTAGGAAGGAAGATAAGATAAATTAGACCTGGCAGACTCAATTGTGTAGGCCAAGCAGAAGGCAACAATTACACCTGAGACTAAATGAAATAAGAACAGGTAAGATAGTTTATAGTGAATAGTGAAGATTCAAAACTGTTCTTCATAACAAAGGGAAGAAACCAGTTTTAAAAATTAGTAAATTACTGTGGAAAGGAAAGAGCCAATTGTGAGGATAGTTGAAATTATTGACTTTCTAATTAGGTGCCAGATTTTGTGCCTGGTCTTCAGATAAGTTATTTCAGGTTACCTTCACATCGATCCTGCAAGGCAACCATTTTTTATCTCTATTTTACAGATGAGAAAACTTTAAGTTTTGAAAATTTGATGAAGGTCACACAGAAAATCTAACTCAGGTTCATCTGAATACCATAATCTATGTTCGTCGCATGACAGCTAGTCCTGGAAATGGAGAAACCAAATGGTAACCTATGCTGGGAAAATAATAGTGTAAGTGGAGTGGAAATATGTAGATGTAAGCCCAGTAGAAGGAGACTCTTTGATTCAATTTATATGGGAAGTGAGGGAAAATACAACACACATATACAAATGCACATATTTTTGTTGTGGGCCTTGAGAAAATGGTGATGACCTGACATCAGACAGAAACATAGCCAAGAAATCTAGCTCTAGAAAAAGATTCCATTTTAATATGCCATATTTGAGGCTATAATGATACATGTGACTAGAAATATCCAGGTGGCAATTAGACGTTTGGAACAAGAGTCTGAGAGAGATACAGTTGGACATAAAGACTTGTGTCTCATTTTCTTTGAGAGAAAAAAGTCTCTATTGTAGATAATAAAATAAGAAAAAAGAGAAAGGCCAGAAAAGAGTAAGAGCCTTGCACCACATAATGACGTTTTGGCCAGCAATGCACCACATATTTGATGTTGGTCTCATAATATTATAATGAAGCTGAAAAACTCCTGTTGACTAGTGATATATTATTGAACCTGACCTTGTCAGGATGAATAGGCCTAGGCTAATGTGTATATGTCTTCATTTTTAACAAAAAAGTTTAAAAAGTAAGAAAATGTAAAACTTCAAATAGAAAAAAAACTTATAAGGATACAAAGAAAGAAAATACTAATCCCAGCACTTTGGGAGGCCGAGACGGGCGGATCACGCGGTCAGGAGATCGAGACCATCCTGGCGAACACGGTGAAACCCCATCTCTACTAAAAAAAAAAATACAAAAAACTAGCCGGGCGAGGTGGCGGGCGCCTGTAGTCCCAGCTACTCGGGAGGCTGAGGCAGGAGAATGGCGTGAACCTGGAGGCGGAGCTCGCAGTGAGCCAAGATCGCGCCACTGCACTCCAGCCTGGGCCACAGAGCGAGACTCCGTCTCAAAAAAAAAAAAAAAAAGAAAATACTTTTTCTGCCGGTATAAAATGTGTTTGTGTTTTAAGCTGAGTGCTACCAGAAAAGAGTCCAAGGTTTAAACATTAAAAACGTTTGTAAAGTAAAAAAGTTACAGAAGCTGAAGTTTAATATTGATAAAAAATACTTTTAATATATTTAGTGTAGTCTATATGTGGTATTTATAATGTACATAGTGGTGTACAGTAATGTATTAGGCCTTCACTGTAACTTACTACTCACTCACTGACTCACCCGGAGCTACTTCTAGTCCTATAAGTTCCATTCACAGTAAATGCCGTATACAGGTGTACCACTTTTTAATCTTTTATACTGGGTTTTTCTTTAGTACATTTTATATCGTTGGATATATTTAAACACACAAATACTAACCATTGTGTTACAACTGCCTACAGTATGCAGTACAGAAACATGCTGTTAAGGAACAATAGGAATAATAGGCTGTGCCGTACAGCCTAGCTGTGTTGTAGGCTACACCATCTAGGTTTGTGTAAACACACTGTGTGATGTTCACACAACGATGAAATTGCCTAAAGCATTTCTCAGAACATATCCTTATATTTAAACAGCATATGACTGTACTTGCAAATTTGAATGGCATACATTCAAATTTATAAGACAGTAAAAATGTAGAAAACAAATACCCAAACTGGTAGAAGGAGAACTAAGAGAGGACAGCGCCATGTAAACTGAAAGAAGTGATGTTCAGAAACTGTTCCTTAGAACCAGAGAAAAGGAAATGAAAATGAAGATTTTGATATGTCAGTATTTTCATTATTTGAGTATCTCGTGACTTCAAAAAGAGCATTCTCTAATGGAGATGTTATAGGAAGAGAATCTGGACTACATGTTTATGTGTATATTCATGTATAAATATTGTTCTTTTTGCTTAACAGACAAATATCATGGTCACTGCTATAGTTTGGATATTTCTCCCTCTAAACCTCATGTTGAAATTTGATCTCACTGTTGGAGATGGCGCTGGGATAGGAGATAGGGATCTCATTGTGTGATATCTGCACACATCTGCTCACTTCACCTTCTGCCGTGAATGGAAGCAGCCTGTGGCCTTCCCAGAGGCAGATGCCCAGTCTTGAACTTTTCCAGACATTAGAATTTTAAACCAAACAAACATTTTTCTTAATTACACAACCTCAGGTGTTCCTTTTTACAGTCCTCAACAGAGTAAGACAGTCACAAATTGCAAAAATGTAGCTTTTGAAATATAACTTTTTCTAATTTCCTTACACTGGGGTACAAACCTGCTTAATGACAAATTAGGTTTTTCTTTGTTACCACAAAAATCTCTCATTTATTTTCAGTTTAAGTCAACCTAATTGGCATTTTCTGTCCTCAAAAACCCTCTTGTCTTTCATCCAGCTTCCATTTCTAAACTCCAGGGGACCTGACTGTTGTCAGCAGTACAGCTGGGAGGGCTGATCCTATCTCACCCTCACCTGAGGCCCATATTTCTTTCAGATTGAGCCTGCTCTGGTGTAGTTCTGTGTGTTGATGCTCGGCCTCTGTAGCTCTAGCCATGTCTTCCTGGGCCTGGCTGTAGAGGAATTGACTGATCTACCCCTTTCTGGGTACTACATGTACTCAGCCATCCATGGTTACTCTTCTAGTCTATACGTTTCTTTTTACCAGCTCTATCCAGGAGAGGAAAGGTGATAGTCATGTAAGTTAAGATGTAGGGTAGAGACCGAGCTTCTACATTGCCTCTGTCTATTTTCATTTCTTTTATTTTTCCTGCCCCTCTTAGCTATGAGCATTCTTTATGCTGTCTTAGAACTGGGAACTGGGATTAAAACAGCATCTCTGTTCATTCCCTAGCTTCATTCAACTTTCAAAAATTTTTTTGTTTTACTTCCAAACGAATCTTTTCAAAATTAAAAGCTAAGAATTTTTTTTCCTACTCTATTTATGACAACTTCCCCTGGGGTAAATGCTGGCTCATTGTCTCTGTCATAAAGGAGGACTCATGGGAAAATGAAAAATATGTGCTGTTTATCTCACATGATTAATCTTCTTTATTTATCACATCTTGTTCCAGAATAGGATTTATGGCAGCTTTCATATATTTAGATAAATTGAAGTAAAAAAATAAATGGATGGGGGCTGGGAGGGGAGAGCAGGAAAGCAAAAGAAAGAAAGATGAGATGAATTCAAGACTGCCATAAAGTTGTCTAAATTTGCTTGAGACAGGTCACACATTTGACTGAAATTTTGAAGTCATCAAAGAAAAAAAAAAAAAACAACATTGTAGAAAACATGTGGCACAGTGTTCATAAAAAAAGAAACTCACCTGTTGCTTGGAAGAAGCACAGTTATTCCTGGTACTAAGTCAAGACAAAAATTTCTTCTTTGATTCCTCATAAGAAGGACCCTGTGACATAGTGAAGAATATGCTGGAGAAATTATAGTTTACTACATCAATGAGTTTTATGGGATTGTTTGTTATGGAGTCCTTCAGTGCAAGCACAAGGCACAACGCCAAGGTGAAGGCACAATTTATTAAAAGTGTTTCTGTGGGCGACAACATTTTGCAGCCTGTGTGTGCATTTCTCTGTTTGTCAGACTAAATTTGTGGGTAGGTTTTAATGGTTCCTCTACGTGGATTGAATTACGCTTCAGGAAATCTTTCACAGATATTATCCTCTTAACTAAAGTTTGGATGAGTGTTGAGAGATAATAAATTTGTAGTTGAACTCCCTTACAAGTACTTGGGGTACAACTACTTTGTGTTACTGATGAAGAGCAAAGCCACACACTTTATTGTTACATGGGCTGGGAGTAGAACAGCATGAATGAGGGAGGAGCATTAGAATGAGCTTGAATAATAGTTACCCCATTTCTACTAAGAAAATGACTGTGGGAAAAGTTGGTACAAAATTTCCCTCATGAGGCAGTTTGGGATCTGCTTTACCTCATTGATAAAAAGGCCCCTTGAATCTGACAACAATTTCAGCCTGAGGGGAAAATATATAGTGTGTGTATTTAAATACTCAGAGCAATTATGAAACTCAGCATGGTCTCCATTGGCCATTTAACCTTGAACATTCTAATTTCCAATGTGTCCCACAAAATAAATTGGTTTCAAATCATATACAGAAGTAAATACATGAATCAAATGTGTCTAAAATTAAGTCGTAGTAAAATAAGTATTGCCTTCTATTGAACAAAAATAATGACATTGGTTTTAATGGAGTTGATAAGTAGCATTTCTTTTTTGGCAGTAATTAAGTAGTAGTTCAACTTGGAATTTTAGAATCGTAAATGTGCAATGCTTTCATTGTTACCTAATAACTTTTTTGCTGTTTTTAAATAAAATTATTACAAATGGAGTTCAGTACATTGAGAGACTTATTTAACATGGCAGTAGAGTTAACATTGCAAAATCAGCTATAATAAAGAAGTCATTGCTCTTCAACATTGTATGTAGGTTGTCTCGCATTAATGATTAAGTTGTAAGCTCTACCAGAGCAGAGAAGACTTTTTTTCTTAAATTTTTATCTTTAACCCTCAAAACGGTGCTTACTATATAGTAGATATTAATATCTACAGAGTAGATGTTAAGAGCAGTTGCTATTTTACATTCAACATTTTTACCAAAGCAGATAAAAATCAAGAGATGTTATTGGTTTTGAGTAAATATTATGTATTTAAAAGAAACAAGATACACATTTCTATACAAATGCATATCTACTTTTAATCAGTTACTTTTGATTCCTTCTTTAATTAAAAAAGAGGCTATCACATTTCAGTTAATAGTTTATTATATCATGTGAAACATGATATAACCGAACCACTTTTACTTGATCCTTTGAACTCATATATCTTTAAAAACATTTTCTGAACAAAATATATAGTCCAACTTATATTGGAAGTTAGAGATTGGAAAAAATACAGAAAAGTTTATCTCAATACATTAGAAGCTTAACAGGATGAATGAAAAGCAGCTGTCAAAGTTGGGAGATAATGGTTCTGTATTTGCATGTCATTATAGCAATGAAAATATGGCAATTGCCAGATGTCTCTTATACTTTTAGATGATGAGTTCATGTTATCATGATGCTTTTGTGAAGCTGATTAACTACTGAGTATTAGACTAAGTGTCTTAACAGGCTCAAAGACCAAAATTAGAAACCTTGAATTTAAAAGTTGCCATTTGCTTACTGTTGTTAATAGCTTACCTAAAGTGGCATGAGTAATAGAGATTTTTATCTCTAAATGATATTCCTGCCAGCACCACCAACTGTTGAATGTTAAACATGAGATTTGGCAGGTACAGGCATTTTCAGTCACCTTCAAAAAGCAGTATGTAGACACCAAGCCAAACAGCTTACACATTAACAAAATCAGCATCCCATCCATCTGGCGATGGAACAAATGCGTCAGTCATCTTTCCGTCTTTGGGTGACAATATTTCTAGAAATGGATGATTTCAAACATTATTTCTGATTCTCAGAAAAACAGTTTTATTTACCTGGCGATTGGTTCTGGGCAAAATTATGAAGTTAAAAAATGTCCTCAGCTTCTTCCTGCTGCTCTTTCAAGCCAGCTCCCACAACATCACTTTTACCCTGACCACTCATCCTAGCACATTTTGTTATTAACTCCTAGTTGTTGCTGTACCAAACATTGACCACATTGAATTAATGCTTACAATTGATTAATCTTCTCTCAGCCAACATATTTTTTAGGACTCTGTGTTTACAGTTGATTGTATTTAGTAATTAATTAGGTAATTTATATCTTGGTGTTTAGCCACTGATTAGTTATAATCCCTAGGTTAAAAATGACTTGCTTATATAAGATGTGACTTTCTCCCTCTAAAATTACTGAAATAGTAAGCATAATTTTGAAAATGCTTATTTCTTTCTAGTCATCTTGGGAAACGTTTGGGAAATTGTTAGCTTATTCAGTGCCCCTGGAATTACAGATCTTAAGTAGCACTGTAATTTCTACTCCTCTATCTGGCTAACCCTATGTGGAAAATTTCTTTCACAGATGACTTTGGTAGAATTTGGCAAAGCTAGCAGAAGGTAAAAGTCTTTGAGGTTTGGCAGAATCTCTAAAATTTCAAAAGAACCTAATTTCTTCTTTAACAGGCTAATATGCTTATTCATGCAATGAGATGCCAGACTTAATTTAACAATAGTAACAACAAAAATTGAGCTGCTACTCTGTATGTTTAAATGAGGGGCTACTTAAATCAGAGTGAAAACAAATTTGATGTTGACTTGTATCATTTTATATTTTATTTTCTACTTTCTTGTGAGAAGATACAATTTATTTCTTCTTTTTAAAGAGTAGGAATTAGGTATAGACAATTCTGTAATACTTATCCTGTCTTTTTTCAAGATAGAGTATCCAGTTATATCTTTTGCATAATGCAAAATTCTCACCATCACAGAGCACACATTTTAAATTTATGGCTCAGAAGAATTTCAATCATCCTTGGCATTCAGCACTCAAGGCGTTTCAGATATTTATTCAGAACAGTATAACAAGAAGTACACAACAGATTGTAATTTAAATGCTGTACTTTCTTGCAACATATATTTGGAGTAAAAGCTTAGAGAATATGTACAAATAAGAAAGTATTATGAGTATCACATGTTTTGACTACATACTTTGATATGGGAATTATCACATATTTCATTTAACAGACTTTTTCTCAGCATAGCTTTATGCCAAGGGTATAGAAGGACACTCTTCTATTGTTCTGTTCTTATACACATGCAGATTATCTTGTGTCTACTTTAGGGTATGTGCACCTCCATGTGGAAACCATTGCTCTATGTGGTAGAGAGCAAATAGAAATATTTTTATATGGGATGCATTTTCTTGGTATGTAATCCCACCATGATGCAGAGGATAGATGGAAGAGTTGGATGCCAAGAAGTCAAATTAAGAGGTCATCGTGATAATTCATGAGGGCCTGAGGAAGGCGTGAACAAAGAGAGAGAGAGAGAGAGAGAGAGAGAGAGAAGTGTGGAGTTAGTATTTTCTAGGAAGATAAGGAAATAAAAGATAATCCAGGCAAAGAAATAAGACACAGTAGCTAATAGATAGGGTTAAGGAAGGACAAATAGAATTACATGGGAAAAACTTTGGCTACACCCATATTTAAAGAAGCAACAAAGAAATGAAGCAGCTGTCAGGAGAAAGTTACATCAAGGAAATTTAATGGAGAAAACTTAATCAAGAAGATTCAAGGGTGTTGAGGGTAAGTACAGCTTTGACTATCACAATTGCTGAAAATGAGCTTGCCTTGCTACCAGTGTTCGTAGGTAAATAGAAGCTCTCTGGTCTTTATGTGCACGTAAATCCAGTAAGAAGAAAGATACTTATGTGAAACAAATAAAAGCAAGAGAAAAAGGAGTTAAAGAAGAGAATTTGATGGTTGACAATGGAAACAAAAGCTGTAGATGTATTAAAGAGTTTGAAAATAGACCCACTGGATTTGGAAATCAGGATATCGTGTGATGCCCATGAGTGCAATTTTATCAGAATGATAGACAGAGAAGTCAAATTGTAATTGACATAGGTGATAGTGAATTAGGGAAATTGGGAAAGCAAGGCATTTTTTTTCTTTGATCTAGTCAATACTAAGGCAGTTTATTTTAAATAATTTGATGACTAGGGTCCAGGAGAGAGGCAGAGCTAAAACACTTGGAAGAGATCAGAAAAACATTGATGGGACAATTCAAGAGGAGACAATATGTACAAGTGAAAGTGTGAATCTTGGGAGGGAAAAGATGGTACTACAAGGTGTAAACAAGAACTGGGGAGGAGGTGCCCAGGCACTTTTCCCCAGTGGCTTCCACTTTATAAACAAAGGAATAAGAGATTTGCTGAAAGTGAGAAAAGTAGAAATCTTTTAGGGAGCTTAAGGAGGAAGAATACCAGAATTGAAATACCAGATAGATTGAATGCAGTGAACACATGATTAAGCAAAAATACTCCAGTCACTAAGGAACCTCTGAGAACAGTGGCTATTTTTTTTTTTTATACAGCTCTCACTGGTGCTTATCACCACAGTCTTTATGAGTCCCACAAATATTTATTGAGTTCAGCCTATGTGTCTGGAACTATGTTAAGGTCTAGTAAGTTTTATAGGATAAGGAGAAGAGGTCGCTCTTCAAGGAGCTTGTGTTTCTGTTCTGTCAGGTAGGATTAGGCCAAGGAAAATAGTTTATTTCAGCTCATTCTGTTTTGGTATTGAATAGTACTTCATTGTCACACTATTCCATTTGGTGCTCATATGTGACTGCTTCTTGGTTTCCTTGCACTTTCCTGGGCATCTTACCTGCATTTTGTGAATGCAGAAATAATTTACAATTTTAGCATTTTCTCTTTCTCCTTATGATTTCAAATATTGTTAGGCTGCATGTTTAGCAGTGCTGCCTGCTGTGAACACCTCTGTCTCAATTTAACATCATCCGTAATGATTTATATTAATGTGACATCCCTGTGCAAGACCAGTAACCGGGATACTAAGTACAATGTTCATTCCACTGACTTGTGAGAACAGCATTCATTTATTTTAGCTTATCAGGTAATCTTTAACCTGCTTTTCAGGTAGGCATCATCAAAACCTTTCTGATATCTATGATGTTTTCAAATTTTATTATTTTTTTCTTCACTAATTTAGAATGTCTTCCTCTCTCAAATTTTATTAATTAAACTGTGATCATTTAATTTTTGCCACTATGCTGATTTATTTATTTATTTATGCATATGAATATTTAATAAATAATAAAAATAGAACTGGCAAATTAAAAATTTAAAAAAGCTAGAATAAAAATAGTTACCAGAGAGATATTTTATATATCATTTTTCTCCTTTATTCAGTCAACATTTACCAATAAATTAGAGTGGAAATTCTGGGTTTCCAACCCTCCCTGTTTTCTTCCTTTTCACTAAGAAATCCGGTATTTAGTTCTGGTGAGTTGATTCTAATGTGGACAGCAAAAGGGACTCTGGATGGCTCCTACATCCCAACCTCAGTAACTGTCAAGGGCACTTGAAATAAATTAGTTCAATTGGAATGAAATGCAGAGTTTTAGTCTCTGGTTAGATTTTTTTCCCCTGCCTCTCATGGTGTGGTGCCCAGATGTGAGACTAGGATCCACTAAAGTCAAGCTGGAGTGGAGGGGAGGAGACAGGCAAAGATGGCTTCAAGCTTCCATAAAATGAGTCAAGCCCACCCTATCTCTGGTCATTTCATACATGTGAGCCAATGAAGCCCTTTTGCAATTTGTGATGGTAAATTTTATGTGTCAACTTGAGTGTGCTACAAGGTACCCAGATTAAACAGTGTTTCAGTATGTATCTGCAAGGGTATTGCTGGATGGCATTGTTTCAATGAAGTAGATTGCCCTCCCCAGTGTGGGTGAGCATTATCCAATCCATTGAGAGCCTGAGCAGAAAAAAAGCAGTGGTAGGAGGAGTTTGCAGCTCACTGAAGAAGCTGAGCTGTCTCTTCTCACCTTTTTCTCACCTTAACTTGATATTTATTTCATTTACTAAACGATATAGTAAATGATTCTAGGTTCTCAGGTCTTTGGACTCAGACTGAGTATTGAAACTGTCTTTCTTGGGTCTGCAGTGTGCAGACAGCAGACTGTGAGATTTCTAAACGTCCATAATTGTGTGAGCAGTTCCTCATATTAAATATCTACATATAGATATAAAATATATATCTCATATTGGTTGTGTTTCTCTGGAAAACCCTGATGAATATACAATTTGCACAATGACATCTTCCTCATTATTACAAAACCCCATTATAAAAAGCAGTGTGGTGGAAACCTTTTAGAGCTAGACAAACTGGTAATTAATTGGAGCTCCATGAAACTCTGACACTAAACATCTCTGAATTTTTTTTCTTTTCTGTAAAATGAGAATAATCAAACTCTATTGCTGAGTTGACATAACAATTGAATAATAGATGTAGAATAACTACCACATAGTACATTTATTGTCAGAGTGTACTATTAGGAATACAACATCAACTATGAGTTTTGGACACAATGGACTCAGAACAATAGTCTTTAGGATGGTTTTGAGAAGTTGAGGCAAATCCCTTCAGATAAGTAGGAAATATATAAACTGTGCATTTCCATCAACTGGAACTAGTTTTATAATCTTCAGTATTGCTTGTTATTAGCAGCAGTTCTGGGAACTTCTGTGCCAGTGAGTGAAAGCTTTCTTTCTGCCTCCTATTACAATGTATTTACACATTTCTCTGAATGGGCATCTGTATTACAGGGGAGTTCAAATATCACCTGTAGCCATCTTAATTTTTAAGTGGGATCCTCAGCTGGGACTAGAAATCAAACTGACACAAGAGAGATTAACAGGAGAAAAGCATACAAGTTTTATTAATCTTTACATGGTACATGGAGACACGCACGAGAAAATGAAGACCTGAAGAAATGGCCAAAAGAGAAAGCTTGTATACATTTTAGACAAAGAATGATAAATTTGTGAAGAAATGACAGGACAAAGGGATCTGAGCTAGGTGCAGTAAATTCTAGGAGAGTCACTAGAAGATATATGGGGATGGAGAAGTGGGACATGTAAAACCATGGAAGGTAAGAGTTTCTTCAGTAAGTTTATTTGTATAGGTCCATTAAAGCAACGATTTCCAGTCTCTGATTGTAACGGTTATTTTCTCACCCTGATATGAGAGGGTCCTCCTCAGAGGATTTTTCATGGCTTGTCGCATTTGGGAAAGGACGGGTCAGATAGCGCTTTCTGCCAGTACAGTTTCTCAAGTGCTTTCACCTTGAGATAATCAAAATGGAAGTGGAGTCTTCATTAATAGATTAATGCTCTCCAGGGTGGGGGTGAGAGGTGAGTGAGTTCTTGCTCTGATAGTTTCCAGGAGAGCTGGTTGTTAAGAAGAGCCTGACACCTCCCCTTGGCCTCTCTCTTGCTTCACCTCTCGCCATGTGACATCCTCATTGATTTCCAACATTTCTGCCAAACACATACATACACAAAGAAGACTTTCTCCCACCTCAAGTTTTGCTTGCCATGCTAATTTTCACCTTTTCCTGGTTAATAAAGATGGATGTGCTCCTCTAAACTCTTAGCTAGAGTTAAAGTGCTTCTACAAATTGGACAGATTGTGATGATCACCATATTGCCTCCCCTTCCATGAGTGCTAGAATGATCTGGAGACTCCAGCAGCTATGAAGCTTTTCTCACATCAGACTCTGGGCACTGGTCAAGGCTAAACTTAAATTTGCCTTGTGTAGATTGCATTAGAACCTGAAGCCTGTTTCCCCATCTCTTCCTCCGGAGCTATCCTCAAGCAAGGCTAGTTTTTCAGACCCTGGCATTGCCTATTTTTTGCATCGTCTTTCCTTAGGCATGCTATCAAAAGAGTTTGGTGGACTTCATGGTTGAGTTCTTCAGATTCAGAAAAAAAGTTAAAAATTTTGATAATTATGAACATTTTCAGAAAACATCAGATTCTTTAAAGGAATGGAATGTAGTTCAGTAATTTTTAATTTAAACAAATTTGGCTAGCATTATTGAGCCTTAAGTATGTGCCAGTGATGAGGCTAAGAATTTTATATGCATTTTCTCATTCTAAAGAAGGCATACTTTCAAGACTTCTGTTCTCATTTCTCTCAGAATTGCAATACTTGGGAATGTTAGTTTCCCTCAACATAGATGTGATTAAATTGAAAAGTAGACAATATTAACAACAAAAAGCAGAGAAATTTCCTGTATGTCTTCCTATTATTTAGATAGTCAAATTCAAAAAAGAAATAACAGTAGTGGTCTAAACCTGTGTTGGAATATCCTTGCATTATGAGAAGTATGAAAACAGAGAAATAGAAAATGCAGAAAAACTGATGACAAAACACCTGTAGTTTTGCATGCAGCAATCTATAAATTTCTTACACTGGTTATATTTTATTTCAACTTAGAAACTTATACAAAATCATCACATATTCCATACACTGAATTGATAACATTAAACAGAAATTTTTTTCTAGTGGGCTGTGAGTCATAGATTACTCTTCTTGTCCAGTAAACAGCACATTTCAGTTGAAAGTATAAAGTATTATATTTTATACTTTTTCAGTTGTAAGTATAAAGTTTTCATATCATTTTTATATCTGCATTTTCCTTGACCAAAGAATGCTGCTTTTGTAGTAAGTAAATCAAGTAGATTGATACTCATGATGCAATTAGATTTATGAGTTAGAGTTTCTCTTTTCAGTCGTTCTAGGAATTCAGTGAAAACAGACTTCCTGCATGCATAATTATTTCTTTTTCAGGCCTCAAATCTGGGTGCTACTTAGGAACTTAGGGAAATAGAATACAGTGAGAATTTCCTGTGTAATAATGTGAGCTTCATAATGTTTTGAGCCTAGAAAACCAAGAAAATTTTATTTCCTGACCTATGTACTCATGGGATGTTCTGAAGATTAATGTGTCTCTTTCAAGGCACTAAGGTACATTTAGAGCACTAAAGAAGTCATTTACTAAATGGTGCCCTTGAGACTTGAAAGAGTTAATGTACCTCTCACAAGGTGAGCAATGTACTCTCAAATGTATGCAAAGATCAGCACTAGAGCTTATAAAGAATTGTATAAATGTTGGTTAAAAGCAGCTTCAAGTACATAGCTCTATTATTTATTACTGTAATCTTTAGTCAATATATCTATTTGCTGGTGTTCAGTGGGTGCACTATAAACAATGCAGACAAATGTGAATCTTCTCACTTTTAAAAGTGAAAACATGAGATTCTATAAACACTTGCCAAGGGAAAATATTGTAAATGTGTGAATGTTACCTAAATGGCTTGGATTTCCAGAACAAGACAAACTATGGAAATTTAGCCCTTCACTCCAAAAGTTAAAATTAGGATGGTGTTGAATCCTTTGCAGATTTTCTCTGTAAAAATCCCCATGAATTATTTAAAGATACAATTCTGAGAAAATTCACGATGTGTGATGCTAAATGATAGAGGAGCTAAAATAGAATATAGAATTTAATCACAATTTTATTAAATGTACAATATAAAAGCCTAAAGGAAATTCAGCAAAATATTAATCTTTTACCCTAGGTGATGGGTTGCATGTTTTCAGTTTTATTTTCTTCTCCTATGTTTTCTGTTTTCTCTAAATTTTTTGCGATTAACATGCTTTATAAGACTTTTTGGAGACTGTAAAATGTTGTTGAGAAAATGTTAAAACAGGTTAGTAGCGATTTTGACTTGCTGAAAGAGGATAATGTTATTTTGCTTTTTTTTTTCCTTCTCTGAAGAAAGAAATCTGAGTATCACTCTCAGCATGATCCTTATCAAAGGAAAATCTATGCTCTTCTCAGTGACTCTTACAGAGAACTCGATTACTCTTCACAGCCTGGTCCAAGTTTCTCAGTAATGGAGTTAGACACAAAGAAAATAAGAAACTCTGTATCTTGAATGATGGTGGGCCTCAGGACTTTTGCTTGCCTTTCTTCTCAACCTTCTTATTCTTGCTGGTTGATGTAATCTATGCTCGTATCTTCAGTTGCCATTTACATGCTAAAATCTCTCAAATACCTTTGGAATAGATTTCTCTCCAGTTTTCCCTATCCACATATACAAACACCTGGTATATGTGGATATTGCTAGTAGTCACTGCATAATAAATATACCTTCGATTGAGCCCAAAACTTTCCCAAAGCTCCTTTTGTTTTCTCATTACTCAGAAAATGACACTAGCATCCTATAAGTTTTCTAAAGCAAAAATGGTGGCACCATGGTTGAACTCTCATATCCTCATTTAATAACTAATTATGTAAATATTACCCTGCATATATTTCTCAAATGTCTTGATTTCTCTTGAACTCATTCTTACAATCCCTACGAGGATCTTCAATTTATCTTATATGAATTAGTGCAATAATCGTGGAAACTACGTCCCTTTTTTCAGTCTCCTCTTTCTATATCTGTCGTCCACATTGCAGCTAAAATCACATGAAGTCAGATTTTATACTCATATTTGTGCTTGTTTTCAACATTTGAGTTCTTTCCTCCATAAATTTTGCTTCCTGTAAACAAAAATTTGAGGAAAACTTTAATTATATGTACAGCAAAAAATTACAGACTGCTTGTTAAAGATCATAGTTTGAATTCATGAATTGACTTTCATTTCTTCCTCAAACTATACAAAAGTATTATACTATGGAGTTTTTTTATTTTCTTATGGCATAAATACAAGAGGCCAAGAAGAATTCGGAGTAGAATTAGACTTATTTTCATCATGAATTTAGAAATTCTTTGTGTACAAAATGGGACTAACTCAAAAGAAACGGTGTTACCATCGGTATTTCTCCCAAAGGAATGGCCTAAGTTTACTGGCATCACCCAGCTCACACACACACGCACACACGCACGCACACACACACACGCACACACACGCAGAGTTTCAAATCAGTTTTGGGTTGTCTCACTCTTAGATGTGAAAAGATAA
This sequence comes from Macaca nemestrina, assembly GCF_043159975.1. Taxonomy (NCBI): domain Eukaryota; kingdom Metazoa; phylum Chordata; class Mammalia; order Primates; family Cercopithecidae; genus Macaca; species Macaca nemestrina. The sequence goes on from NC_092127.1 coordinate 92,093,856, forward strand.
CCAAAATTTCTCACACTTTAGGAAACCCTTTAATATCAAAGACAGAAGCTAAAACAAACAGAAGCACAAAACAGAAATAAAACCTTGGAAGAAATAGTCAATATAGGGAAAATAACACTTCAAAAAATTATTAGAGACTGTGGAGGGCTGCAGAAATTCAGTGGGAGGGTAATGGAACTGCTCTGTAGCATGACTGTGGTGATGAATAAATGACTTTGTGTATAAACGACTTTGTGTATTTGTCAAAGCCTGCACAACTACACAGCATTAAGAGTAAGTAGTGCTAAGAATAAACAATTATATACAAGTTTTTAAAAAAGTCACCAGGATGTCAGTGGTACCCAAAGGAGAATATAAACTGTAACAAACAAAATCTAATTGTATTACATATGAATAATATAACCACACCGAAGAGGTTGAATTGAGTGCCTCCATAAAGATATGTTAATGTTTAAAGCCCTGGTGCTTGTGAATGTGAATTTATTTGAAAATAGCTCTTTACAGAGGCAATCAATTTAAAATGAAGTCATTAGTGTGGGTCCTAATCCAATCCAAAGAGAGGAAATCTGGACACAAAGACCGACACACACAGTGGGAAGACAATGTGACTATATACAGAAATCAGACAGCAGTATGACCAGAGTGATGCACCCACAAGCCAAGGAACTCCAGAAACTAGAATAAGGAAGGAAAGTTTGTCCCCTAGAGTCATCAGAGTAAGCATGGCCTGCAGACATATTGATTTCAGACTTCTGGCTTTCAGAACTATGGGACAATGAATTTCTTAAATGTTTTAAGTCACCTTGTTTTTGTTACTTTATTATAGTAATCCCAGGAAATGAGTTAAAACATCATTTTAACTGGATTCCATAAGGCTAACAACAAAAAGAAAAACAGTGCACAAATACTGTACTCTAGATAAGAAGCATGTTTCTCAAAGGAAGTCCAGTTAGAGTTCTGGAACTACTTTAAATACAGAGTAGTGTTGACCAAATAAATGAATATATTGTAGACAATGTAGACTGAAAGATGTTTCTCAGTTTTGGAGAACGTAGCTACAAATAAGGAAAGGGGAAATGCTACATGGACCCTGTGACGTTGTATTAGAATTGGAGATGTCAATATAAGCTATATGAGTATTTTAAAAAGATAAGTACAACTAAATATGTATGTAAATATAGATGTGTATATATGTGTGTGAAGTCCTAGAAGCAATGGTACCCAAATAATAATGAGCACCCTGAGAACCACAATTTAGTTTCTAAAAATTATTGTTCAATAAATCAGAAACCAGAGTTTCTGGGAAAAGTAGCTGATTCCAGACTGGAATAGCATAAATACAAGACATCTTGTTGTGGTGTCTGTGTGCTTTCTGGAGTAACTAAGTGTTAAAAAACATGTAGACATAAGTTGGATGGTCACTGAAACTAATCTGAATCAGTCCCTAAAATGAAAACAATTGAGCAAGAAAATAAATAAAGATAGTACTGAATTATAAAACCGAGAGTCATGAATCCATGCCAATATAAAATAAGTAAACAAATAAATAAGTAAATACAAATATGTTGTTGGGATTATAAAGAGAAAACCCTTTCATACAGAATAATATAATTATTCCAAGTCATAAATGTAGAAGGCACACAGAAAATAAAAATCACAGATACAACAATAATTATTGTGAGCAATATACACCAATGGAAGCTAAAATTAGGCTGCAAGCTTTTGAGATGAAACATGGTATATGCGGTCTTAAGATATCTTTCTTAAAATATTTATTAACTACAAAAGAAAATATACATTAAAAATGGGATACAACAGGCAGAAACCACCTTATCTAGGTGATCAACGTAAATGTCACCAGTAATAGCCTATATCATCATCAGGTATCCTTGATATGACATACACAGAACAGCATATAACTTTTATATTCTTCCTCAAAATCCACAACCTTAATTTACTCATGGGAAAATATCACGCAGACCTAAATTAAATGATATGCTAGAAAAAAAAACTGATCAATACTCTTCAAGAGTAAGGTCATGAAGACAAGGAAAGACTGAGGAACTGTCACAGAATAGAGGACACTAAAGAGACACAATGATGAAATGCAATGTGGAATCCTGGAAGAGATAAAGGGCATTAGAGAGAGAAAGAATAAAAAGAAACTTATAAAATATGAATGAAGTCTGTAGTTTATGTATTGTAACAATGTTAATTACTTAGTTTTGATCATTGTGCTATAGTTAAGCAAGATGGTATCACTAGAGGAAATTGAGTATAGGTATATGAATACTCTCTGTGCTATTTTTGAAACTTTTCTGTAAATCTGTTTTATTTTCAAAATACAAACAGAAAAAGTATACCAATGGTATCTTTAGAGAGATAACAAAAATACATTGTTCCATTAAACAAGAGCTATAAAAATACTGCTGTGGTTTCAATGTGTCCTCCAATAAGCATGTGTTGGAAATTTAATCCCCAATGTGACAGTGTTGGGAGGTGGGGTCTTACTATGAGACGTGATTAGGTCACAAGTGTGAAGTGAATGGATTAATGCCACTATCATGGCAGTATATGAGCAAGACATGGGTGATAACATGGAAGTTTGTTATCTCAGAAGTGGGTTCCTTATAAAAGAGCAAGTTTGTCCTCCTTTTGCCTCTCTCTCTCTCACTCTCTCTTTGTCCTTCTTCCACCATGGGACAATGCAGAGAGAAGGCTCTTGACAGATGTCAGCTCCTAGATCTTGGACTTCTTAGCCTCCAGAACTATGACTCAACTACGTATTTCTGTATTGGCTGAGTAATAAATTACTCCATCTGTGGTATTGTGTTATAGCAGCACACGACAGACTAAGACAGAAAATTGGTACTGAAAAGTGGAGCTGCTGCTATAAAAAATAACTGAAAATGTGAAAGCAGCTTTGGAACTTGGTAATGGGTAGAGGCCTAAATAGTTTTGAAGTGAATGCTGAAAAAAACCTATATTGCTGTGATTGGAGAATTAAGGGCAATTCTGATTAGGGCTCAGAGAAGAGAAGAACCTGTAGGGAAGGTCTGATTTTTCTTAGAGATTAAATAGTTGTGACCAGAATGTTTGTAGAAATATGTGTGGTAAAGGCAATTTTGATGAGATCTCAGCTGGAAATGAGAAATGCACTATTGGAAACTGGAGTAAAAGCCATTTGTGCTATAAAATGGTAAAGAATTTGGCAGAATTTTATTTGTGTCCTACAGCTTTATAGAAGGTAGAATTTAAGAGTGATAAACTAGGATATCAGGCAGAAGAAATTTCTAAGCAAAATATTGAAGGAGATGCATGGGTACTTTTAACTGCGTAGAGCAAAACGTGAGAAGAAAGAAATAATTTAAAGGTGGAATTTATAATTCAAAGTGAAACAAAACTCAGGCATTCAAAGAATTCTCAACCTGACCACGTGGTAGAATTAAAGGACGTTTTCCAGAGAGAAAACTAAGGAGATGGCCAAACAACTGTTTACTAGGGAGGTTAGTATGGGATAAAATGAGGCCAGAGGCATATCATCACAAGGGTAGAATGATCCAGAAGGCACTAGTCAATTTAAAAGCTACATTGAACTTTTTAGTAGCAACATTGGAAGCCAGAATACAACAGAGATATTTTAGTGAAAAATAACTTTCAAATTAGACTCTAAACAAGCTAAACTATAATTCAAATGTAAAAGAAAGATATAGAGTTTTTAATACAGGTAATGTTTTAAAAGTTTGCCTTCAATTCACTTATTTTGGAAAGCCATTGAAGGATGTATTTCAGCAAATCAAGGGAGTAAATATTAAAGTAAAAGTTATGGGTTTCAGCACAAATGAGAAGGAAAGGAAAATATTAGAAGGATAAAGAGTGTTTCTTCCTCACTCTCAAAAAAGGATGCTTTGGAAGAGATTTTCAAGAAGACTTACACGGAATAGTCAATAAAATAATGAGTTTTGTGCATTAGTAAGATAATTATATCACTGGAAGAGAATAGAAGGGTAAATAATAAGTCATACAGAAAATCAAGCAAATAGAGGTGATCATTAACTGCAGGGAAAACAAAAGTACACTGTAAGAAAGAGTTATTCGTTGATTATTATATGGCTCAGCTCTGAAGAGCATTGGGCCTTATCAAGTTGAATATAAACTTGACCCCGAATTTCTATGTTTGTATTGAGATAATGGAGAAATGGAAAATATGATTATGTGATGTCAGGATAGGTATGTAGAAATGAAATAAATCCTGATCTTCCATTGTGGAAGTTCGATGACAGTCCTGCAATGTTAAAATACATAAATAACAATAATTTGCAAGGTATTAGAAGTATAGAAGACAATACCAGAAGAATCCATTTAAAAAGTCAATATTAGTATAATAAGTAATTAATTGATGGAATGAATAAGAGGAACCGAAACAAAGGTAGCCTTATTTGAATCTTTAAACAGTATTTATGAATAGTTGTCATAAACATGAAAACCTCAAAACAAAAAAAGAAAAAAGAACTAACTGATTCCCGAATAAAAAAATAAATAGGGAAAAATTCCAAAACCATTAAAATTGTTTTGGCTAACATTAAGAGAACATCTACTTTGTGCTATGTGCTGTTTTAAGTGCTGTACATTTATTAATTCAATCTTCTTAATGATTATTCCCATTTAATGAATGTGATACCATGTCCAAAGAAATTAACTTATATTCCCAAAGTCACACATAATAAACAGCGGTGACAGAGTCTGAGCCCAGTTTGTCACTGTAGCTTGCATTCTTTGCAATAGTGCTCCAAGAGCTCGCACGTAATAGAAAGCATTAGAGGGATACTGTGATTATGTAGACCAACCCTCAGAAAAAGTGCAAGAACCCTGGGGTCTATATTCTGACTCTATCATTTACTATGAAGTATTCAAGAAGTCAATTTACTTCTATAGACTTTAGCTTTCTTGTCTGTGTTGAAAATAATAACTACTTCTGAGTGCCGATGTTAGAACGGAATAAGTCGATGTCAAGTCAAGCAGAGGGAACAAACTAATATGAAGCTAAGCATAGAGAATGGAACATAGTAGGCACTCAAAAAAGGTAAATTGATTTAAATTAAATAGGTTAATGAAATGAATGTAAATTCAACTGTTAGTGCATCTGAAATTCTTTATTCTACCTATAGTTCCTTTTGGGTGTCTAAGGAAAAGCCATGGATATTACAGGGAAAGCTAAATCATACACATATTTTGATGATCTAAAATAGATGGTCTAAATTTCCTTATACATCTATTATTTTTCCCAAAATCAATCTAGAATAACTATTGGTTAAACTACCATGATATTTTTAAAAAATGCTCCTTTTCCAAAAATAGATTTTTTTTTCTCTTGTTTTCGTAAAATGAATTCATGCATCTGACTTAATTGCTCTTGTTAAAATTATTCTCCTGGGTTGCTGTGAATGAATCATAAATTCAGTCAATGCTTTTACACTCCATGGATAAAATTTTGACAACTTTAAAATGAATTTGCTTCTAAACAGTCAGAATCTATGAAACTTTTTCTAAAAGATCTGATTTTAATTATTTGGGCTAAGACTTTTTTTTTTTTTTTTTTTTTTTTTTTGAGACGGAGTCTCGCTGTGTCTCCCAGGCTGGAGTGCAGTGGCGTGATCTCGGCTCACTGCAAGCTCCGCCTCCCGGGTTCACGCCATTCTCGGGCCTCAGCCTCCCAAGTAGCTGAGACTACAGGCGCCCGCCACCAAGCCCGGCTAGTTTTTTGTATTTTTAGTAGAGACGGGGTTTCACCATGTTAGCCAGGATAGTCTCAATCTCCTGACCTTGTGATCCACCTGCCTCGGCCTCTCAAAGTGCTGGGATTACAGGCTTGAGCCACTGCGCCCGGCAAAGACATTTTTATTGTCCTTGATCATTTCACAAGTGTCCAGAGAAACATTTGTGCTTTAGTATATTAATAGTTGTTATGAGAAAAAGGTGTTCCATGATGATAAAATATTTGGAAAATGCTGAGTTAATAGTAAGATGAGTTTCTTGTCTGCAATACTTTTGAAAGCTTCAGTGTGTGAGTTTATGCATGAATCTCTAACGGTGAATATAATGCGCAATTTCTCAAAATTGATTTCACTATAACATATTTTCTTTTGTCTGATTTTGTTTGTTATTTGTTCCTGAAGCTTCCTTAAGACATTTTTTTCTCCCCAGAAAACACTGCAGGAAGAAAAGGCTTAACTAATATATGCAACAGGAGGGTTGACATTGGTAGCCTACTTTATTTTTACGTTAATTTTAGTCTTTTCTACTTTCTTCTTATTCCTTAAAGCTGAAATTTCTCTCTAGAAGTATGTGCAAGGACTTTCCTCCTAATTCCTCTTTACAACTTATTTGTTTCCCTCAAGTATTTGTTATCAATAGAAAGTAAAAAGATCAATCAGGCCAGGTGCCATGGCTCACGTCTGTAATCCCAGCAATTTGGAAAGCCGAGGTGGGTGGATAATGAGGTCAGGAGTTCCAGACTAGCCTGGCCAAGATGGTGAAACTCCATCTTTACTAAAAATCCAAAAAATTAGCCGGGTGTGGTGGCAGGCACCTGTAATCCCAGCTACTCGGGAAGCTGAGGCAGAGAATTGCTTCAACCTGGGAGGCAGAGGTTGCAGTGAGCTGAGATCACACCACAGCAGTCCAGTCTGGACAACAGAGCGAAACTTTGTCAAATAAATAAATAAATAAATAAATAAGATCAATAAATTCAGAAACTGCACATGGAAATGAGTAGACATGTAGTTAAATCTAATACTCAACATCAAAGAGTAACTTTCACTGTAAAAAGTATTCCTAATTTTGATGTTACAAATATAAACCAAGTTACTGTTGAATAGTAGTTCAAATTGTAGGTACTGAAGTTCGGGTTAGAATCAAATTTAAGCACATAGCTTTTCAAGATTTAGTTTCATGAGTAAGTGTTGTGAAATAGACATGCAAGTTTGTTATGTTTTCTCTATAAGGTGGAAGATGTATTTGGCTTTTTTGTCCCCTAAGAATATTTTATGTCTGGAAAATGAAATAATCAATAGTCATATAACTAGTCTCCAGAAAGACATTTTGTGTACAACTGTTTTTTTTTCATTTATTAAATGTGAGAAACTTGATTAATTAATTTAACAGTGATTCCTAACCTCATATCATTGGACTACCCACTTTCTGACCTCTAAAATATGGAACACACACACACACAAAAATCCAAATTTCTGTTTTCCGTAGAAACTGTCATGATAAACCATCATATTATCAACATTTAGAAATAAGATTTAAAAATTATACATAAGTGGACAGTCTAGGCAATTATTTGGATTGTTTATGAAAAAAATACTCTAAGCAGATCATCCAGATAGATGAATTACTAGATTTTACATTATGTAAACATTGGACCCTAAATCTTCCCCAAACATCTACCATTCGGGGCATCATGAAGAGATTCACCAGATAAAGAGACACCCCTAATATTTAGCCCAGTTTCTCCTTTTCCTTAGATTCCTTTCTATGAGACTGGAGGTTAACATCAACCACAGAGAGCAGTTTTTCTTTGTCTTAATGACACCATAACCTACATCACAGATTTACCCCCTTTTTTTTTTTCCCCACTGGCTGAAGTGTAGATCAACACGATACTCAACATTTACAGAGAATCCTATCCCTCTCATCCCAAGAGTAGCCATATAGGTATCCTCTCCTAGGGCAAGGTTAAAGCAGAAATCCTTATGGAAGGTGTTAGGTTTCAGTGACGTGCAGTATATTTTTGTTGTCAAGACTCTGTGATAAATATAACAAAGATCATATTCATAATTCACATTTTCTTCACACAGGTTCTCTTCACAGCAAAAATAAACATTTTATAAATTTATTTAATTCCTTCCAATGTATAACATTCATGAAAATAAATGTTTAAATGACTCTCTGATTTTATTTAACCTCATGCATATAAATGTCCTGACACATTTTTTCCTATGAAGACAGTATATCCTTCCATAAATGCCACACATGCATCTCATTTCTAAACAATTGAAGTTTAACTAAAAGCAAAGAGCCACCAATGCATCGCAAATTTTACATTGCAAGCAAATGTTGTCAGAAGAATATCTTCCACTGTTAACCTCTGGCTCCAGTGACAGCAATCTGAAGAATGGGGAGGAAGAAACAACTTGGCAAGCAAAAGATGCCGCTTGCTGGAAGCATAGAACACGGTAACTAGCTGGAAGTTATTAAATTATAAGTACCTCTAAGTATGACCCATAATCTATTTTTAATGGATCTTAACTACATATCAACTTTTACAAATGTAATTTCCCATCATTAAATTGTTTTAATTATTTTTTAAGAAACTGAAGAAAATACGTTAACCTTAACTAAAATTTAACTTGCATTTGCAGTTTTATTTAACTATTTTAGTTGTAATTATTTCCACTTAACTAGAAAACATAAAGATTAGTGTATAGGTTCATAAATGTAAAATAAGAAACAACAGCTTTGGGATTTGTTTTAGTTTTGTATATCTTGGAAAAAAGGAACTTGTATATGTTCCCCATCTTTGGGTATACGTGAATAGAAAATCTAAAAGTTCAGTCCTTTGATATGATATCATTCAAGGATTAATACTTTATTGAATAAAAAGTTCTATTTAATTATGCATAAATAAATGATTTTAATGATTAATATCTGACTATCTATCTATCTATCTATGGTGAATCACAAAAGATGGCTATAGATAATTCCTACTACCTGTATGCATGCTTCCTTGCAATGTGACTAGCACTCTTTCCATCACAAGATAAAATCTATTTCCACTCCTTTTAATCTGAGCTGACTCTGAGATTTTCTTGGACTAATAGAATGTGGTAGAATTGATGCTATGCAATTTCTGGATCCAGGCCTCAAGGATACTTGCAAATTCTGCTGTAACCCTCTTATAACATACAAGAACATCTTATAACCATGCAAAAAAGCCTCAGATAGTCTCCTCGAGAGTGAGAGACTACTGAGGGGAAAAAAGAAAGCTCAAATGACAAAGCACCAACTTATAGAATCATGACTTAATAAATGGTTGTTTTAAACCACTAAGTTTTGGAATGATTTTTCTTTAACAATGATTAATGAGTTTTTTGGAATCATGTTAAGTGAAGATATTATATTTCTGCTCTTTACATGATTTAGAAATTATTTATTTATAACATTCTAATTTAGAAGCCATTAAAGAATTTATTAGCTAATTGTATACATTGGATATCAATTATTTTATTAATTGAGAACAATGTTTTTTTTTAATTGAATAGGTTGGTTTTCTTCCAGTTAAGTATATTGCACTGAACCTTACTTAATGAATGCTATTATATGGTTGCAGAATGTGTTTTTTCGGTCATCTGGGACATTCTTGTCTTCTTTGAATATCATTCTCACACTCTTTAGTTTAGTGTCATTGGCATTCTGTCATCAAGTTCATTGTTCAAAGTGTGAATTCCCATTGTGTATAGGATCAACCGCGGAGGAATGCTTCTTGGTTCTCTCCATTTAGCTGAAAACAGCTACACTCCTGACGAGAGTCCTTGCTTGCTCCTGCCCTATTTCCATCAAGAATAATGTGTTCTTGGCAGACTCAGCCACATCCACCCTTGAGTTAAAAAAAAAAAGGACTTGATTCCAGATTGGAAACACATTGCCCAGACGTGATGTGAAGGTGTTTTCTTGTATCCCTCGTACCTGGTGTGAATACAGCACCATATCACTATGCTGCATAGTTAGCACAGACATTGTATCCAACCACTTTTAATACTTCTCAATTTACCTTGATTGCTTACCTTTCGATCAACAACATGGATATACTCTAATAGAAGTTCCACCTCCTAGAAAGCTCATCCCTAGAAAGCCAAGTCTCAGATCCCATGGATCACACCTCTTGGTTATGGCTGCTGACCAGAATCAGATTCAAGTATGCTTGACTCTGTGGAGTTGGTGATTTATACATTGCTGAATCTTTTCCAGATCTCTTTTGCACTGTCCAGATAGAATTTGCATTTGTTCTTTCTTTGCTGTCTGATCATATCAGCTAACACAAATAATCACTCACTGGAAAGAAGCTTTCTGATTGACACTCAAGTATTATACATCAATTAGAATTTTAGGAAGAAACAGGATGCATGCTCAAAGGGAAAATTGAAGGGAGTTTAATAAAATGATGCTTTTCAGAACTGGGAATGAGATGAAGGAATTACTGACCTTAGGGTTGAAGTGGCAAGTAAAAGATGTGTCCTTAAGGGAACTGGGTACAATGTAGAGTCATAGAAAGGGAGTCACTGCCAAAACAGTACTCCTGATCAAGAAGAAAAGGGTTTGAATAAATATTCTAGACTCGCTTTCCTTCAGATTTCCAATCTCCATCTAATTTCTTCCATTTGCCAAGTCCAACAAGAAGCTAGAGGGCAAGGGAGCTTTTGGGGACTACAACAGGGCAGAGAAGGACAGAATGAATATGGGGGAAGAGACACTAACCATCGCAGTTGGGGTAGATGTAGTCTACCATATTCTAGACTGAATTCAGGCCTGCTGTCCTACTCAGAGCAGATCCAGTGTGCTCAGGTACTTCTGGAAAATAAGATGAGCTCTCTGTACACCAAATATGGAGTGTTATCAGGAAATTAAACTTCATCACATGCAGACAATAAATACAACAAAATAAAAGGATTTATAACCTGTTGCTAGAGCCTGCCTTTCACTAACTAGAGAAAGGTATGAGGAGGACGCACGGGCTCTAATTACCGACAATTTGGCTTTAAATCCTGGATTATCTACCTTCTTGCTGAATAACCTTGAGTAAAATGTTTATTTTTTTTTGTTTTGTTTTTTGTTTCTTTACCTGTAAAATAGAGAGAAAAATACTACTTATATAGAATTACTATATATTAAACGAAAAGATGATTATTAGAAACTTACAATATGCTCAGAATTTAGTAAACTCTAAATAAATTTGAGCCATTGTTTCAATTTAAACATTCTTAGAATTGTTAACTTTGATTATTGCTACTTTCTTCTCATTTAAATAATAGGATTGTTCCTCAAGGTGAGGGTCTCTGGACTTTAGCATCTAATAATAAATTTCTTTCAAAACTGTGGATTCATCTTTAAATTTGATAAATATTTGATAGTATACTTAATAGAAATTAAACAAACAAAATGAGTTCTAACACATTTCATTTTTAATAATAAGAAAGAATATCAGGAGTGTTGATAAGCCCTCTGATAGAAAAGTTTATGACTTGAATCTTAGGCCAATGTAGATTAGAGACTTTACTCAGGAAAGTTACTCAGAATGTTTTAATTAAAATCTCATTGCTGAGTCCAAAAGTTGAGGTGATTGGAGCAATGAACATCTTAGTGACAATATATTAATGGCAGCTGGAGATGTATTACAAACTACCAAGAAATTAACCAAGAAATTTATTGCATTGAGAATTTTTATATTTGAGATTTCAATAAAATAAATTCACATTTGTATAGACAACTTTTTTGCAATCACAACTTTAATTGAATATTGTTTCTCTTTTTTTTGACTCTTCTAAAGATTTTAGGATGAAATAGTTTTGAAAAACCTCTCCTCTCATATTCACATGTTTTGCTTTGTGGTAAGTTCTCATGGGTGTTACTCTATGACAAATTAATGGGACAAGATACAAACCGTTAGATGAGTTTGGGATTAGAACAAAGGAAGTGTTAGCCCAAAATGTTATATTTCAAAAAAACCACTGGACTATTAAGTGATGATTTATAAATACAGCCAAACTTCTAACCTCTTAGAAAATTTGAAAAACATTTGTCAAAACCAATAAATAGTAATTTCTTCGGGGTACTTTTCAAACGGTATTTCATTGCTAGTTTTATTTTTATTTATTTTTTAAAACTTCAATATCTCATGAAAACAAGTTGTATAGCCATGGTATTACTCTAGCAAAATGATCTCCATAAATAAAGCAAGATACAATGGAAAGGAACATATATAAAGATTAATGCATCAGACTTTTAGGCTGATGGTTACTAACTATAATTTCTGAGCCTGAAGTTATTGGAAAGAAAATCTCTCTTGTAGAAACAGGCAACAAATCCCAAACTATCTGGGCAGCACAAGCAATTTACTTTCCCTTGACTTAAAGAATTGTGGTTTTATAGCCATTTTCCTCGAGTGTATTGATTTCATATGCAGTTTTGTACAATGACATAATACATCTGAGCTTCACATACAGAGACAGAAAGCATAACTAACGTTTGTGTCATTTGTCAACCAAAAAGTAATCGATGGGATCTGGCCTCAACTTAGGGGTGTAAAGCAACAAGGGTAAAATCCTCTTCAATCAAAGTACCTCAGTGACAAAAAACTTAAGGATATTTCAGAAGAGAAGAAGAAAAAAAATAAGAAAATAAATCTTAATGTTAAATGCGTGTTAGAAAATAAAATCTCATGTAAGTTTTCGCATCTTTTTATCAAATGTCACTTCAGTGGCATGGTAAGTGGCTAGTCCTTTGTGTGTGAATTTCTGCCCACCCAGAAAAAGTGTGAGTTCTTTAACTCACAAAAGCTTATGAATGTGAATACTCAATAAATGTAGATTCATTTAAATAGAAAATAATTTGGAGGGCAAATATGCTACTACATCAATGTGTGACAGTCCTTTATAAATTTCAATACAAACTATGAATATTATTTATGCCTTATTTACATATATTAGTATAATTATTCATTATCATCAGAAAAACATCAAATAATTAACTATTCACACAAATGATAATATTAAGAGGCAGACCTAGTCAAAATTCTAAGGTTGGTGAAGACTTTTCTTTGCCTATACTTTCCTTCCATAACTCTACTCACTATACCCAGTACACAGTGTTCCTGTGTTACTCTGTTGCTTCCCTCTTAGAAACTGACTGAGTTCAGTTTTTGCTCCTATCTGTTCTACCCCACCCTCTTCTCAAAGAACTTGCACCTCCCACAGCCACCCACAAGTAGATAGGGGATGCTTTGATCACATTGCTCCGGGCCCAGGTAATTAGATCACTGAGAACCTCTGATTTAATAAGGCTAACGGACAGACTGACTGGCAGATAACTCATCGTTTGTGTGCCATCCTTCATTATGCTGAGCAGGGTTAATCAGATCCCTGTCTCAGAAATTTGAAACAATAGAGAGGAAAGAGTTACAGTGGGGAGTATGTGCTTGAGCTGAGAGAAAAAAAGAGAAAGAAATGAAATGAAGTAGAGTTAGAACTGCACTGGCAAGTATGAGGCTTTGTGCGTGAGAGGTTATGAGGGAGAAAAGCCTTAGAGGGAAACAGTTAAGGGAGAGATGGATAGGATAGACTCACGGAAAGCAGAAGCACTAAGAGAAATCACATAACCCCAGAGAAGGGAGAGAATAGCTTCAATCCTTAATGTTTCCATTTCTAGCTCCTATTCACATGAGGCCTGGCTTTGATTACCTCCTGGCCTTTGAGATCTGTGTACTTGCTATATTCAGAAAATGCCATTTCATTTTTCTTTAGCTAGTTTCATTGGGTCTTTCTTCCATTTTACCAAACTATTCAGTAAATTATTCATGAAATTAATTTGGAAAACAATAGTTCTTTGATTTTTAAAGTGCGTGTAATTCATCAAACACTTTTGTAAGCACTATCTGCTTCATTCTCGCAACAGGGATGTGAGGTACGCAGGGCAGGTATTGATATCTTCAATTAAAATGAAGAAACAGAATCCTGGAAAGCTGCAGTAATTACAAAGGCTACTAAGACTTATCTAAGTAAAAATGGTGCCAGAGAGCAGATTTTGATGTGTGTTGGTTATGCCACCAAATTATTCCTGAACACACACGCGCGCACACACACACACACACACACACATATCAAGATTTCTAGATTTCTAGGCCACTTCTCCCTTTATTTTTAAAATTAAAGTATGGTCACAATTATGGACCCAAAACATAAAGTTTTTTCTACCTTTTCTCTCACCTTCTCTGAGCAAACTCAGATTCCTGTCTAAAACCTCTGATAATTACAAAGCAGTCCTTCGGTCTTCCACACAACTTCCCAGCTTCCCCTTTTTCTCTTCTAGCTTGCCATGTGCATGTATTACTCTGTTGCTGCTGCTAATGACAGTGCAGTTGCACTGACAGTGGTCATCACGGTGCTGCAGAGCAGTATAGAACAACTAGTTACGGTTCTATGGCACTGCTGATGCCCTATGAGACTACCAATGTGTGCAGTCATTTTGTAGACACTGTCCTGGTGGCTGACCGTTCCTGAGTTTGAAGAAGCACATGTCTGCATATTAGACACTTACAGCTGACAAAAGCTCTGAAAGTACCACTGGCAGCGATGAATGCAAATGCTGTGGTTGGGACTGTTTTCAGTTTCTGTTGTTGGAGATGCTTTCAAAACAAGGCTACTGGTTCTTTTTTGTTTGTTTGTTTTTTGTTTTTTGTTTATAATGAGGAACAATTTATTTATTTGCAGTTATAGATATGTGTGAAATTATTATTATTATTATTATTATACTTTAAGTTCTAGGGTACATGTGCATAACGTGCAGGTTTGTTACATATGTATACTTGTGCCATGTTGCTGTGCTGCACCCATCAACTCGTCAGCACCCATCAACTCGTCATTTACATCAGGTATAACTCCCAATGCAATCCCTCCCCCCTCCCCCCTCCCCATGATAGGCCCTGGTGTGTGATGTTCCCCTTCCCGAGTCCAAGTGATCTCATTGTTCAGTTCCCACCTATGAGTGAGAACATACGGTGTTTGGTTTTCTGTTCTTGTGATAGTTTGCTAAGAATGATGGTTTCCAGCTGCATCCATGTCCCTACAAAGGACACAAACTCATCCTTTTTTATGGCTGCATAGTATTCCATGGTATATATGTGCCACATTTTCTTAATCCAGTCTGTCACTGATGGACATTTGGGTTGATTCCAAGTCTTTGCTATTGTGAATAGTGCCGCAATAAACATACGTGTGCATGTATCTTTATAGCAGCATGATTTATAATTCTTTGGGTATATACCCAGTAATGGGATGGCTGGGTCATATGGTACTTCTAGTTCTAGATCCTTGAGGAATCGCCATACTGTTTTCCATAATGGTTGAACTAGTTTACAATCCCACCAACAGTGTAAAAGTGTTCCTATTTCTCCATATCCTCTCCAGCACCTGTTGTTTCCTGACTTTTTAATGATTGCCATTCTAACTGGTGTGAGATGGTATCTCATTGTGGTTTTGATTTGCATTTCTCTGATGGCCAGTGATGATGAGCATTTTTTCATGTGTCTGTTGGCTGTATGAATGTCTTCTTTTGAGAAGTGTCTGTTCGTATCCTTTGCCCACTTTTTGATGGGGTTGTTTGTTTTTCTTCTTGTAAATTTGTTTGAGTTCTTTGTAGGTTCTGGATATTAGCCCTTTGTCAGATGAGTAGATTGCAAAAATGTTTTCCCATTCTGTAGGTTGCCTGTTCACTCTGATGGTAGTGTCTTTTGCTGTGCAGAAGCTCTTTAGTTTAATGAGATCCCATTTGTCAATTTTGGTTTTTGTTGCCATTGCTTTTGGTGTTTTAGACATGAAGTCCTTGCCCATGCCTATGTCCTGAATGGTATTGCACAGGTTTTCTTCTAGGGTTTTTATGGTTTTAGGTCTAACATTTAAGTCTCTAATCCATCTTAAATTAATTTTCGTATGAAACAACCCATGAAGAACACATCCCACACTCAAACAAAGAGCACTGTGACACAAGTGACCTCTGTTGTCTCTGCAAAAGAAAAGCCCCGTGGCATTCAGGAGCAATTTTGGCAAATCGTAAACTTTTGTCATTCGCTCATTCAACAAATACATATCAAATACCTGTTATGCTCTTGATGTGGTAAAGTGATGAACCAGACAGATTCATTCCTTAAATATGTTGAGTTTGAATTCTAGAAAAACAAGTTCTGATAGCTTGCCACCTCTTTTGTTGGTACAGAAATGTTTGTATCTAACATTATAACTCTGTAACCTGAAGAAGCCAGAAATATATAGAAACATCTTTGTTGATTTGAAAGATCCTGAGGGCAAAGGGGCTTTCTCCTTTTCTTTTTTGGACTCTGAAGGGAACATATCTCATAGACACTCCTCACACAAGTCCCATAAGCAGTGGTCCAGCTTATTGGGTAGAGAGAGGCCCTGAGTTTAATAAGTTTTCCATGGGGTAGACAAAACTCAGAAGACATCTCAGTATGCAGTAAGGGAGTTTGTTAATAATCTGCCTGAATGCCTTGACTAAGGAGTTTGCCACAGAAGAGGTAAAGTGAAGTGAAACAGTGTTCAATGGCTGACAATCTGGGTCAGACACACAGAGGATCACAGGTATATCTCAGGTGGTCTATAACTCCAGAAGCATCAATCCTGGTACCTGGTCAGCTTGCCATACTTTTAGAGATTAGAATCAGTCTGAGATATACATCCTGGAAATTTTACCAGAAAACCCTTGCAGAATGCCAAAGGGCAGAGCAGTGGAACTTCAGGTGTCAACAGTCTGATTTTCAGCACGGACCAGTCACACTTAAGTGGAAGTCGGTGAGGATCTGTAGAGGCTGCCTGGATTGAACGGCTTCCTCTCGCTTGCCCTCTTCCTTCCCATCACAGAAGCCACACATCTGTACACACGCAGATGCCACCACAGAAAGAAACAATAAGAACATAGAGATGGGGGAAGTTGAAACGATTCTTAAAGCTTTATAATTCATCCAAAAGAGAATGAATCAGTTGAAGACATTGCTTAAATTGGAGGATAAGCCACCTTATATTATACTAAGTTAAGTATTGTTTTACTACCATTGCGTGTGTGTGTCGGTGGGGGAAGGTAATGAGGAAGATCAGGTAATTTAGTACAAAAATTAAGAAACCATATATTCTGTATATAATTTAGCATAACTAAAGCCAATTTGTAAACCTGTATATTATCTTGAACTCATAAGTAAGGAAATATATTTGTGAAATATCAATCACTGCTTTTTATCAAAGTTATATGTGAGCTATTATTTCAAATACATATTTAAGTTACATTATTGGCTCAGTAAAATAAAATTGAAATCTAAATTATATTAGCAGCTTAACCACACAGAAATTAAAACTTCCAACCAAAACAATTTCAATCTATTACTATTTATTCATGGCTATTATTGTTACATATTCTCTATAATGTGTATATAGATTGCTTATTATTATCCAGGTAATAGTTATACTTATGGGAGCATTAAGCTCTGAAATATTATTTGCAATTGTCCTTTTTTAGTATCCAGTGGTCCTACCTGCAGCTCAGCTAGCTGGGCTAGTCTGATGGTTCTATCTCAAGAAATAGAAGCCCCAGCAGAATCTGAAACCAAGTATAACTTTTCTTGGTATTTTTATGTTCTAAATATAGACTGTGAAGTCAATGTTCCTGATTTGCTAGTGCTATACTAGGTGAGCTCAAAATGTCTAAGCTCTAAAATCTCTAGGAAAAAAGTTTATGCCATAAAAATCGACTAGAATAAAGAGCAGTAGTGACAGACTCCCTCCTCCTACATGTTCCCAAGAAACAAAAATTCACACGACTAAGGGGAAAAACAGAGTTAAAGGTACGCAAGTCTTGGTGTAACAGAGGAGAAGAACCATGTGGACATGACTGAATTCAGCAATGAGGAACTGTCTGTTCTCTATTGAAGTCACAACCCCTCATTGCAAGTTTCCAAGGAGCCACGTGGGAGACAAGCCCAGTGTCCTAGATCATTCCAAGAGCATCTACACCACATCATCAGTGCAGAGGAGGATATATTAGTATTTCTTGTCAACATGATTAAAAAAGGGCTTCCCTTTCACAGCAATTAGAATGTTCCTCATCAGTCACACAGTGGAAGTAACACCTACCACAGCCTTGAAACATTGATCAGCCCTTACAGAACTAACCCTCAAGAGAAAGCAGTCCTACTTGTTCAATAGCTCAAAGTCCTTGTAAACTCCTAAGGTGGGAAATGACACCCTGGACACTTCAACACCTCCCCTCAACCTGAAGTCCTGCATTTCTACAAAATAAAATACCTTTGAAAATAGCACTTGACAGCTTGACAAGAGTATTTAGTGAGTAGCAAACATCACACTGCTAAAAGATATAGTAAAGAAGAAAGTGTTTGAGAGCACTTTTTCTTTAGAGAGGATTTGTTACCCATCAAAACTGCAAGTACTTCCAGTATCTCTAAGTTGATAGAGATGGTGACATTGGGAAAATCAGAGCTGATAAACGTCTTTTATAACTTCCGATGAGTGCTCTCTCCATTTAAAAAAATAAAATAAAATCCATCTTAGCATTACTCTCTCTTGCTTTAGGGTTTTCCATATGCATTGTAGATGAGACAGTGAGTTCCCCTCCCACTTCCCTCAGCCCACCTTTGAAGTCATTGGCACACAGATTTTATTCACACCCACAGCTTTCTGCCTCTCTTTACCTTGGGCCACGTTTTGGCCCTGGGACTCTACTTGGCAGGAAGTTACTGCCACCACGATTTCCTCTCCACCAAGGAATAGCAGGGGTGAGTAGCTATATAGCTCTATTTTTCCCTCCCATGGTGAAATAATTTTACGGAATCTCTTAGAGCGTCCTGGGAAGAACTGAGGAGTTTTCCATAACAGCAACCCACTTACTAATGCAACTTTTACTGACTTCTCTATCTTTTAGTCTTCACTTGTTCACTCCTTCAATGTGCTCACTAAGATTACCTCCCAATATACTATACACTTGTATATGTGTCCAAATCCTTGCTTTAACGTCCACTTTTGAAGGACCCTAAGAAATGCATACTGTGGGGTGTATTAGTCTGTTTTCAAGCTGCTGATAAAGACATACCCGAGATTTGGCAATTTACAAAATTAAAGAGGTATAATGGACTTACAATTCCATGTGGCTGGGGAGGCCTCACAATCATGGTGGAATGTGAAAGGCATGTCTTGCATGGCAGTGGACAAGAGAAGAGAATGAGGAAGAAGCAAAAATGGAAACCCTTATAAAACCATCAGATCTCTTGAAACTTATTCACTATCATGAGAACAGTATGGGGAAAACTGCCCCTGTGATTCAATTACCTTCCACCAGTTTCCTCCCATGTCACATGGGAATTATGGGAGTACAGTTCAAGATGAGATTTGGGTGGGGACATAGTCAAACCATATAATTCTGTCCCTGGCCCCGACCAAATCTCATGTCATCATATTTCAAAAACAATCATGCATTGCCAACAGACCCCAAACTCTTAATTCATTTCAGCATTAACTCAAAAGTTCACAGTCCAAAGTCTCATCTGAGACAAGGTAAATCCCTTCTGCCTATGAACCAGTAAAATCAAAAGCAAGTTAGTTACTTCCTAGATACAATGGGGGTACAGGCATTATAAATACATCCATTCCAAATGGGAGAAATTAACCAAAACAAAGGGGCTACAGGCCCCATGCAAGTGTGAAATCTAGTGGGGCAGTCAAATCTTAAAGTTCAAAATTATCTCCTTTGACTCCATGCCTGACATCCAGGTCATGCTGATGCAAGATGTGGGCTCCCACGGTCTTGGGCAGCTCCACCCCCATGGCTTTGCAAGGTACAGCCTCCCTCCTGGCTGCTTTCACAGGCTGGCATTGAGTGTCTGTGGCTTTTCTGGGCACACAGTGATGCAAGCTGTTGGTAGATCTACCATCCTGGGGTCTGGAGGATGGTGGCTATCTTCTCACAGCTCCACTAGGCAGTGCCCCAGTGGGGACTCTGTGAGGGGACTTCAACCCCAAATTTTCCTTCCACACTACCCTAGTAGAGGTTCTTCATGAGGCCTCTGACCCTGCAGTGCCACTCTGCCTGGATGTCCAGCATTTCCATAGATCCTCTGAAATCTAGATGGAGGTTCCCAAACCTCAATTCTTGACTTCTGTGGACTTGCAGACCAAGCACCATGTGGAAGGCGTGGGGCTTGCACCCTCTGAAGCCACAACCTGAGTTGTACTTCGGCCCCTTTTAGCCACAACTGGAGTGACTGAGACACAGGACACCAAGTCCCTAGGCTGCACACAGCAGGGTGCCCTGGGTCTGGCCCAGAAAACAATTTTTTCCTCCTAGGCCTCTAGACTTGTGATAAGAGAGGCTGCCATGAAGATCTCTGAAATGCCCTGGAGACATTTTCCCCATTGTATTGGTGATTAACATTTGGAGCTTCGTTATTTATGCAAATTTCCGCAGCCAGCTGGAATTTCTCCTCAGAATTTTTTTTTTTTTTTTTTTTTTTAATATCAGCTTGTCAGGCTACAAATTTTCCAAACTTTCATGCTCTGTTTCCCTTATAAAACTGAATGCTTTTAACAGCACCCAATTCACATCTTGAATGCTTTTCTCCTTAGAAATTTCTTCTGCCAGATACCCTAAATTATGTCTCTCAAGTTCAAAGTTCCACAAATCTCTAGAGCAGGGGCAAAATGTCACCAGACTCTTGGTTAAAACATAACAAGAGTCACCTTCACTCCAGTTTCCAACAAGCTCCTCATCTCCACCTGAGACCATCTTTGCTTGGATTTTGTTGTCTATATCATTATCAATGTTTTGGTCAAAGGCATTCGACAAGTCTCTAGGGAGTTCCAAACGTTCCCACATTTTCTTGGATTTTTCTGAGCCCTTCAAACTGTTCCAACCTCTGCCTGTTACCCAGTTCCAAAGTGACTTTTACATTTTCAGGTATGTTTGCAGCAGCATGCCACTCTACTTGTACAAATTACCTGTATTTGTCCATTTTCAAGCTGCTGATAAATACACACTGAGACTGGGCAATTTACAAAAGAAAGAGGTTTAATGCACTTACAGTCCCACGTGACGGGGAGGCCTCACAATCATTATGGAATGTGAAAGACACATCTCACCTGGCGGCAGACAAGAGAAGAGAATGAGGAAACAGCCAAAGTGGAAACCCTTTATAAAACCATCAGATCTTGTGAGATTTATACACTACCATGAGAACAATACGGGCAAAATCGCCCCCATGATTCAATTATCTCCCACCAGGTTTCTCCCACAACACGTGGGAATTATGGGAGTACAATTCAAGATAAGATTTCAGTGGGGACACAGCCATACCATATTATGGAGTCAATATATCTATGTATCACAATCCCCAAAAAACTTGAATTGTCAGTGAAAGATGTGATGTGATGTGTTGATAAAAATTATCACTAAAATAAAATATTGTATTATACCTTCTTTATTGATTTATTATGAGAAAAGAGTCTCTCTCTCTTTTTGTAACTTCATAAGGAACTTACAATGAATTTCCTCAGTAAAAACTGAGGAAAACAAGAAACCTCAAAGACTAAGCACAAACCATTTGCCTGAGTATACTATTTTCCAGTGTTTATATTGTCCACACCATTTCCTCTAAACACATAGGTATCTATCTATCTAAGCTGGATGCCTCTTATTTTCTAAAAATAGCTGTCAGAATTGTCCTCTAAACCCCTTTAAAACCCTCCAAAGTTATGAAGTTCTCTTCAGGGTAAAGCACAAAGGAATGCAACTTTGATTTTGTTGAGTTAGAGAGATCTGTCCTTGGGAAATGTTTGTTATGTTTAATTATATACCTGTGTGTCTTCATGAAGCACTCTCTCTGTTAAAGCAATATTGATCTACTTCCATTTCTATCTAGGCATTCTGTTTCACAGATCACTGTAGATATGACAAGCATTCCAAAAAACATAAGTCTGGAGAAAAATATGTAGGACCAAAAGTTAAAAAAAGAAAAAAAGGCAAGAGTTCCTGTTTTTGTATTTTTGCATCAGTGTGTTGATAAAATATGAAGGAACAACAGTGATTTTTTTACATTGTACACTCTAGAGTCCTTAAAAGTCATGAGGTGAAATGAAAAAAAAAAATCAAATGAAAGCAGTAAGTGCATATTTGGACCAATTTACATAGCTGTACACCTCGGGCTAGCTTGCCCTAGTTATGATGGACAGGTGTCGGTTCTTTCTCAAATTCATCTTCACTTATGGAGCTAAGAAGGCACTTGTCATTCCAACCACATCTAATGCCATTCAGAGACTATAACAGAGAATAAAAGAAGAACAAATACTGAAATTGGAAGGCAGCTGGCATAATTCAAGGTGAATCTCACACAAGGGGATAGTCTGTCTTTATAAGAAGGTAGTGTAAACAATAGCTATAATTTGTGTCAGGGCATATACTTGAGAGCTTTCAAATTGCCTGGTGGTAAAAATGGGAATTCTGCTAATAAAAATGATTAAGGGGAAAAAAAAGTGAGGGTAACTGACTGGCTAAGACATTTAGTAATGGAATATGACACTATTTGCTTCTAGGTCACTGGTTCCAATTCAGCCTAAATCAGGAGTAGCTGAAAGCTGTGATCATCTAATGTGCTCTTGGTGGCCTATTTGAAATAGTGTGATGATCTTAGCTCAGGGAAGACTAGTCTGTTGCAGCCATAAATACATCAATATCGGTTATAACCTTTCAACACTTTCAGTTGTCTTGCAATTACTAAAGAACGGGCAAATAATGCTTAGGGCTAGATTCTGTTCTGATCTTTCTTCACAAAACTTCAACCTTATCAAAAAGGACCCCTCAAAATGGAGTAATGATCTTTTCCCTAGAGACCTTGAGGGTTAATTGGTGACTTTGGATTGTTCCATGTGGCAACTCTTAGTTTCATAGAGTTTCTATTTTGATGTAAAAAATAAAAAAGAAAAGAAAAAAATAGCATTCTGTCATATAAGTAGATGTTTGAAAGGAACCTACAAGGATTAAGGGTCTTCTTTTGTTTTCTTATTATTTTTTAAGTTTCTTTAAAAGCATAGCTTGGGTTTCTGGATAACTTTAGAAATGTGACAAACCATAACTTTCTAAAAATGTTATACAGATTTCCTCTATGCTTTGTTCAACATTCATTCATTTTCTCTAGAAAAGCGTCAAGCTTGAAAAGTATTGACTAGCAGCCACATAAATGGGTAGTAATGCCACAGGAAATTAAGTATACAATTTATGGAATACATGCACACAACAGCAATGTAGTGTTTGCCAAACCCTGGAGAAGCAGCAGGGTTTTTTGTTTGTTTTTTTAAGTAAAGAATATTTACTTCAGTTCAAGGGGAGGAAGTTAAACTTGAAAGAAAGTAAACAATAATGAAGACAACTATTTTTCAACTAAGAATAAAAACCTTTCAAATAGTTATCAAGTCTTAATATACTGTCTCTATTTATGGCATTCCAGATAAGATTTGCATTTTGAAGGTTTTGGCAGTTCATGTCATTGTGAAGTATTTAAAAGGAATAACAAAAGAACAAAGGAAGTCTGTGTCACAGAAATAATGTTGCATGGACTTTGGTGTCCAAATAGCTTGGAATATTGGCTCCATCATGTACAACTATTATTCTCTTAAGTGAAAGAGCAATCTCTCTAGCATCAATCTTCAATTGTTAATATATAATTCTATGAAATGAGGCATAACAGTATAAAACTTATTTGGCTCATTATGCAGAGAACACAGGCATTATTAATATTTGTTTGCTTCCATTAAAAATGATTTTAAATATATATTATATATAATACATGAAATTACATGAACAATAAAATATTATGTATGTACTGAAAATTGTCTTCAGTATCTAAAACTTGAATTCAAGATACTAATTAACCTCCTTTTACCATTATAAATGCTATACAGACATTTATTGTTTAACATGAATTAAATAAACAAAGAGTGCCTAAATAAAAGCCAAACAAATGAAACAACAAACCAGTAAAGATAAACAAGACCCGGATAGCAATGGAACCTCGGGAACTTCTTGAGGGCAACTTAACTCCTTCTGTTCAGTGTCTTATAGCAAAGAGACAGATACAAGGTACAAGATGGAGATTTCAATATTGTTTTTATTTTGGAATAGTCCAATAACTACCAGTAAAGATATTTGGTAGAAAGTGGCTACAACCTAAGGTCAAAATTACAGTAATTTCCTTCCTCCTTCTCAAATCTTCTTTTGGTACAGCTGAGGCTGCAAAGAAGTTTACAAGTACATGTATCAGAGTATTAAGGCATTTTACAAACCAGGTCACTTAATGAATGGCAAAACCCTTGGACTCAGGAAGGAAAGATGGAGTCTCTGACTCAGATATGGTGGTTTCTGCTTTCATCACTACTAGCTATGGGATTGTATGAAAAATCACTTACCATTTCTATACCTCAGTTTCTTCCTCTACAAAATGGAGATAATTTAAGATGTGTTTCATAGGGTTGTTGGAAAAATTAAATGAGTTAACATGTAAATACTTTAGAGCAGAAGTCATTGTCTTCTTACCTACATCTGAGACTGACCACATGCGGGAAGTGTGGGGATGGGACATGTTTCTCTGATTTGAGGTCTCAGACACGAGTATGGTATTTGGACTGACAGGTATTACAATAACACTCGCTACAATGTGAAAGAGTGAGTAAGGAGTGGAGAGAAAAGCTACCAGTGCTCACCAGCTTTTTGCCCTTCTGTGTAGTAAAAGAGAACCCTTGTCTACGAAATCTTAAGGAATGAGAGACATTTTTGCCCTTCCTCCCCAAATAATTATTTTGTTAGCTTTCAAAAGTTTCAATGCAAAAGCATTTTGAAAGCATCTAAAAAAAACTCTTCAGACTTTGTGAAATACAGCAACTTGCATGCATACGTCATATTTCTCTCTGTATCTTGGGAACAACGAATATGTGGGGACTTAATAGAATGGAGATGGAACCTGAAAAAGGAGAATTCCTGACTGGCTCTGCCACACTTTGCTGAAAAAATCCAAAAATAGCATCTGAATATGAACTTTTATATCAAGAATTCCACTTGAATAAAGATACAGGAAGTTTTTTCAAAATATTAAGATCCAACAACTCAGTAAAAGTCCCGACAAAGTGCTGCATAGTTCTGCAGTATGACTTAAAAGTGTATCCTTTTAGAATTCACACAAGATTAAATGGATTGAAATAACAAGGATTTGAATCATTTTTTCTAGGATTCTTGTGGGGAAAAATTAAATTAAAATAATTGGTTTCCTATAGGCAAAGGCAGAATCCTTCTGCTAGTGAAAGTTGACAGCAGTGACTGAGTTTCCTAAGCTTTTATATGCATTGTTTTATTTGATCATTCTAAAAGCTTTGGGAATTAAGGCATTGTTATCATTTTTGTTTTGTGCTTGAGAAGAGTTAGTCTCAGAGAGCTGGTTGTGATTGTTCCTGCTCACACAGCTACAAAGTGGAAGAGACAGGAGTCAAACCACAAGGCTCCACGCCTCCTGAAGCCTCACCATTCTGACACTAAGGCCTTATTATTTCACTTTCACTTTTAAAGCATTGGATTTGATGTTTTATTTTGTGAATATCTATCAGAAATTACAGTGGAAACTAATAGAGGGTCATTCAGTTCATCATATATTTATGGTATAGCTATTATGCTTTTTGATAACGCACTCTTTTTATAGTTCTCAGGTACATAAAATGAGATTAGCCTACACTCTATACTTGCCTCTGTGAAGAACTGTTTATTTAGCATTTCAACTACTGCTGTTCCTATGGCAGAAATCTAGGGCTAAATATATTCTGAATGGAAAACTGAATTCACAAGGCTATATACTGAAACAAAAAACTAGTGAGCCAAGTAATAGTTCTTGTTTAACATAGCTACAGGTTATTCCAACAATATCTAAGCCATTTGGAGTTTAAAAAGACCTGTTACCATTTTCAAAGTATGTCTATTTTGTACACAGATTTGAAATATTGAATAATAGATTTATACCTTGGAGGAGCTTAGCACAGGTCATATACTGACTGGCATGTTGCTGAAGGATGCCCTAGTGAAAAATGCATGGCTTATTGCATTTCCACTCTGTCTTACAAAGTCATAAAATAAAAATAGTCTATCTTCTTGAGTCATATTTGTAAATTACTGTTCGACATTCATTGGTAAAGTTGAAAAATCTTGAAAATATCTTAATTTTAGAAATCTAGCTACTTTATACTTGGCCAAATATATAAGTCCTATAAAGGCATACCTTGTTGTATTGCATTTTGCTTTACTGAGTTTCATATATATTGTGTAATATATATACTTTTTTTTTTTTTTTTTTTTTTTTTTTTTTACTAATTGAATGTCTGCGGCAACCTTGCATCAAGCAAGTCTATTGGTGCCATTTTTCCAACATCATGTGCACACTTTGTGTCTCTGTTACATTTTGTTAATTCTCTCAATACTTCAAACTGTCTTATTATTATTATATCTGTTACATGATCTCTATTAGTGATCTTTGATGTTACTATTGTAATTGTTTGGGGGCATCATAAACCATGCCCATATAAGACAGCAAGCTTAATTGATAAATGTGTGTTCTGACAGCTCCACCAACCAGCTGTTCCCCTGTCTCTTTCCCTCTTCGGGCCTTTTAATATTCAAGTAAAAAGACAAGTTGAACATTTTTTGCTTTCAATAAAAGCTAGAAATAATATGATTAAGTTTAATGAACAAGATATATCAAAATCTAAGGAAGGCCAAATTCTAGGCCTCTTGCACCAAAAAGTTTGCAGAGTTGTTCATGCAAAGAAAAAGTTCTTAAGAATCATAAGAAAATGAAACAACCTTCTTTTGAGAAGTGTCTGTTCATATCTTTTACCCAGTTTTTTATAGGGTTGTTAGTTTTTTCTTCTAAATTTGTTTAAGTTTGTTGTAGATTCTGGATATTAGACCTTTGTCACATAGGTAGATTGCAAAATTTTTCTCCCATTCTGTAAGTTGCCTGTTCACTCTGATGATAGTTTCTTGTGCTGTGCAGAAGCTCTTTAGTTTAATTAGATCCCGTTTATCAATTTTGGCTTTTGTTGCAATCACTTTTAGTGTTTTTGTCATGAAGCCTTTGCCTAGGCATATTTATGTGGCCAAAAAAAAAAAAAAATGAAAAAAAGCTCAACGTCTCTAATCATTAGAGAAATGCAAATAAAAAAACACAATGAGATACCATCTCATGCCAGTCAGAATGGTGATTATTAAAATGTCAAGAAACAATAGATACTGGTGAGGCTGTGGAGAAATAGGAATGCTTTTACACTTTGGTGAGGATTTAAATTAGTTCAACCATTGTGGAAGACAGTGTGGCGATTCCTCAAGGAATCATGAGCAGATTTTATCAAACAACAAGGCATAAGGTCTACTTAGTCTTTGGATGGGAAATAAGAACCTAGAAAGGCCCCCTTTCCTCTGTGTTATTCTGTCCTGGAGTGATTTAAGCAGGGCTGCTTGGGTTGGAAGGTTAGACAGTATTGTGAAAGCACTTTTTCAGTCTTAACTCTTACCACCTTTTTTTTAGTGTGCAAAATGCCTCCAGTAGAGCTTGAATAAAAGTGGCTCAAAGAATAACCATACTTTAAAGTACCTTGAACCACTACTTGCTTCTGATATTTAGCTGTAAATCCAGATCAACCTGATGAATTCATTTTTTTATTAGAATGTTTTCTCCCTCCATTGCTCAATCTCTTAGTAATTTGGCTTTTGTCAGTCTCTACCTGCCTCCCTACCTGACCCCATGTGTTTGCTGCCAGACCAGTTCTCTACATCTGAGGTCTAACTGTAGGTGTGATTAGGGTCCCTTCCTTCAGCCTTGATTTCATTTGAATATGTGAAATATAGTGTGGTTGTATATGTGGTTTTTGTCTATTGTGAATATAGGTGATGTAAATAACCATGTACAAGCCTTTGTGTGAAAATGTGTTTCTATTTCTCTAAGGTAAATTCCTAGGAGTGCAATGACTGTGGTTTATTGTGGGTGTATATTTAACATTTTAATAAGCTGCCAACATGTTTTACAAAGTCATTGTTCCACTTTTACATTTTGAAAAAAATAGTATATGAAAGCTTCAGTAGCTTCACATGCATGCCAACACGTGCATCTGCCAATCTTTTGCTTTAGCTACTGTAATGGGTATAGAGTAGTACCTCACTATGATTTGTATTTGACCTTATGACCTTAGGGTGAGCATCTTTTTATGAGCTTACTGGTCATTCAAGTAATTTCTTTAGTGAAGTGTCTGTTCACATCTTTGTGCCAATTTTAGTTGGATTATTTTTTATTAGTGAATAATAAATTCTCTTTATACCATATCATAAATATATGTTGCTCCTCAGACTGTATACTTATTGTAATTATATTGCTATAAATATATGGCACTTCTCATACCATATATTTATTTCAATTAAAGTTTTGGCACTAAAGTAAATCATTTTCTAATTATTTGCTGCTATGTTACTATGTATATCTATTCTCACATGATATGGCTTGCCTTTTTGTTGTTTTTTTTCCCTACATCTCCAATTTTTTATTTTAAAATATTTAGTTGACAAAATTAATATATTCAAATCACCATATAACATCATGATTTTATTAGTATATCAAATCAAATATATTTAATTAATATATTCAAATCACCATGTAACATGGTGATTTTATCTACATTAATTAACAGATTTATCACCACCCACAGTGTACCTTAGTTTCCCAGAACTTGTGCTTTTTGGGCATATTTTGAGGAAGTTAATGTTGTAATAATTTTCATGAAGTACACTTCATCATTTTTTGTTTTGTGGTTTATGCCTTTTATGTTCTATTTAAGAGAGCATTGCCTAATCAGAGGTTGTAGAGATTTTTCCTCCTTTAAGCTTATATTTCTACCACTTACAATTAGGTATATGATGCATTTTGGGTTATTTTTTTTTTATTTTGTGTGGTAAGGTTTGATGACATCATCCACATAGATATCGAGTTGTTTCAGTACTTTGTCGAAAACTTTTCTCTACCCATTAGATTGCTTTGGAACTTTTGACAAATATTAATCAATTATATATGTGTGACTTTTTTTCAATGATTTATTATTGTGTTCCATTAACTCTTTGATATATCTATACTTTCATGAATGTCATACTATTTTGATTACTGTAGCTTTATAGAAATTCTTGAAATCAGGTAATGCATGTCTTCTAACTTTTAAAAAATTAGTTTGGCTATTCTAGGTTGTTTGCAATTTCATATAAATTTTAGAATCACCTTGTCAATTTCTATAAAATATGTTGCTAGGACCTTGATTCAGATTATGCTGACTGTACAGATCAATTTAAGGAAAATTAATATTTTGAAAATGTTGGCCCTTTGTATCCATGACAATATTAAATACCTTTATTTACTTAGGTCTTCTTTAATATTTTTTAGTAACTACTTCTAGTTTTCAGTGTATAGACTTGCATACCTTATGTCAAATGGACTCCTAATTTTTTCATATTTTGACATTATTATAACAGAATATCATTTATTTTATTTTCCAAATAGTTTCTCTGCTATTATATGCAAGTACAAAAGCTTTTGCATATTAACCTTATATCCTACAACTTTGAAAAATTAATATATTACTTTTAATAGTGGTTTTATAGAATACTGGGAATTTTTTATGTAAACAAGCATGTCCTATGCAAACAGAAATAATTCTATTTATTTATTTTTTAATCTGTATGGCTTTTATGTTATTCATTTCCTGCTGCAATGACTAGGACCTTCAGCACAAGGTTGAACAGTAGTAGTGAGGGCAGACATTGTTGATTATTTCTGTTCCTGGGAGGACATCTTAAATATTCACCCTTAAGTATGAGGTTAGCTTTAAGGTGCCATGGTGGTTTGCTGCACCCATCAACCCATCATCTACATTAGGTGTATCTCCTAATGCCATCCCTCCCTAGCCTCCCACCCCCCAACAGGCCGCGGTGTGTGATGTTCCCTTCTCTGTGCCCATTCTCATTGTTCGACTCCCATTTATCAGTGAGAACATGCGCTGTTTGGTTTTCTGTTCCTGTGTTAGTTTGCTAAGAATGATGGTTTCCAGCTTCATCCATGTCCCTGAAAAGGATATGAACTCATTTTTTATGGCTGCATAGTATTCCATGGTGTATATGTGCCACATTTTCTTTATCCAGTCTATCATTGATGGGCATTTGGGTTGGCCCCAAGTCTTTGCTATTGTGTACAGAGTTGCAATAAACATGCGTGTGCATGTGTCTTTATAGTAGAATGATCTATAATCCTTTGAGTATATACCCAGTAATGGGATTGCTGGGTCAAATGGTATTTCTGGTTCTAGATCCTTGAGGAATCGCCACACTGTCTTCCACAATGTTTGAACTAATTTATACTCCCACCAACAGTGTAAAAGCATTCCTATTTCTCCACATCCTCTGCAGCATCTGTTGATTCCTGACTTTTTAATGATCGCCATTCTAACTGGCCTGAAATGGTATCTCATTGTAGTTTTGATTTGCATTTCTCTAATGACCAGTGATGATGAGCTTTTTTTTATGTTTGTTGGCCACATAAATGACTTCTTTTGAGACTGTTCATATCCTTTGCCCACTTTTTGCTGGGGAAGATCCAAGAAAAAATTAGTTTTATTATTTGTGAACAATTTCTCATTATTTTTACATATAAATTTACAACAGTATTTTTAAAGGAGATATTTTCCACTTGAATTTGCTTATTTTTCTCTAAGAATATATAATATTTTTGACAACAGGGACAATGACATATTTGTATTTGTTTTCTAATGTTTAACATAGTGTCATGTGCAGTAGCATTCATAAATGTTTATGCAAAAGAATGAATAAATGAACTAACAGAAAAGTCAATGTTAAGACCTGTGATTTAACCTATTTATCACCCCATGTCACAGCTTTCTCATGCATAACATGAAATAATGCATAAGTATATTATCCAAGTTCCAGGCAGCTTTGAAATCTCTTGAAATATATTTATATTTCACTAGTTTGGTAGTTTGGATGTAAAAAAGAAAAAAAAAAAGAGGAGAATTAAACAGTACTGACTCTTTCGGCCATACTCAACAGTCTCTCATTCATACATATTTTAGTCTTTTTCTACCTTCTTATTATCTTCAGGTAAATTTTAGTACAGTAGTCCCCCTTATCCATGAAGGATATGGTCCAAGATGCTCAGTGGATGCCTAATATCATGGATAGTTCCAAACCCTATAAATATTGTTTTTTTCTCCACCTACATACCTAGGAAAAAGTTTAATTTCTAAATTAGGCACAGTTAGAGATTAGCAACAATAATGAAATACAACAATAATAATAATGTACTATAATAAAAGTTATGTGAATGTGGTCTCCTTTTCTCTCTTTCTCTCAAAACATTTGATTGTACTCTAATACCTATTTTTATACTGTGGTTGACTGTGGGTAAATGAAACCATGGAAAGCAAAATTGGGGATAGATGAGGGGTACTAATGTCCACAAGAATGCCTGTATGGCATTCTGGATCTGTGGTAATTTTACGTTCTGTGATTTAATAATAAAGTTTAGAGATTAAAAAGACTAAGAGGAAATATGTGTTTTCTAATCAAACTCCATCACTGCACAGGACAATTAATTGAGTCTCAAACAAAATAAGTGTTTTTCTACCTCTGTAAATGACTTATTGTCAAATACAAAAATCTTTGAGTAACAACATAGAAAGACGAGGAAAGGTGATAAGAGAACTAAGGTAATTGAAGATT
Source organism: Macaca nemestrina (assembly GCF_043159975.1). Classification (NCBI taxonomy): domain Eukaryota; kingdom Metazoa; phylum Chordata; class Mammalia; order Primates; family Cercopithecidae; genus Macaca; species Macaca nemestrina. The sequence goes on from NC_092127.1 coordinate 92,125,557, forward strand.
TCCTCTTTCTTTTTCATTCTCATTTATCTCCTGGAGCAGAAATATTAAGAATATTAATACCGGAAGAAGAGATTTATAAAATAACTCTGTAGCACCCTTGAGGGCATAAATATGTCAATTAATGTAAAATCTTTAAAATCAGGTACATGTCCCCCTCTTCCGTATTTTTTCTACCGTTTAAGATTAGAAGATGTTTTCTAATTGCTTCTTCTTTAAAATTTAACTTATTCCAATGCCAATGTCAGGGTTTCAAAGAGTCCATATTTCTTACAACGAAGTCCCACAACCAGTTTGAAATGAATTAATGTTCTTGTAACTTCATATGTGTATACGCGCACCCATACATACACATTTAATTGTTATTCAACACAAAAGTTGTTTTATATCTCTGAAGCAAACAACAAACTTCCTTCCTTGAGCCATAATTTTTACATTTAATACATTTATCTGTTTCTGTTTTTCTCATTTCTATAAGAGAAGGAAAATAGAGGCGTGCACTTAGAGCTAACTCAAGTCCTGCCTATACCTTTGAACATTAAGTCATATTCCAAAATAAATTCATTTTACTTAACTCCCTCCATAATTAATTGAATAATCTTTCTGAGGGCTTACTTTATAAAATAAGTAAACAGAGGGTCTATCTTAGTTATCCAATAACCGTGTTTCGTTACAAAACTAAGTCTTGAGTTTCCACAAATGAGTAGGAATAATTGCTCAGGCAGCTGTTTCCTGTGAAGCAGAGCAGCTCAATAGCAGTATGCTGATAATATTAGTGGCAGACAATTAAATTGTTCAATTTGTGTCCATTTAGGATTTTGCCTATCTTTAATGTAATCTGACAGCACTTTTAGTTGTATCACCTGTTATTTGAGAGTGCTTGGAGAAAAATAAAAACTGACAAAACATCTTTTTAGTTTAATAGAGGTATTGTGTATATGAGAGATGAAAATAGAGAGGGTAGAGGCCAATAAGAGAGAAAGGACCTATTTGATCTTAAATTTTACATATATTTTATACGTAATCATAATCTTTCTGTTTTTACTCTAGAAACAGAAACAGAATGGGATTAAACTTTTATTTTTGTAATTGAAATATCTTTTATTATAAGAAGTCATTGTATAATGTTTACAGGACTTCGACTGTTTCTAAGAAATGTTCTAGAAATACGTATTTTCTCTTTGTCCTACCTCTGTGTCAAATTATAGCTAAAAGGGAGGAGGAAGGGATAGAAAAGAAAAAGATAACTTGTGAAGACTAGAAATGAGAGATTTGAATGTATAAATTACTTTGGATTGAAATTCTAAAAATGAAATTACACATATTTTGAACTATTTAACCATGTTCTATTATTTGAACTCAATTTTCATTGGGTTTAAGTTGGGTTCTTATTAATAAAATAAGTCCCTTCAGAAGGCACATTAATGCTTTAAGTCAAGAGTATATAGATAGTAAGTATATTATGGTTATGTCCCACGTTGATAGAGAGATGTCAATTGCTTATAGGCATGCAGATGGTGAGTGGCAGAGCCTGGCTTTGAGTCACGTGGTGTTATTCTGAGTCTTTTCCCTTTATCAAAATATTATGCTGCCTCTCACATTACAGAAATATTCAATATTACAGTTCTGTGGTTGCATTGCCATTAACTTCTTTCACAGGAGTTATCTTTGTTTCTGCATGTGTTTGTAGTTTTAGATATGTCATTCCTGTGTCTTAAGATACACATTTGGGAACTTAAAAGAGTGGAAAACATAAACAATTCTGATGTTCAGTCATCTTTGCTCCATCATCATCTATAGTAAGAGAGAGGGCTGTCATTGAAAATTAACTATAATCAATTGATTTAATCTTAATAATTACCAAATTTTAAATTGCACTTAAAAATAATTTTCAAAATATATTTGCCAATTTGAGATTTGTCCTCAATTTTGAAAATAACCTCTGAGTGAAATATGTATACAAAGTTAACACTTAGCCAAAATTAAAATATTGCTATGAACATAGGAGCTCAGATGAAAGTAGTAAACTAGGAAAAAAATGTAATTAATTTTAATGACTTAAGATGGACATTACAAATTATATTTCTATTCCTGGGGAAAAATGCTCCTTAGACTTCCAACTATAAAGAATAAATAAAATTTTATGTTAATGTAATTTGGATAGATGTCCCTGAATAAATCCATTGATGTCCTGTGGCAGAAAATAATTGACACATAAATTAGTATTGAAACAATATAGGGAATGCTAATCCCTCAAGAAATAACATCAAGAGAATATATGTTTGATAGATTTCTGGAATGAATCCACTGGCCTCTTTGGAATTTTTACTAAAACAGAATTTAAAAATGAGATAGTTAAGGCATGGCTTAAGAGGATAAATAGTATGTGGAAAGATATCCACAAGCATCTTGCTTTTTATAATTTATTTATAGTTTCCATGTCTTTTTCATACATGATAAAATGTGTGTAAAATATTTGACTTTTAGTTGGAACTCATTGAGTTAGTTTTTGCAGTTACACATTTTATCATTTTCAGAGCCCTCTACTGTTTTTATTTAAAATAACAAGTGTTTTAAAAACATGGCTTATTTTGCTTTCTGCGAGCCACTTTATTCAAAAGTGCTCATTGATTTGTTTACTCTGGTTGTTAGAGAAATGCAGAGACATTTTACAGTATTACTATGAAGACAGTATACTTTGCCCAGTGCTCCAAAATGTTTATTTTTCTAACAATTTCTAAAAGCATATCATAAACAGCCATTTGGTTTATTATGAAAAGACATACATTGTCATTAAAATGTAATCCCTTTTTATTAAAATTTTAATATTAAATTACAACTCTGATATTATCCTGCTGCTTTATATAATTTTCACATTTTCTTTTAACTTTTTTTGAGTTCTAAGCCAAATTTACTGATCCTGAAAATAAATTCACAGGAAAGTGAGTTCAAATAGTAGTATCTACATTTTAGGCATACAATCTACAGATATAAGGTAATTAGATTCCTCCTCCTTCTTATTCACTTCAGCAATTGTGAAAGCATAGGTCTTATTTTCAGTTCTGACCTATTCATTTAATAACATGTATTACTGTGATTCACTAGGCCATTACTTATCTTCATTTTATTTACTAGCACAATGTCTGAGACAATGACAGGGTAAGGATGCTACTTAAGAGCAAGCAAAATTCCTAGAGAGTTGGTTTGGCTTCCTTCTCACCTGCCTTCTCTCTTTTTCTTCTTTTTAAAGCTTTTTAGGTTAAATTTTGAGTTAGCAGCTGAATGTTTGAGCATGAATTCCTCGGTTTACAGTGAAATAGCACAGCCCTTAGGATAATATTGCTTTGAAGATGAGATGACAGAAGTCCTGTTGGTTTCACTTTGATGCAGATTATAGCCCCTGTATTCTTCAGTTCATGTCACATTTGTGAGTTGCCTGACTACATGTTCCCAAGATAGAGAAAAAAAAAAAACTTATTTTAACCTCAAAGGAAAAATAAAAATACTAAACTCAGTAAATGCCATCTTTTTCCAATAAAAGTGTATTATGATCTTAAATTGAGCTCCATTTAGGTTGCCATAAACGACTCATTTCTGCTGCTTCAGGGAATTCTTGAAAACCCAAAACTCTTAATTCTGGGTGCCATGATGATGCTTGAGGAAAAATGTCAATAAAGTATAAGAAAAAGCAAGGATTTAGTTTCAAGACTTTTAGAATTAGAAATACTAGTACTGATTTGGCACCATTTTTGTGGAATTTGAAAGTTAGCATCTGGCAAAGTAACTGGCAGGCATTTTAGGTGATTAGTAAAGTGAGTGGCAAAGGTCTTCATGGCTGAAAAACCACATCGGTTCCCAATTCCCTTTTCCTTTTATTTTCCCACTGTAGAGATTGGAGATACTAACCAGTTACCTCTAGCTTAATTAATCATGTGATAACTTTCTGGTGAGACGTAAGTAAAATCAACTCAGTGGTTTCTAGGAAAGCTTTCAATTTCCTGATAAAGGGGATAGACATTTGCTATGGTCTGAACGTCTGTGTCATCTCTCACCAGTTCATACGTTGAAATCCTATCCCTTAAGGTGATGGCTTTAGAAGGTGAGGCTGATAAAGCGGATAGACGTTTGCTATGGTCTGAATGTCTATGTCATCCCTCACCAGTTCATACGTTGAAATCCTATCCCTTAAGGTGATCGCATTAGAAGGTGAGGCCTTTGGGAGATGACTCTATCATGAGGCTCTGCTCTCATGAATGGGATTAGTGCCTGGATAAAAAAGACCCCAGTGTTAGCTTGCGCCTTTCTTTATGTGAGGACACAGAAAGAAGGTGCTATGAGGAAGTAGGTCCTCACCAGACACTGAATCTGCAGCCACCTTCATCTTGGACTTTCCCACCTCCAGAATTGTGAGCGATACATGTTGGTTGTTCATAAGCCACACAGTGTATGTTCCAGCAGCCTGAATGGAATGAAACAACACTACTGCTTCTTCTGTCCCTCTGTGCTTTGAATGGCATGTAATACTTGAAACTTCATAAGTCATTGTTTGAACATAAGAGAAAGACCAAAGGAATCACAGAGAACTTGTGTTGATATATGTATAGTAGAACTGGAGATGTGCCCCCTACAACTCCCTTCAAGGAAGGACTAACTACTACCTGTAGAGAGTGGGATCCACAGACAGCCTCCAACATCCACCCTTCAGGATCTAACTCAACTGCTGAGAGCAATCTGGTCAAGGCCACACTCTTGCAGAGACAGAGTGACATCTAGTTTATGCCCTGAAATGGACCTGGCCATTTCAGGTCAACACAGGACACTCTGATGGGCAATATATACTCTAAAGCTCCCTGCTACGTTGGCTAAGCTTTTGTTGGGTTTGCACTGCAGTTTTTTTTCTGTCTAATCTTCCTTCCTCCCACTTATCTTTGTAGGTGTGATCCCTACTAAACAGCTTACATCCCAATCGTCTGTCTCAGCATCTCTTCTAGAGAACCCAACCTGTAAATATGAAAAACAAAAAGGTGATAATAACCTAGTTTCAAACATTTTGGTATGTGAGGAAACAATTTATTCAAACCACAGTTACTTGCAAAATTTACCGATGCATGCTGCTAAATTGTTTCTAGCTGTTATAGTGGTATAGCTTAATTTTTTTTCTTAAACATTTTGTTTAATTATCATAAGAAAGTAGTAGTATTTATATAATCTTAGAGGGGACATCAAATATCATTTGGTCTAAAGTCTTTATTTTATTAATCAGAAATCTGAGGCCCAGAAATATGGAAGAAACTTTCAGTGGGCTCCAGGCAAGAGGCCAAAAAGAGGCCACATAAAACAATTTATTTAACGTTTTGTTCTTTCTTGGTATATTGTAACTTCTTCATTGCTTCCCCACACTTTAAACTGTAGTCTAGAGCAGTTGTTTTCCAGTGTAGTTTCAAACCAGCAGCCTCAGCATCATTTAGGAACTTGTTAGAATCAAATGCAAATTTTGGTATCCTACTGTGGATATATTGAGTGAGAAATGTCAACAGAGAGGAAGCAAAACCAAATAATACGTGTTTTTACAAGTGCTTCAGGTGATTCTGATTCACACTAAAGTTTGGGACCAATAGTTGAAAGAGAGATCTGCTGATAGAAGAAGCTGAAGGAATTAGGCTCTAGTCCCAAGTCACCTACAAAATGGTGGTGTGGTCTTAGGACTGCCACTGCTTCCTTGTACCTTAGTTTACTTACTCTTTATAGAGACGGTTGAACCAAATTAAGCTTTAAAAAACATTTTTGGCCAGGCACAGCGGCTCACCCTCATAATCCCAGCACTTTGGGAGGCTGAGGTAGGTGAATCACCTGAGGTCAGAAGTTGGAGACCAGCCTGGCCAACATGGGAAAACCCTGTTTCTACTAAAAATACAAAACGTAGCCAGGCATGGTGGCACATGCCTGTAATCCCAGCTACTTGGGAGGCTGAGGCAGGATAATCGCTAGAACCCAGGAGGCAGAGGTTGCAGTGTGCTTAAATCAAGTCACTGCACACCAGCCCGGGTGATGGAGTGAGACTCCGTCTCAAACAAACAAACAAACAAACAAACGAAAAAACATTTTAAAGGCAAGTAACCTATATTAGTAAGAGTTCTCCAGAGAAACAGAACTAATAGATAGAATGTATATGTGTGTATGTGTGTGTGTTTCTATATGTGTGTGTACATATAATATCAAAAAATAGATTTGAATTATTGCATTCTTTTTGAAAATTTTTAAATATAGCTGTAGTTGCATTGTCAGTAGATGATTTTTCCAATTAAAGAGTAGTTTAAAGCTTCTGTGAGAGAGATATATAAAGAGAGAGAGAGAGAGATTGAAAGGAGATTTATTTAAGGAATTGGGTCATGAAATTGAAGCTAGCAAGTCCAAAATCTGCATTGTGGGTAAGCAGACAGGTTGAAGATCCAGACATTAGCTAATGTTGGAGCTCAAGTCCTAAGTCAGTCTGGAGGCAGAATTCCTCTTCCTCAAGGAAGAGGAAAGGCCTTCAACTGATTATATGTGACTCACCTATACTGTAGAAAGTAATCTGTTTCACTCTAAATTTATTGATTTAAATATTAATCTCATCTAAAAAAGTAACTTCACAGAAATATTCAGACTAGTGTTTCTCCAAATAAATATCTGTGTACCAAGGCCTAGTCTAACTGATACACAATAGTAACCTTCACAGGACCCTTTGTTTGAATAAATTAAACATTATGTTGAAGCCCAGTATATGAAACAAATAAAGCTCAATGGTTGAAGCAAGATGAGTTGCTGATATTTCTTGTAATCAACACCTCCCTACTCCTATACCAACCCACCTTCCATTACTGGGCATTAAATGACCTGACAGAAGCCCTGAAGATTTATTGATGTACCACTGAAAAATTACATAAATACCTTGATAATGCAGCTGCTTTCAGCTCTTAAGAAACCAATTGATGTAAAAAGATGTTGCCAGGCAAGCTTCAGAAGGTATTTCACTTATACCAATTTTTTCAAAACTTTGTAATTGATTTGTCACTTGCCTAAAAGTGTGACAAATTTATGCTTATCAAATGCTTTTCACACTTAGGAGCATATGTATTAAATATAGTAATTATCTATTGTCACCTACTTTATTCACAGTTCCTTGCTAGATTTTGTTCTGATAAGTTTTTAGAATACTCGTTTTATAAAAATATAGTAAATTTTTATTTAATCCATGTATACATTTTTATAGATGTTAAATAAATGGTGTAAGAATAGTAAAATGTTAATATAATTATATGACATTTCTTAATGGTATAGAAAATGCCAAAGTTTTACAAATCCTTACATTAAATCAAACACTCCAGACACAGTAATCAATTAGTGTGGAATTAAACAGTAGTGCTTTTTGAAATAAAACTCTTCTGTACCTACATTTTTAAGTCATTCTGCTTGTTGTTTCTAAACTGATACCAAAATATCTAAGAGTGACCACATGAAAATAAAATTCTGCCTAGTCATCAGATATTCAATGTCTCTTACATGAGAATGCAAGGCACTATACAGATTAATCAGAAATAAAAAAAAGTTTGAATTAATTATATTCTTTTTGAAACTTTTAAATATAGCAATAATTGCTTTGTCTATAGATGACTTTTAAATTAAAGAGTAGTTGAAAGCTTGTTAGATAATGGAATTAATATTTTGCTATGATTTTTTAAAAGTTTCCTAGTAAGATGAGACAACCTGGATTCTCTAAGAGTGATGTTTACAATGGCATTTTTACATACTATCTCTAACCATAAAACACATGGCATGTATTCTTCCTTTTCATTAGAGATGAAGGAACAGAAATTTGAAGAGCTTATTAATTTCATACAACTAGTAAGTACAGAAACCTGGATTTGAACCCAACTTTACCTATGGAGTTTTGGGTCTGGTTCTACCAAATGCTAGCAATGTGGCTGAACAAATTGATTACTCACAGCTAGGGACAGAGGAAACATACAAGAAAGAAATGACCTTTTGAAAAGAGATGAAGTAGATTAGATCAAGACGTCAAATTGAACATATTTGTCCACCTCACATCTCATCTCTTGTTTTCTTGAAATAACAAAAAGTACAATTTTAAAAGAATAAGCTTATAGGGGCTCCATTTCTGGATGGCATTGTTAGCAACTTTGCAGACCCATTCCTCAGAGACATAAACAAACCTCTTGAGATGATAAAACAAACAAACAAAAAAATAGTATCTTGAAAATGGTCTAAGGATATACAGCAAATGAGGAAATACTAATTCACAAAAACAATAGAAGTTCTTAATTCTCTCAGTAAGGACAGTGGGACACTGGCCTTTGAGCTATGTAACCTTCTCCTTGTCTTCATCCACAAAACTCAGCAGGGAGAAAGTTTGTCCTTGGACAGGTGTGGCCAAAAGGATGGGGCTGCCTCTCCCCTCAGCTCTCAACCAAGTTGTATCATACCTTTCCAAGAGACACAGGTTTCAGTACTTCTCATCCATTACAAATGCAAGTTAAAAATGTTTGATTCCTGTTGAGTCCAGCAGGCAGAGGACTACTTTTCTCATTTCACCCACAAGACAGAGCCTTCACTTCATGTACTACAAGCTGAGAATACTGGGACTTCTATGGTTCAACCACAGCTCGCTCTTAAAATAAAGGCTCCATGTTGGAAGAGGTGAGCCAAGAAGTCCAGAGGCTACCACCTCACACAGAACCCAGACTAGTGGCTCAGAGAGTTTGCCCAGAGAGACACATGGTCTTTAGGAAAACAGAGCTCTTTTCTATTGAAAAGAACTGTCTTAGCTTTCTACACATGGCTAGCCAGTTTTCCCCCCACCATTTATTAAATAGGGAATCCTTTCACAATTTCTAGTTTTTGTCAGATTTGTCAAAGATCAGATGGTTGTAGATGTGTGGTGTTATTTCTGAGGCCTCTGTTCTGTTCCATTGGTCTATATCTCTGTTTTGGTACCAGTACCATGCTGTTTTGGTTACTGTAGCCTTGTAGTATAGTTTGAAGTCAGGTAGCGTGATGCCTCCAGCTTTGTTCTTTTTGCTTAACATTGTCTTGGCAATGTGGGCTCTTTTCTGGTTCCATATGAACTTTAAAGTAGCTTTTTCTAATTCTGTGAAAAAAGTCATTGGTAGCTTGATGGGGATGGCATTGGATCTATAAATTACCTTGGGCAGCAGGGCCATTTTCACGATATTGATGCTTCCTATCCATGAGCATGGAAAATTCTTCCATTTGTTTGTGTCCTCTTTTATTTCATTGAACAGTGATTTGTAGTTATCCTTGAAGAGGTCCTTCACATCCCTTTTAAGTTGGGTTCCTAGGTATTTTATTCTCTTTGAAGCAATTGCAAATGGAAGTTCATTCATGATTTGGCTCTCTGTTTGTCTGTTATTGCTGTATAAGAATGCTTGTGGTTTTTGAACATTGGTTTTGTATCCTGAGACTTTGCTGAAGTTGCTTAGCAGCTTAAAGAGATTTTGGGCTGAGACAATGGGGTTTTCTAAATATACAATCATGTCATCTACAAACAGGGACAATTTGACTCCCTCTTTCTAATTGAATACCCATTGTTTCTTTCTCTTGCCTGATGGCCCTAGCCAGAACTTCCACCACTATGTTGAATAGGAGTGGTGAGAGAGGGCATCCCTGTCTTGTGCCAGTTTTCAAAGCGAATGTTTCCAGTTTTTGCCCATTCAGAATAACACTGGCTGTGGGTTTATTGTAAATAGCTCCTATTATCTTGAGATACGTTCCATCAATACCTAGTTTATTGAGAGTTTTTAGCATGAAGGGCTGTTGAATTTTGTTGAAGGCCTTTTCTGCATCTATTGAGATAATCATGTGGTTTTTGTCTTTGGTTCCGTTTATGTGATGGATTACAGTTATTGATTTGCATATGTTGAACTAGCCTTGTATCCCAGGGATGAAGCCAACTTGACTTTGGTAGATAAGCTTTTTGATGTGCTGCTGGACTTGGTTTGCCAGTATGTTATTGAGGATTTTCGCATCGGTGTTCATCAGCGATATTGGTCGAAAATTCTCTTTCTTTTTTTCTTGTGTCTCTGCCAGGCTTTGGTATCAGGATGATGCTGTCCCCATAAAACTGGATCCCTTCCTTACACCTTATACAAAAATTAATTCAAGATGGATTAAAGACTTAAATGTTAGACCTAAAACCATAAAATCCCTAGAAGAAAACCTAGGCAATACCATTCAGGACATAGGCATGAGCAAGGGCTTCATGACTAAAACACCAAAAGCAATGGCAACAAAAGCCAAAATAGACAAATTGAATCTAATTAAACTAAGGAACTTCTGCACAGCAAAATAAACTAACATCAGACTGAGCAGACAACCTACAGAATGGGAGAAAATTTTTGCAATCTACCCATCTGACAAAGGGCTAATATCCAGAATCTACAAAGAACATAAACAAATTTACAAGAAAAAATCAAACAACCCTATCAAAAAGTGGACAAAGGATAGGAACAGGCACTTTTCAAAAGAAGATATTTATGCAGCCAACAGACACATGAAAAACTGCTCATCATCGCTGGTCATCAGAGAAATACAAATCAAAACCACAATGAGATACCATCTCACACCAGTTAGAATGGCAATCATTAAAAAATCAGGAAACAACAGGTGCTGGAGAGGATGTGGAGAAATAGGAACACTTTTATACTGTTGGTGGGAGTGTAAACTAGTTCAACCTTGTGGAAGACAGTGTGACAATTCCTCAAGGATCTAGATCTAGAAATACCATTTGACTCAGCCATCCCATTACTGGGTATATACCCAAAGGGTTATAAATCTTTCTACTCTAAAGACACATGCACACATATGTTTATTGCAGCACTATTTACAATAGCAAAGACTTGGAACCAACCCGAATATCCATCAATGTAGCTTACTTCAGTCAAAACAAAACAAAACAAATAAAAACCAACCAACCAACAAACCAAACAAACAAAAAACCACAGGAAAACAACAACAACAACAAAAAAGGGTCTAAAGAGAAGGGAGGAAAATCAATATCTGGAGTTTCTGCAATATAGTATGTGAAATCTCCTGGAACTTAGCAAAAGAAATTATGAGACATGCAATGTGTGACCCATACACAGGATAAAAGCAGACAACAGAAACTGACTGTAAGAGGGCCCAGATAGTAGATGGGACAGATGACAGTTTGAAAGTAGCCATTATAAATATGCTCAAAGAACAAAGGAAAACATTCTTAACACATTTATGCCTGAGGTTGCAATTTTTTGAATTTTTGCAACCAGACCTTTGTGATGGCCTTGAGCAGTAGGATATAAATAACTCCCACATGCTTAGCATTCCAATAATGGTACACTAGGTACAAATGGTTAAGAGCGTACGAAAAAGTATAAAATCAATAGCTCATAAAAATAGAAAATGTCAATAAATATATAGAAATTATTAAAAGAACTAAATTGAAATTCTGTATTTGAAAACTGTAAGAGCTAAAATGAAAAATTTATTAGGGAGTTCAATAGTGCATTTGAACTGGCAAAAGAAAGAATCAGTGAATTTAAAGATAGATCCATAGAGATTATGCAATCCAAAGAATAAAGGGAATATAGAGAAGAAACATGAATAGACCGTCAAAGAAATATGAGCCACCTTTGAATGCACCAACACATTTGTAACTGAAATATTAAAAGTAGAGGAAGAAAGAGAAATGAGCCAAAAAAAATGAAGAAATAATGGTCGAAGACTTCACAAGTTTGCTGAAATACATTAAAATATACATCCGAGAAGCTCAACAAACTCCAACTGTAATAAATTTTTTAAAATGCGCACCCAGGCAAATCATAGTAAATATGCTAAAAGATTAAAGACAAAGAGAAAAATCTTCAAAGCAGCAAGATAAAAATGATTTGTCACATGGAAGGGAACCCTGGTAAGATTTCCAGCCAACTTCTCAATAGAAACAGTAATGCCTAGAAGGTAGTGGATGACATATTCAAGCTATTCAAAGAAAAACTCAACCAACAACCTTATATCAAACAAAATTATCTTCCAAAAGTATAGGCAAAATAAAGACATTCTCAGATAAACAAAATCTGGAAGAGTCTGTTGCTAGAAGAACAACCTTGCAAGAAATACTAAAAGAATTTCTTCAGACTGAAAGCAAGAAAACAGAGATTGGAATTTACAGAGAAAATAAAAGTTCACCAGTAAGGTAATTATGTAATTATAAAAGATAGTAAAAATGCATTTTTTCTCTTAACAGATTTAAAAATTAAATAATTAAATAATACATGTATAATTATGTTGTTGGACTGATAACATATAGAAATGTAATACGTTTGATAAAAATACAGAGGACATGGGTGGGAGTAGAATTGTATTGAAGTACAAAAATGATGCCAGATGGTTACTTTGACTAACAAGAATAAATGAATAAAACCAGAAATGACAAATAAGAAGATAAATATAACAAACTCTAAAATATATACTTGTTTTTCTTTCTTCCCTTGCTTTTTAAGAGATGTAATTATACAAATCAATAATAATAGCAATGTATTGCTGGGTCTAAGATTGTGAGTGTGTGTGTGTGTGTCTTTATACGTATGTATATGCACAAAAATCGGGAAGAAAGAATAATAGAGTTATACAGAAATACCATTTCTGTATCTTACTATACCTATATATCTGGAATTAAGTTAGTATAAATCTGAGGTAGATTTTGATAAGTTAAGATAGTAAACGCTGAGGGCAGGCAACCACTAAAAAAAAAAAAAAAAAAAAAAAAAAAAAAAAAAAAAAAAAAAAAAAAAAAAACTAAAAAAATAGAGAAAAATCACTAAAGGAATTAAAATATTACACTAAAAAATTTCACTTAATGCAAAAAAGCAGTAGAAAGGAATAGAGAAAGAAAAAAACAGGAAAAAGAGAAAACAAAATGTAAAATGGCAGCTGTACATCCAACTTTTTAAATGAGAATAAACACTTTATGCAGAGGAAGAAAGATTAGGACAAGAGCAGATTTCTTGTTTAAGACAATGCAACATAAAAGGCAATTTTATGTTTCATAATATTTTTAGAATACTGAAAGAAAAAAAGACAATCTTGAATTCTTTTTCTAACAAAAATACCTTTAAAAAGGAAAGTGTAATAAAAAATGTAAGGGATCTAGAGTAGCAAATTAATAATAATAGATAACAATCTTGAAAAATAAAATTAAAAATAAATTTGAAGAACTTCTACTGCCTGACTCCAAGACTTAATATGTGTGTGTGTGTGTATATATATATATATATATATAAAATAATCAATACAGTACTGTATTTTTGTCAACATAGGCAACTTAATGAATGAAACAGAATATAGAGTCCAGAAACAGAACTACTCACATATAGTCAACTGATGTTCATTAGAATTTTAAAGGCAATTTAGTGGAGAAAAGATAATATTTTTGACAAAGTGTTCTAGAATTATTACATATCTATATACCAAAAAAATTTAAGCAACCAAATAAAACCTTGATAGTTAATTGCACTGTATAGAGAAATTAATGTAATATGGATTATAGGAAAAGATGTGAAACTTAAAACTATAAAACTTCCAGAAGAAAAACATGGAAGAAAGCCTTTATGATCTTGGGTTAGGCAATTATTTATTAGACCAACACCAAAAGCATACTCCGTTTAAAAATAAATAAGTTGAACTTTATCAAAATTAAGAATTTTCACTCTTCAAAAGACACTATTATGGTAATAAAACATAAATTTCATACTGAGGGAATATATTCACAAATCACATCCAATAATGAATTTGTATTAACAACATACAAATCACTGTCAAAAATTATCAATGCAAAAACTCACAGGGCGATAGAAAATAGACAATTAGAGTAGACACTTTACCAGTATATAAACACAGAGTATATAAATATATAAAGACATACTCTACACCATTCATTAGAAAAATGCAATGAAAACCATATGTGGTACTACTACACATCTATTAAAATGCCTAAAATTAAAAAGAATGATTATACCAAGTGTCAGTGGAGGATGTAAAACAGCTGAAACTCTCATACACTGTTGGTAGGAACGTAAAATACATGCCTATTGTATGTTTTCTACTTCCAGGTATTTACACATGAGAAATGAAAGCCTATGTCTACACTTTTATAAGAATGTTCATAGCAATTTTAGTTTTCGTAGAACTAAACTAGAAACTATTTATTTGCCCATCAACAGGTGAGTGGATAAACAAAGTGTAGCATATCTATAAAAAAGAATGGAATTCATCAATAAAAAGGAATGAGCTATTGATACTCAGCAGCATGGATGGGTTATACTGAATCAAAATAGGCAGACAACAGAAAAGAGAACATACTATAGGATCCCACTTACATAAAATTTTAATAAATACCAGCGGCCGGGCGCGGTGGCTCAAGCCTGTAATCCCAGCACTTTGGGAGGCCGAGACGGGCGGATCACGAGGTCAGGAGATCGAGACCATGCTGGTTAACACGGTGAAACCCTGTCTCTACTAAAAAATACAAAAAATTAGCTGGGTGAGGTGGCGGGCGCCTGTAGTCCCAGCTACTCGGGAGGCTGAGGCAGGAGAATGGCGTGAACCCGGGAGGCGGAGCTTGCAGTGAGCTGAGATCCGGCCACTGCACTCCAGCCTGGGTGACAGCACGAGACTCCGTCTCAAAAAAAAAAAAAAATAAATAAAAATAAATAAATAAATAAATACCAGCTAATCTGTAGTAACAGAAAGCAAATCAGTGGTTGCCTGAGGATGGGGAAGGAATATGGAGGGTCAGAAAAGAAGGATTTCAAGGGGGAATGAGGAAACTTGCACTTTGTCTTGATTGTGTTGATGCTTTCATTAATGTGCACGTATGTCAAAAAGTGTCAAGTTGAACACTTTGTATATGTGCAGCTTATTATGTTAAGTAAATATACACAAAGCTGTTAAACATCGTTTTGAATGAAGTCCAAAATGTTAATAAATTGTAAAAACCATGAAGCAAAGAATTGCCCTTTGGAAGAATTATAATAATAAAGTTCTGCCTCATGCCAAATAAAATAGTAATAATAGTAATAAAATATGAATTGACTAATAAATCCAAAAAAGGGAAAGATTGTTAGACTTTGCAAAAAATAAGGTCTATCTGCAGGAGATGCACTTGATATTCAATGATACAAATTGGTGAAACAATGAAAAAAGATACCGTGGAAACAGAAATCAGAAAGTTAGAGTGACTATACTGATACCAGGCAAAATAGATTTTAAAAAACCACTTACTTTTTCTAAGGCTCAGGCTTTTCTTTTTTAAAATAGGTTGCAGTAAGGGCAAGGAGATGATGAGAATTTCTGTCATGCATATGTCATAGAGTGGTTATAAGACTCACAGTAAGTTAATGTTAAGAAAGACCCTGTAAAATATTAAGACAATATGTTAATAGTATTGATAAAATATACAGTTTAAAGCCCTTACCCAAATGGAAAACTTTGTGAAAAATGGCTTATTATAATCCTCCACCCTGATATGGCAAGGCTTATTTCCATTTTCTTTGTCTGGAGAAATGTGACAAATACATGTCTCCTTATACCATTAAAGAATGATTTAAGAATGTGTGGGATTATGAATATGGCATCTCAGAATCAGTTCTTCTCAGGTTTGTAGGGAAATTAAGCCAAATGAGTAGAAAATTATAATGAAAACAACATTAAAATTTGGATTTAAAAAATAATTCTTGAAATTATTTACTATATTACTCTAAAGTATAAACTGAAAATATTCAAGATTTAATATTATTTGTTCATTCATTGAGTTCATTCAAATATTGGATGAAATACATGCTTTGGAAGGTATAAAGCTATTTTAAGTGGACTTCTTATTTTAGAAGAGTTCTGAAATGAGCAAACTCACAGCTGACCTCATTATGTGACAGCTACTTTGGGTGTTTTAGAAAGATTATTATTATTTAAGTCTAACAGAATAACAAGCAGAATGTAATATAAGGAATAGAGTTACCTATAGAAACTATTAAAGCATTTTTTTTTGTCCTGAAAGACTCACCAGTGTGTTCAGTTACTTTATTATTTCATTTTACAATTTCATTGATGTTATTAAGCATATCAATACTTCAATTAACTGTGAATGTTCTTACCCATATTTTGATGTTCTCTTTGCGAAGTGTTAATTATAAAGAGTATAGTTTTGCATGTAAATCACAGCTAAAAGAAACAAGAGAACCCTCCTTTCAGCGCCAACAAATTTAGGAGCTGTACAATCTTAATACTCAAAGTGGTTGAGATAATTGCATATCTGCAAAAGCAATTAATTAGTGGATAAGTTGGACTTCAACTTTGTTCCAGTGAAGCTTCATTAAATGCTTAAAAACAATATAGACTGCCTCTTTTCTTCCCATTTTTCACATATGCACATATATTTACTGTTAGGTTCAAAGAATTACTCAACTACATTCAAATGTCCAAAAATACGGTAGATTATTTTGTGTGTTACTGCTATAAATTTCCTTACAATCCCACACTTTTCAGTATGGTGGAAAAAAATCTAAATTTTAGTTCAGTTTGGTAAATATTGTGGATGCAACAATTTAAACAGTCCTGTTACATAAATGGTTAGTCTCTTTAAAGAAAAATGCTCAGATTTCTACCCCTGCTTCTTTTCAAAATAGTATCCAAGTGTGTTGGAGAGTGATATTCAATGAAAGGAACGCAAGACTACATATAAATACAGTGTGTTCTGAATAATCTTTGAATTCCATTGAGGAATGGATGATCTGGGCCCCTCCTGCACTCCTGTCCAGAGGAAATACGGTGGACATCTCTTTCTGAAGACTGAAGCTGGTACAATTCATGGACTGTTCTTTTGCTCCCTGTATCTTGACAGAGCTTGTGAATCCTCTCTGGCTGACATGACCTCATATAACTCTTCCTTGTGCTGGGAAGTTTGCTAAAGTTTTGGAACCATGAGGAGCAAGCCCAGGCAGTCAGCACACTCTACAGTCCTTTGCTACAAAGACCTCTGAAAAAACCCCCAGATTTTAAAACTTTTCTTAAAATTGCCAACTATAATCATTTCTAAAAATGTATATAAAACACGAATTGTTTGAAGGATTATAAAAGAAAGAACAATGTACCCACAACTCATATTTAAAAAAAAATAGAGCATTTCCAGCGCACTTAAAGCCCCTATGAACCTGTAGAAAGTGTCTTTCTCCTCCAACCCCCAGAGGCAACCACCATTCTGACAATAGTGGCAGTTAATTTATGGTTTTCCTACATAGCTTTATTACTGAAATATGCATCCCTAAATAATATAATATAGTTTCATTTTTCCTGCCTTTAAGTTTCATACAAATGCAATCATATTTTAAGTAAACATTTGTGTCTTGTTTCTTGTACTTAATATTATATTTGTAAAATTCATCCGTGTTTTCATACATAGATCTAGTTTAATTTTTCATTTTTACTGGATTTTATCCCATAGCACCTATATGTCCAATACATCTTAAAAGTTCATTTTATTGTAATTGCATTGTATTAATATATCAAACTTAATTTTACCTTTTGATGGTCAATTTTTTTTTTCTGATTTTGGGCTATTATAAATGATGCTACTAGAAACATTCTTCAAATAATAAATGGGATGTTTTGAAACCTACTGTTATTACAAGGAAAATAAATGGATGGAAGAACTGAACCCTGATGCCACCTAGGCTTAATTTGTGTTATATTCACTTCAGTGTGAATGAGCCTCAAAGCTAGTATCAGGGATGTATTTGAGATAATCTCCCAAAGTCCTAGATATCAAGGTGGGCCTCTTGACCTCGACATTTACCTTATATAAAAATATCCTCATCTGGGTAACTATCTGTATTAGTCTGTTTTCACATTGCTATAAGGATATACCCGAGACTGGGTAATTTATTTAAAAAAGAGGTTTAATGGATTCACAGTTCCACATGACTGGGGAGGTCTCACAATTACGGCAGAAGGTGAAGAAGGAGCAAAGGCACGTCTTGCATGGCAGCAGGCAAGAGAGTGTGTGTAAGGGAACTGCCCTTTATAAAACCATCAGATCTCATGAGACTTATTCACTATCACGAGAACAACATGGGGGGAAAAAAAATCGCCCTTATGACTCAATTACCTCCCACTGGGTCCCTCCCATGGGGATTATGGGAGCTACAATTCAAGATGAGATTTGGGTTGGGACACAGCCAAACCATATCACTATCTCACTATTTCATTCTCATCTCTCAATCCCACTTATGCATGTTGAACCGCACAATCACCCATCACAGTGTGGCAGTGGCCTTAGGCAGGGCTTCTACTACTAGGAGTATGTGTAGGTGCCAAGAAGAAACTTCCCTCTACCCTATGAATATTTTCTGAAAATCAACTGAAAAGGCAGATTAATAGGAGAACAGTCATACAAAATTTATTTACATTCACACAAGTGCATGGGAATTATAAAAAGTATAAAAACTCAAAGAAAGGGCCAAATGGTTGACATTTTATCCCATATTCACGTTACTAAAATAATAGGGGCTTGGAACATGGCAAGGTAGATTATGGGAGGGGTAGAAGGGCTGTTACTGGTTACTGTCTACAGGCCCTCTGAATAGCCATCTCAAAATATGTCAAAGTCTATTTTGGGGTAAAATATCCTAAGTTTAGAGTTCTCTGGATGTTTCTAAAACCCTTTTCCCTATCCTCATGGGCTAGGATAAAAGTGTAAGGTGGAGGTGCTAGGGCAAGTATGCTAGTACCTGACATACTTATTTTCCCTTTCTGTCTCATCTTCTGAGGACCACCCCCCGACCCCACCACAGTATTTCATGACTGGAAATGCTGGCTGCAGGCTTTTGGACTTTCTCTTCCTGTAACTCCTGTTCTCCAACCCCTATGGCGGTAACATTATACCCTGCATAGAAGTGCATTTCTCTTATACTTAAGAATACAGAATTACAATAAAATCTTCTAGGCCAAAGGTATTTATAATTCTTTATCCCCAACCCTTAACAACATCTGTTTTTCAAATCTATTGTCTTGCTGGGAAATTCAATCTGACAGTGAAAGCTGAGACAAGACTACTTCTTCTAGAGCATATCAGTATTTTCTCTAAAGTATGAGAACTCATTGCTTTTAAAGAGTGAGAAATTCACCTAGCACCTGTTTATAGAATATTAACATTCAAGTGAAATGTTTAAAAAACATTTTTCTCTTCTAGTTTTATGGGGCCGGAGGCGGGGGAAGGTCTAGAAAAAGAGAGATTGCTATACTTCATCTTCTGAGCTCACTAAGTTTTTGTAAATTGAGAGGTCCTGTCTAGAGAAACTAACTGTTGTAGGTGAAAACTTTTTGTGAAAACTATACAAATTCCATATGATTTTAAAAATGCTTTAACATATTAGAATTCAGAACTGAGAACAGTGTGAATTTATAACAGAGCTATTTTACTATTTACATATGC
This sequence comes from Macaca nemestrina, assembly GCF_043159975.1. Lineage (NCBI taxonomy): Eukaryota > Metazoa > Chordata > Mammalia > Primates > Cercopithecidae > Macaca > Macaca nemestrina. The sequence goes on from NC_092127.1 coordinate 92,145,091, forward strand.
CCAGTACATTTTGATGCATAAGGGATAGCATTAGATTTAGGCATGTAGAAGTAGGGCATCCTGTAACACGCTAGAGGAGATGTAGGGAATTGCTTTAAAAATATCTTGCAAGTCTAGAGAGTAATAAATAAAATTCATCCTCTGAGGAATCTTTCTCTGTTGCAAAGTGGGACAAAGAGAAAACTATCAAGCTTTGTCAGTTCCTGAATTATTGACTGTGTCTCAAACCAGTTTTTACCATAAGCCACTAATCTAGAGTTTCAACTAAATGAAGATGCAGGTTAGAAAAGGAAAAAGCCAGATGGAACTGAGATGCAAATGCCAAACTGAAGTGAAGGAATTTAAAGTGGACAAAATGCTCTTCCTCATTAACCCAGCAAAAAGGAACACTGACCTACCTTACAAAAAAGAGAAAGCCCAGGGATTTTCTACTTTAACCTAATAGGAGAAATAAAATGGAGAATTTCATAGCATAGGAAAATAACATTGAATCTAATTTCCACCTACACAATAGGTTTGGAACATAACTAATCATCAATATAATCAAAAATATAAATTAAATTGGAACATGCAATGGAGTTTGAGATCACAGTCTAGGAAATATTTAGTAAACCCAGATAATTTAATAATAATAATGGAAGAACCAAAATGTCTGCGCTTTCAGAAAAAACAATCACGATTTTGGCATATTCTGCCCATACTTAACAATTTTGCCTTTAATAAAATAACAAGAATTGCCAACATGGAGCAATTAGGTCAGACAAACTAGGAATTAATTACTGTAGACAGGCCCATATGTCACAAAAGCATTGCACATGTTCTCCAAGGCTTGCTTGGAGAGGGAAGGATTTATTCTGGGAAAGTTCTTGAGATAGTAAAAGGGACATTGCTGCAAAAGTTTGAATTGAAAGTGACTTTGAAGAATTCAAAACATGAAGTCAAAAAGTTGGATTAAGTATAAATTAGGTAGATGTTCTCTACCTATTTATTCAATTATTTATTCAAGTATTTATTCAATCACTTAACATAAATCAAGCAATATCTAAATTATGTTGCTTCAATAGCCACAATGGTTTTGAGGCGTGAAAGGAACCAAATTCCAAGACGTTAGTCATTTGATTCTAAACATCCACAAGTGAGTTCAAACTGACAGAGAGAAATGATTAGCAATTCACAATTCTTTGGTTGCACAGACGTGGTCTACATTCAAGTTATGGCCCAGAATTTGGTTCCAGCATAGATTATAAATCAATCTCTGTGCTTTTGCTTCCTAATATTCTCCAATTCTAACACTTGCGTCCCTAAAAACACTGTCGGTTTTTACACTGGTATTATGTTCCTCACTAAAACATATCATACAATTTGAAATATGCATTTTTATCAAGAGAAGGAGTAAAAATAATTTTTATTTAGATGAAACAACTCAAATAATTTTTTCCTTAAATTGGCCTTTGTATAAATTAAGCTTCGTGGTTCCAGACTGAAGTCTACGTCAACCCTGATTCCTAATTCTATTGACTCATTTCCTGGGATATGTATCTGATGACAGGATATCACTGTTTCTCATATGAGATCTTTGAGTTGTTTTATATTCCAAAAGGTCCATTTGTGGAGGGAAAACTTTAAAGAAGAGTTTACAAACTTACACATCTAAGGGGTCCCAAGCAAGTAATGCAATCGCAACTTGGGACCATGAAAACCATGCCACTACAAATATAAATGACAGACAACATCCAGACTCGCATTAGAGACACAATAAAGAGTGGAAGGGACTGTGGAACACGGGAGGCCACTTGCTAATAGTCTTAATTGTTGTCCATAATAAAAGATGATCCAGACCCTGAATTTACATAAAATTTTATATTTTATGTCTTGCAATTAATTCAAACATGAAAACATAAAGGACAAAGCAAATATATTTGGCTAAACAAAAATATTTTGGGATTGAATTTAATATGCTACCAGACAGCTTAGGACTTCTGTATGGCATACGAATTTTTTTTAATGCTATTTTTACACTGAAAGAGTGGTTCTCAAATTTTAACATGCATTAGAGTCATCTGGAGACAGTTACCAGATAATATACAGAATGTGTTCCTACTAAGTTGGAATTTCAGACTGACTTTTTTCTATAAATATGTTCTAAATATTGCATGGAATATGCTTATATTTAGAATTATTTGTTGTTTATCTGAAATTCAAATTTAATTGTGAGTCCTGTACCTTTATTTGCTAAATGTGACAACCCTACCTGGAAGACTATTTAAAACACAGATTGATGGCTTCATACTAAGAATTTCTGATTCAATAGGTCTGGAGTAGGCTTTAATAACTTGCATTTCTGACAATTTTTTGCAGAGGGTTGGTTCTGTTGCTTCCTGGAACATACTTTGCAAATCACTGCCTTAAACTAAATTAATATTTGGGCCAATTTATTTTAAAAAATAAACTTAAAGTGGTTTCCATCTTTCTTTTTAATCAAGCATTTGCGTATGTAGAGATTGTCTGGTTTTCCTAATGACTCAAGGGTAGTCCTAAATCTATATCCATGATTTCATCTTACTTTAGACTCAAAAGGATTTTTCTTCCCTCTCCTGTTTCCAGAAATAGCTGCTAGAATCTTTGCCTAGTGCCTTTATTTCCCTAGTTATTTTAATGTTCGACTATAAAGTTTTAGTGGCTGAGTTTAGCCTGAAAAGACAATGAGCTCCTTGAAACAGAAATGACACCTGCTTTCCCTGTGCCATCATCTATTTTTCCCTATAAAATGTAAATGAAATATGTTAACTTTTAATTGAAGAGGTGGTAATGCCCTGGCATACATGAATCATTATATTAATCTGGCTATGCCATGAATCAAAAACTTTTCAGAAAATTATCAAAATTATATTGTTAGAATGCAACTTGCAAACTATATGTTAGATCTTTATAAAGATCTAACATGTTTTGTTATAAGCTGTCTTGATTGGCAACCTCATACCTCATTCTAACCAGGTGTTTTTGCTGGCGTCCACTCTTCTTGCGGCCATTTTTAGTCCTTGGCAAGAGGGCAGGAGGAACATTAGGCTCTTTTGCCTTGTTGCTCATTGTCCCTGATTTGTTGCCACACCTCTTGCCTAAATCCTGCCCACTAGGGGGAATCTGGCCTGTATTCTGCACAATTTGTGTCCTGATCCCCCACCTGGATCTCTGAATCTTTGCTTCTGTTTCCCAGTCCATGTAATCATCTGCCTGTTTTCTTGCCTCTGCCAATCCCCACAATTGGAGTTATTTAGCCACCACCTGCAGCACATCTTAGGTTTTCATCACACAGCCCAGAACCAGAGTACTGTGCCTGAGCCTCCAGTCTCATGACCTGTTGCCAAGCCCACCACCCCACCTCCACCTGTGCACAGAACCTCTCAATTGTGTATGCTGCAAAACCGCACTGTTATGCTCTGTCAACGTGCATGCCCACCTCCAACCAACCGCTGACCCTTTCCAAGAATTACCTCTCTCTCTGGCAGCTGCTTAGTGGTTGCCATTATATGCTCCTGATGACACACTCTGCTACTTTGATTTTGTCTTATTCTGTCGTTGCTTTCCTAACAACAGAAGGATGCACTCACGGTGTGGGTACTCCACACAGATCATATGTTTGGCTGCTAAAGAAATATAGTTAGGAGTGCAAAAGTAAAATGGTTCCATTTAGCATGCACACCATTTAAAAACAATGAATGAGAAACAACTAACCATAGTATAATTTGACACATTCAATTAAATAGCTATCAATGAAAACCAGTTAATCTCTGTGGTGAGGGCCACAGGAAGAATATTTTTGTTTGTGAATTCATAATTGACACATAATCATTGCACATTTCTATGGAGTACAGTGTGACGTTTCAATACATGTGCACCTTGTGTAATAATTAAATCACAATAGTTAACATGTTCATTGTCCCAAAGCTTTATTATTTCTTTGTGGTGACACCTTTCAAGATCCTCTTTTCTAGCTATCTTGAAATATACAACACATGTTGTTAGCTATAGTCACCCTACTATGTAAAAGAGCATCAAAATTTATTATTCCCAACTGTAACTTTGTACCGTTTGACTGACCTTACCTCATCTTGCCCTTCCTCTACCTTTCCCAGCCTTTAATAGCCATCACTTTACTCTCTACTTCTATGATATCACCTTTCCTAGATTCCACCTGTAAGCCACATCATGCAATATTTATCTTCCTGTGCCTGGCTTATTTTACTTAGTATGCTCTCCAGGTTTATCTATTTTGCCACAAATGACAGAATTTCATTCCTTTTTATAGCTGCATAATATTCCATTGTGTGGACACACTACAATTTTGTTATTTGTTCATTTGTTGATGAACACAGGTTAGTTCCATCTCTTGGCTGTTGTAAATAATGCTGTAATACACTGAGGGTGCAGATAGCTCTTCAACATACTGATTTCAATTTCTTTGAATATACACTCAGTAAAATTGCTGAGTCATATTGTAGTTGTAGTTTTAATTTTTTGAGGACTCTCTATACTATTTTTCATAATTGCTGTACTAAAATACATTTGCACCAGAACTGTATGAGTTGCCCTTTCTCCACATTCTTGGCCAGCATTTGCTATTTTTGTATTTTTTCTAACAATTATTCTAAATGGGCTGAAATGATATCTCATCGTGGTTTTGAGCTGCATTTCCCTGTTGATTTGTGATGTTGACCATTTTGTCATGTAACTGCTGGCCATTTGTATATTTTCTTTTGAGAAATGTATCTTCGGGGTTTTTGTTCATTTACAAATCAGATCAGATTATTTGCTTTTTTGCTATTGAATTGTTGAGTTTGTTATTTATTCTGGATATTAACCTTCTTGTCAGATGGAGAGTTTACATATTTTTTTTATTTTTTTTATTTCTTTTTTTACCATTTGGTAGTTTGTCTCTTTGCTTTTTGATTGTTTCCTTTGCTGTGCAGCAGTTTTTTACAAATATACAATTTCATTTGCTAATCGTTGCTTTTGTTGCTGGTGCTGTTAAAGTTCTATTCAGAAACGTGTTTCCAGACCAATGTCATGAAGCACGTTTTCTGTTTTTTTTTTCCAGTAATTTTATAGTTTAAGGTGTTACACTAACTCTATAATTCATTTTGAGTTGATGTTTATATAGGGTGAGGTAAGGTTCAGTTTCTTTCTTCTGCATGTGGATATTCAGTTGTCCTAGCATCATTTATTGAAGAAATTATCTTTTCCACAATATATGTTCTTGGCAGTTTTGTTGAAAATCAGTTGGCTGTAAATGTGTGGATTTATTTCTGAGTTCTCTATTGTGTTCCACTGATCAATTTATCTGTTTTTATGCCAGTGTCTTGTTATTTTGGTCACTATAGCTTGATAGTATATTTAGAAGTCAGGTTGTGTGATATTTCCAGTTTTTCTTTTTCCTCAAGCTTACTTTAGATACTGCAAGTCTTTTGTGGTTTCACACAAAAGTTTTTTTTTTTTTCTATTTATGTGAAGAATGTCATTGGTATTTTAATGGGAATTTCATTGATTATACATATCACTTTTGTTAGTATGGACATTTTAATGATATTATTTCTTCTAATTCATGAACATGGACTATTGTTCCATTTTTTATGTCTTCTTCAATTTCTGTCATCAGTGTTTTATAGTTTTCATTGTAGAAATATTTAACATCCTTGGCAAAATTCATTCCCAGGTTTTTTGTAGCTGTTATAAATGCGTTTGTTTCTTGACTTTTCTCTTTAGATAGTTCATTATTGGCATATAAAGTTGCTACTGATTTTTATATGTTGATTTTGTATCCTGCAACTTTACTGAATTTACTGGCCACTCTATGTCTTTTAATTGGATAATTTAATCCATTTAGATTCCAGGTTAATATTAATAGATAAAGGTTTACTACAGCCATTTTGTTGCTGTTTTTGGTTGTTTTGTAAATCCTTTCTTCTTTTATTTATCTCTTATTGTCTTCTTTTGTGATTAAATGATTTTCTCTAGTAGTATGTTTTGATTTGCTGCTATTCATTTTAGCATATTTATTAAAATTTTTGCTTATGGTTACCATGAAGCTTTTAAAAAACAATAGTTGTAATAAATTATTTTTAATTGATAACCACTTAGCTTTGACTGCAAAGAAAATAAATGTAATAAAAAAACTCTATACTTTAACACCATTCCCTTCCCAAAATAAGACCTTTTGATGTTTCCATTTACATCATTTTGTATTGCCTCTTAAACTCTTGTATTTATTATTGTCTTCAATAATAAGTTGTTTTGTCTTTTAGTCTTCATGGTTAAGATCTAAGTAATTTTCATGAAACGGTCACAGCACTTAAATATTCTAAATTTGCCTGTATTCTTACTTTCACTTGTGATTTTTATACCTTCCTTTCTCTTTTTTCTTTTTCATTTTTTGCTACATGATACATCACTTTCTTTCAGATTGAAAAACTCCCTTTAGCATTCGTTGTAAGATATGTCTGGTGTTGATTAATTCCTTCAGCTTTTATTTGTCTGGAATAATCTTCATTTCTCCTTTATGTTCAAAAGATAGATTTGCTGGTTACAATATTATCAGCTTACATACATGTTTAATTTTTTTTCCATCAGCACTTAATTTTTAAAAAATAGATTTACGGGGTACAAGTGCTTCTTTGTTACATAGATGTCTAGTGGTGAAGTGTGAGTTTTTAGTGTAGTTATTACAAAAAGAGTACACATTGTACCCATTCATTTCTCATCACCCAACCTCCTCCCATCGTCTCAGCCTTCCAAGTCTCCAATGTCCATTAATCCACTCTATATGTCCATGGGTACACATTATTTAGCTTCCACTTGGAAATAATAACGTGTGGTAATTAACTTTCTGTTTCTGAGTTATGTACTTAAGATAATGGCCTCCATTTCCATACGAGTTGCTTTAAAAGACATGATTTCATTCACTTTTATGGCTAAACAGTATTCCATGGTATCTAAACACCACATTTCCTTATCCACTCATCTCTTGATTGACACTCAGGTTCATTCCATATCTTTGCTATTGTGAAGAGTGGTACAATAAACATATCAATACAGGTATCTTTTTGATAGAATAATTCTTTTTTTTCCTTTGGGTATATACCCAGTAGTGGGATTGCTGGATTGAATGGAAAATCTATTTTTAGTTCTTTGAGAAATCTCCATACCGTTTTCCATGGAAGTTTTACTAATTTACATCCCACCAACAGTGTAAACATGTTACATTTCTTCACATCCTCAACAACAACTGTTATTTTGTGATTTTATTAATAGCCATTCTAACTGGTATAAGATGGTACCTTATTGTGCATTTTTAATTTGCATTTATTTGATGCTTAGTAATGTCGAACACTTTTTCATATGCTTGTTGGCTATTTGCATGCTTTCTTTTGAAAAATGTTTATTCATGTCCTTTTTCCACTTTTTAATGAGGTGAATTGATTTTATTTTTGCTGCTGTTGTTTAGTTGTTTGTGTTCCTTGTAGACTTTACATAGTAGTCCTTTGTTAGATACACAGTTTGCAAATATTTTGTTTCATTCTACAGGATGTCTATATACTCTTAATTATTTCTATTGCTGTGCAAAAGCTTTTTTAGTTGAATTAAGTCCTATGAATATTTTTGTTTTAGTTGCATTTGCTTTTGAGGTCTTAGTCATGAATTCTTTGCCTAGGTGCAAAAGAGTTTTTCCTAGGTATTTTTTTGCTAGTATTTTTATAATGTCAGGTCTCCCACTTAAGTCTTTAATCTATATGTAGTTGATTTTGGTATATAGTGAAATATAGAGGTTCAGTTTCATTCTTCTACATACAGTATTTCAATTTTTCCAGCACCATTTGTTGACTGGGGTGTCCTTTCCCCATAGTATGTTTTTGTCTGCCTTGAATAAATCATTCTACTCCCACTTAGCCTGCAGAGTTTCTGCTGAGAAATATGCTAAAAACTGTACTGGGCCTTCATTAAATGTGATATGTTTCTTTATTCTTGAAAGTTTACATATTTTGTCTTTGTCTTTTAGTTTTGATAATTTAATTATGATGTATCTTGGTGAATTCTTTTATGGGCTGAATTTCACTGCTTACCTCTAAGCTTCCTGTATCTGAATGCTGTCACCTTTCTCCAGATTTGGGACATTTTCAGCCATTATTTTCTTAAATATGTATTCTAGGCATTTTTTTTTTCTTTTGTGTTTTTTGGGAACTTTTATTATGTGAAGGTTAGTTTGCTTGATGGTATCAGGTTTTCTTTTCTCTTTTTTGTTATTTTCCTTTCTGCTACTCTGATTGGGTAATTTAATATAGTTCATCTTTGAACTTTGTTTCTTTGCTCTGTTTGATCATGCTTTGAAGTTTTCTAACAAGTTTTTTTTTCACTTCAGTTATTGTGTTCTTTATTCCTAGATTTTCTACTTCTTGGTTTCTATTTCTTTGTCCATTGTTTTATTTTGTTCCTAGATTATTTTCCAAATGTGATTTACATCTATGTGTATTTTCTTTTGATTAGTTACACTTCTTTAGGAGAATTATTATGAATTATTTTTCAAGCATTTTATAGATCTTTAGTTATTCTGGATCCATTACTGGAGCTGTGTTTATTTCTTTTGGTGATGTCATATTTCTCTGAGTTTTTACAATTTTTGCATTTTTATTCTGATGCCAGAACATGTAAGGAGAAGGCCACGTCTTCCAGATATTGCATGTGCTGTTATTTGGTGGTGTTAGACCTTTACAATTTAATATTGAAACTTAATTATTGACTTGCTATTGCTTCTCATTCTGAGGAGGACTTATCGTGAGCACCAAAACAAAAAACACTTCATTGAAACTAAATCACTGCTCTGCCATTGTTTTTCAGCCTGGGGAAGACTTATAGTGAGCATGGGAACTTAAATGCTGTACTGGAGCTATGTCACTACCCTGTTGTTGTTTCCCAGTCTGGGGGAGATGTAAGCAAGCACTGGAACTGAGTAGCTGCCTTTTAGTTGTTTCTGAGTCAGGAAAGGCTCTGTGGGAACACCAGGTCTTTGTTGGAACTACGGCCAGGGATTCAGGCCTTTCTGCAGATTCTGTCCCTTCCATTGCTATATCACCAGGCAGTCTCCTTAGCCTGGTATCCTTACTGATTGGAACATAAATTTAGCAGCCACCAAGAACTGTGAACCTGTCACTGTAGTGTTCCTGATTCACCCCAGGTGATCAGTCTTCCTGCCATTCCCAAGAATTCCCATAAAATGGGACAGCAGTTGACTTCCCATGAAGATTCTCAGATTAGTGGGTAGGTGAAACATCTATGTATGATTCCCTCCTCCCATTTTGGAAAACTTAGATCTACGAAATTCTCTGTGTGGACCTTTATGCTCACTAAGGGAGAGGGTTGTAGTCTAAAATAACCATTTCTTGTTGCATCTTCTCTTGATTCTGTGGGTCGATGCAATTTATATGCTTCTTCCCCAAGTTCTGGTGAATTTGGGGAGATATTCTTGTCTTTGAATAATTTCTAGTTGTACTATTGTTGGGGAACTGGTGCTGGGGTGTCTTCTATTTCACTATTTTGTTAACATAACTTTAGGGAAAAGGATTTTTGAATACAGCCTAGAGGGGACTCTTTCTCTGTAGAATTTTTAAGAAAGGTCACTAGCAAGCAAAAATATATGAACTTTAGGCCTGCATAAATAATTTTTGCACTTACAATAAAGATTCAGGTATTTAGCAGAAACAAATAAATGACCCACCCAAAATACTTGTGCCTTAAATATCAGGCACATAGAAAAACCTGGAGAAGTAATATTTCATATAGTCACTCATTGATCTCATTTATGTACAATTTCACTGTTCAGCCCAAACAATAAAGTTGCTATGTAAGGAGCCCAGAAAGTACTTTAGTGGCTCAGCACAACTTTATGCTGACAATTACAAACAAAACATATGTACAGTTTTATGCCTCATCTTAATCCTCAGTATATCTGGAATTATTTTACTTATTACCAGTCATTCTACTTCATATCCCCCGATAGATTTTTTTAATGACTTTCTCCCACCAAAACTCTTAGCTCTTGACCACAAAAGGCATAAGTACTTCCTATTTTGCCCTTTATATCTAATGCTTGAATGTATAAATACTCAATGTTAAATGCCTGATTTGACCTACATTTTTTTGTTCTTTGTTACCAAAGGTCTTTCTTGTCAATTGAATGAACAATTGAATCCCTATGAGTCCTTTGCTAGGATCCTGCCAAACACACCAGTTCCTTGGAGCTCAGATTCCTGTTTTGTGCTGCTTTAGCTTCTGAGAAACTAGAATAGAGATTTGCAATTCTAGCCCTCAAAACTGCTATGAGACTTTGACTACAGCACTTGATATGCTACTGTATTCCTTTTTTTTAATATGAATATGTTCACATGAGAATGTCACTGACCCACTAGCATGAGTTGAATTCCCACAGTGTGCCATCACTCTTAAGTACTGTATTAGTTTTTTAGGTTGCCATAACAAAGTACCACAAACTGAGTGGCTTAAACCACAGAAATGTCTTGTCTCACAGTTCTGAAGGTTAGAAGTCCAAAATCAAGGTGTTGTACATTGGTTCCTTTTTAGGGATGTGAGGAAGGATTTGTTCCATGTTTGTCACTTAGCTTTTGACAGTTTCCTGGCAATCTTTTGTGTTGCTTGGCTGCTAGAAGATGAAGACACTCTCTGCCTTCATCTGCCTTTTTGTGAGGACATCCCAGACATACCGGATTAGGAGATCTACTTACTCCAGTATAACCTTATCTTAACTAGTTACATCTGCAACAATCTTGTTTCCAAATAAGATCACATTTTGAGGTACTACGGGTTAGTTAGGACATCAGTATATAAACTTTTGGGGGAACAAAATTTAACCCGTAACAGGTATTGTATATATTTTATTTTATTTAATTCTCACAGCAACTCAATGAGGTAAGTTTATTTATCTCTATTAAATAAAACTGTCTCTCAGTTCCATCTAGCCAGAATTTTCAGGAAGCGCTGCCATGTCTGTATTTGGAAAATGTATGTTCTGTCACTCACAGAGCATCATAAAATCAGCTTCTTCAATAGAACTTCTCTTCAACTGGGAACTCTAGCTATGAACTCTTGTGGTTATATTTTATTTGTTATTGGTTTTCTGGGCTACACAATTGCTTTGCGGGCAACGGTGTGGGCAATTGGGTGAAAAGGTAACAGAGATATAATAATTCTTTCCTGGGAAATCATGCCAGTTGATGTTAACCTTTATTTCTGAAGTTGCTTTCTCTTGTTTGAAGACCAATTTTATTTTTCATAAAGTCAGTTTCAAATGGTTCAAGTGTTTTACAAGCACAATAATTGTATATGTTACATTTGAATAAGAAAATCACCAGTTTATATGTTAATGCACATATGTTATTGATTTTGAATATTCTTTTTCACAAGGTCAAATTTAATGATGGATTTGCTCAAGCAGCATTTGTTACAGAACATAAAAAAACACTATTTTGTACCTAAGTTTTGTTTTTTTTTATAACTTAACTCAATAATCTTTTTTGAACAAATGATGCTTATAGAAAATTCTACTTCAATTTTACTTTACTTCTTTATTTAATGTTGAGATTATATTAAACCAGCAGATAGTAGGCAAAGATGTAGTGAGGCAGTGTTTTATTACAGATTTAGAGATTTCATCTCTAGCTGCTCAGATTAATAACTGTAGTATGGAGACAAGAAACACCCATCAGGAAAGTGCATTGCATATCAGGGAATATTCTCCATGGACTACTCTAGAAGATGGTCTGCTCATAGATAGGAGTAATTGAAACCCCCTCCAACATAGAAGCAAAGATTACTAGCATAGCACATTCACATACGAAGTTAGTTGTATTAGAAATCCTAAAATGTTTCACCTTAAATCTGTGTAGCAGAAATTAGGAATACAAATATCACAGGCAAGAACAAATGTATGTTAATAAGAAATAAAGTCTCTGTTAACTAAAATGGAAATAAACTATAAAAAATAGATTACCATAATGAAGAGTGATCATTACAACATAGAGTCAAATAATAACATTTCACAGGAGAATTGTCTCAGCTTCTGGTAGCAAAAATATTATGTGAAAATAAGAGGAGAAAGATAAGAACAGAGACACCAGTTGACTTACTTGTGACTGAGGGTTGACCCAAAGGTAAGGAAATAATAAGTAAAGGCAAAGTGTAGTGACTCTTATTTGTAATTTGAGTTATATATTTTATTTTAAAAATATTTTAGCAAATTCTGTGTTCTTTATTCTGTGTTTTAGATTTAGCGTTTTATTCTGCCTAGCTTTTTGTTGTTTTCTTAAAAGTTCAAATGAGAAGTTATTATTTGATTGTATTTTCTTTATTGTTAAAAAAAGAGGTATCTGAACCCGATTGTAATAAATTCTGCTAATAATTTTCCAGGTAACCATAGCCTTTTATGATTAGTTGTTTTTTTAACAGAATTATATCTAAATTAAACTATTTTCAGGTTTAAATGATATCCCCAGGATTTCTGTTTCTCATATTTAATTTACTTCTCCTGTAACCTCCACTTAGATTGATGTAATAGCCATTTTGCCAGACTCCTGGTTTCTGTGTCTTTATCCTTCACTTATTTCATATAGTATGATGTGTACTGACCAAGTGAAGGAGCCAGGAAATTCTTGTAAGGGTAGAGCTAAATAAATTAACATTAAAGCAAAAGTAGCAGTCATACATTTGGATATAATGGGAGATTTGAACAATATCTTTTGTCTTTCAGAATCTAAGAACAATGAGATCTTAACAGTAATTCATGGAATCCCCCTTGAGCAGAGACCTGCACTGCTCCTCTTTGACCACTGCCATTCCCTGACTCACATGCCTCCGTTTATTGATCCACACTACTCAGTCAGTTGATACTTGGTGAACACCTCCTATTGCCAGAGACTGGGCATATAATGGTGACTAGTAGGTATGGAGCTCTTTCCTTGATCACACAGAATTTATAATGACAAGTAAATAGGAGACTATCATCTATTTTTACATTAATTTGAAGTGTTAAAAAATAAATGCTGGCCGGGCACGGTGGCTCAAGCCTGTAATCCCAGCACTTTGGGAGGCCGAGACGGGCGGATCACGAGGTCAGGAGATCGAGACCAGCCTGGCTAACACGGTGAAACCCCGTCTCTACTAAAAATACAAAAAACTAGCTGGGCGAGGTGGCGGGCGCCTGTAGTCCCAGCTACTCGGGAGGCTGAGACAGGAGAATGGCGGGAACCCGGGAGGCGGAGCTTGCAGTGAGCTGAGATCCGGCCACTGCACTCCAGCCTGGGTGACAGAGCAAGACTCTGTCTCAAAAAAAAAAAAATAAAATAAAATAAATAAATAAAAAATAAATGCTATGACGGGATTTACAGGTTATTAAGAGCTCATGTCCTGGATACCTAATCCAGATACAGGCACTAAAATTAATTTTCCAAAAGAGTGATATCCAAGTTGAGACCCAAAGCACAGTTAAGAGATACTTAGGCAAGTGAGAGAAGACAAAAGGGTGACTTCTGTGACCCACTAATTAGGGGTTACAGGGTGCACAAGCTCAGAGAAGCCAGAAAGAGTGCACTAAGGGACTGAAATGAGGCCTTTCGGGTGAGGTCTAGAGCATGCAAGAGAAGGAGCAGTGTCCAGGACTGAGGCTACAAAGGGAAACAGAGGGCAGAATTTGAAGCTTTGTGCACATTCATTTCCCAACCTTCCTTTTTTTTTTTTTTTTTTTTTTTGAGACGGAGTCTCGCTCTGCCGCCCAGGCTGGAGTGCAGTGGCCGGATCTCAGCTCACTGCAGGCTCCGCCTCCCGGGTTCACGCAATTCTCCTGCCTCAGCCTCCCCAGTAGCTGGGACTACAGGCGCCCGCCACCTCACCCGGCTAGTTTTTTGTATTTTTTAGTAGAGACGGGGTTTCACCGTGTCAGCCAGGATGGTCTTGATCTCCTGACCTCGTGATCCGCCCACCTCGGCCTCCCAAAGTGCTGGGATTACAGCTTGAGCCACCGCGCCCGGCCTTCCCAACATTCTTGCGTTCTGCAACATACGTTACTCAGGTTTCCCAGCCAGCTGGCTTGCAGTTATGTTCAGAGATGAATGTGCTCACCCGAGACTACAGGACAGGAGAGGAGAAGCTAAGGTGTTTTGCTTCCCTTTCTCAGCAGAGGCTTCATCTTCTTCATGATTCCAGGTCCCACCAAACTCTCTTCATCCCCAATCCCTGCTCCTAACAGGCAAGTTCCCACAGCATTTCCCACTTCTGCCAGTCAGTAATCCCTGACTCTGGGCTCTGGTAACATCACTTATGCTCTTTTCTCACACCAACCTAGAGGGGTAATGGCTTCTTCCTGTTGTGCGCTTCTGATTGGCTCAGCATCCATTGTGTTTCTCTTCATTTCTTCCAGCCTCTTTATTATGGTTTGCTGTTTTCTTCTAACTTCTTTGTAGCTATTTGCTCCTTTGAATTACTTTATGTGGAATCTGTTTGCCTGAATGGAAGCTGGCTGAGAAGAGTCTCACAGGCTGTATTAAGGAGAATAGGACTTTTTCTGGAAGTAATATTGAAAAAAATAAAATATTTTAAACTGGGTATGTGATTTAGATATGTATTTACTGCAAAGTGATCACATTGTCTAAAATGTGAAGAATAAGCAGCAGCAGAAGTAGTTAAAAGGCTCCAGTGAAAACCTAGGTGAGAAAGGCTGGACTATGATAACCTACAGTCAGCCTGGAGACACATGGGTAGGTTCCAGCCATAGAACTTCAGCTCTAGTCGTGATTATTTGAGTGGGGAGAATGGAAGGGGATTCAGGAATGATTCCCAAGCTTCCTTTCTGAGCATCTGGCTGAATAGTAGTGCTGTTCACTGTAATGGAAGATACAAGGGGAGCAGACATAATGAGAGAGAGTGAGGAATTCAGTGTGGGGATACTGAGTTGTTTGTGTTTATGACATAGCAGAGTGGTACTATTCAATATTACTATGTGTACCAGGCTGGAGCTCAAGAGAGAATCTGTACTGGAGAGATAGATGCTGGAGTCATCACTTTGAAAAGTGTAATCAAAGCCATAAAAGTGGACAGTGTTGCTTGGGGACTTTAAATTAGGGGTTCCTAAGTTTGGTCAAGTCACAAAAGTCTTTGATAATTTCCCCAGATTAATGCAATAAGCATATAAGCATGTAGTAACTCTGCTCTAAGCAGAGAGCAAGCTAGGAGGGGACTCTTCAGACACCAATATTTAAAGGCTAGGCTGAGAAGGCTCACTCAGTATTTCTGTGTCTGCTTGTTACGTGAATGTTCATTTCTAACTCACTCACCACTGTTCATCTCACCATATCTTGAGTTTTGTTTGCTGAAGGCTCTGCTTATGGCCTGGGACAAAATGACTAGTTGTCCTCTAAAAGTCCATTCATGTACTGGTGTCCCTGCCATATTACCTTTCCCAGGACCCCAATCCCACCCCCAACCCTACTTTGCAACTAGGTATCTCGTTTGACCAGTTCTTATTAATCAAAAGTCAGTGGAAATGATGTGAATCACTAACTCCTGGCCAAGACTCTTAAAAAAAAACACTATGGTTCTTCCATTCTCTCATCTGTCCTGCTGGCTATTACTAATGGTAATGAGCATTTTGGGGAAAGCAGAGCCACAAAGTGGGAGAGTCCTGCTCCCACAATCACTGTGTGCTGTGAGCTTCCCACAGACCAGGAATACCCACTTTGGACTGTCACAGGAATGAGATAAAAAGCTTCTATTGTTTGAGATTTATGAGTTTGTTCTATCTATCTTTCACAGAGTTTAGCCTATACCAATGAATACATTTCGTTACCTGCGAGTTTCTTTCCAATTCTCCTTTATTCTGACCACTTTTGCTCTGTGTATATTGTGTCTAACACTTCTCAAGGGATCCAACTGGCTTTGAAAATTACCATCTGATTAAAGTATTCAACTCTGGGAAAGAATTTTCTGCCAATCACCTGGTCCCTCTTATGTTCAGTGATGGGTGACTGCCTTAAGGATAGTCACAGATTCTTGGAATTGATTCTGGCTGTGATAACAGGGTCAAATGGTACTACACATGAAATGTGTGTGTAAGCTACTCTTTCTGACCACTTTGCTCAGAAGAAAGGTAACATTTGCCTCAGTTTTTTGGAGGAAAGTCCCAATTTTTGCTCATTCTTTCAGTCTAATCACTAAGATTGTTCCCTTTTACTCTCAAAAGTATCCCGGCTTAGAATAAAAGTTACATAATCACCCTGTTCAAGAGAAGCTTACAGACATTTATCTAATGCTAATCAGATTCCATATGTAAACTCCATTTGTATGTGCATTGGTGTTCAAACACCTCACAATTAAACTACTTGACTATTTTCTGGACTTGGTCCCTTCATTTATCTAACTCATTTTCCATACTGTCTAGTACACTCCTTCCTTGCCATATAGCCAGTCATTACTCTCTTATATGGACATTGGATGTTTACCTACCCATCACCTATCTTTCTTTTCTAGTAATGGCTCCCCACTTGTCTTTGGACAACCACTTATCAGTGTGTTAGGTCAGATGGTGCTGCCTCCACCCTGCACTCCAGGGTTGAACTTGTGGTCAGGGCAATGCTGGTCAGAGCCTCATATATCCCTGGCCAATCTGGTCTAGTGAGGATTAGGCTCATGATCCATGACCTAAAAGCATCAGTCATAGCAGAACCTTAAGACTTTGTTAAAATAACAGAGAGGAGGCTGATCCCTATACTACATATATATATATATATATACACACACACACACACACACACACACACACACACAAACACAGAGAGACAGAGAGAGAGAGAGAGATTCCTGACAATCATGTCTAAATACAAGTCCTGATTCCAGACTACCCATAGAGATTTTCAATATTGAGCTAATAAATTTATTCACTTGCAAACAAAAGGAGTCATAATATATGTCTCTAACTTGCTCATCTGTGCCTTTATTCAGATTATTTCCTCAAACTGAAATATCCCATTTCACTTTTCACCCAATCCAGCTTCATTACCTTGGGATTAGGTGAAGGCACTCATTTATTTCAGAGATTGTTTCCTGACTAACTTCATCCCACAATAATTAGTCACTTACTCTGAAAACATTAACCTTTACATACAGAGTCAAACTGTAGAGCAACAAATGCCTGTTATTTCACAGGAACCAGTAGCACTACCATTAAGGGGGAAATTGCAATATTCCATTATGCACAACAGCCCTCCCAGTAAATTTTAACAACTGAACTGATACCAATAATGTGTATGAGAACTCTTTCATTTGAACCCAATAGAAACTCAACTTGTACCAAGTTAATTAAAGAATCCATTGGCTTGTGTAACTGGGTGATGCTGGTAGAGATTTCAGTGAGGGCTGAACTCAGGGGTTCAAGTCAGGCTTGTTCTCTCTGGTTCCACCCCTCAGCTCTCCTTTCCTTTGTGCATTTGCTTAATGCTCCCCACAAAGTGAGAAATATAGCTATAACCAACCTTTCAGCTTAGCAACCCTTGCCATTCAGTGCAACATTTCTAGCTAACTGTCATATAAATGTCCAGGAAAGTCCATCTTTGAGCTTGGGCCCATCTATGAAGCAGTCACCAAGGCAAGTGGTAGGGAGTTCTCTCATTGGCAAGGCCTTTGTTAGCCCATATGGCTCCAGAGCCTTTGCACAAATGAGCAAATGATTTCCCCACTAGGTGGATACAGCCCTGCAGGTGAACAGCTTGGCAAGCAGATGGAGCCTTTTTGAGAATTAGAAAAAGGTGACCTTTCTTCGGGCATATACACCCCATGCCAAGGTACACAGCTTGGGGAGAAAAGCATGGCTAGATTTCAGGCCCCACTCATTCCCTTGCCTGGAGACTCTTGAACACAACAAACTGTGTAAGGCTGCCCATTCATTGCCCATTATGAATCACATGACCACCTTTTGTTGGAGCTTGGTAGAATGTGGGGAGATACAGGCAGGGAAAGTCACTGTGATTGCAGGCCCCAGGTCCAGACATAGGGATGGGACAGGTCCTGACAAAACAAACAAAACAAAAAACTGGGAAGATAAACAACATAAGCTCACTTTGCCATATGACTGAGACATACCTTTCCCAATTATATAATAATTTTTAAAACCCACAGTAGTAATTAGAATATTGATATTACCTTTTGCTAAATAAACAGGAGAAATTGAATTGGGAACAATTTTTCAAAACAATAGAATATGTAGATAGGCAATTTTTTTCTACTTTTCACACAAGTAAAATTAACTAATATCGTTTACAAATACAAGAATTTTGAAATTTCATTTCAGTTACATTGTGAGAAACTAAATGCAGTGTGCCATAATAGCCCACTCCTACTCCCTGCTTTTATTTTTTGCTTTGAAATAGTTTCAGCATAAAGCTGATTGGCTGGTTAATCACTTAACTAAAGGATGAGTTCCTAATACTCTCTCAAGAAGACCCCAGCCTCTCGGCTTAGCTGATCTCTCTTGAATTCTGGCCCCTTCCAAATAAGGTTATGGTAGATATTACTTTTTATATTCAAATTTCAATAATAACAATCATAATAATAGATATTTAGTTAACCATGATATCTTCCATCTCTAATTATATGTCGAGCAAAACATGTTAACTGAACAGTCAAGTTTATGTCACTGGGAAATCTAATTCTCTCCATTTGTTTTACTACTACTTTTGTTTAGTCTCCCTTCTTTTCTACTGAATGTGACATTATCCATGACCTCTTCCCCACTACTGTTCTTTCAAAGGCAAAGTTCTCAGAGGGTTTCATGTTTTCATTATCATGTTGTGTGTGTGTGTATATATATGTGTGTATGTGTGTCTGTGCGTGCATATATATATATAGTATGTATGTATTTTTTGCTGCTATCTTCAGATCGTGTCTTCTACTTGTTTTGTGATTACATAAGCTCTGGAATGAAGGTAGTTTCATAACGCAAGCTCAGTTAATATTAAATAAATTATATGTTAATTCCATAAAGTCATCTCAAAGATTCATTGTATGGTCATCAAAATTATGCGATCTTTTTCTATTGGAAAACAATAGGCCCAGGAAGACATCCATCCTTCTGCTGTTAGAAACTATGAACAAAATAACAAAAAATGGAAATAGAGAGTGTGACGAAATAGACAAACTTTTAAGTTCACAATATATTGCCAATAAAAGAAGGTACTTTAGCTTGAACATCTTTAAAGGTGATTTGCCTCATTCAAATCTAATATGTCATGATATGATAACTGTTGTAAAAAAAAAAATAACGCAGGGTTGGGATATTGGGCTTTGGGTTAGACTTAGTGCAGAAATAAGCAATTAATGATCTGTGCCACAGAAATCAGAAGAGTAATAGAGCACTGGCAAACTTTTAGAAGGATATTAATGAATGAGAGGAGGGAAAATGCTGTGAAAGGGGTAAAGGATAGAAGACCAAACCATCTGCCTAAAATATTTTCTACATCCCAGATTATACATAATGCTAAAATATATATATAGTAAATAGTTGTACTTTGTTGATAATATGGCTGCCATTGTGAAAAGTATGTTTTGGGGACAAAAACAGGAACATTGAACAGTACCATTGCTCAATATTCATATATGCACAGTTATACATTCTAACCTCAATTCCATATGTAAAATAAGCTTTAAAAAATATTTTACCAAAAATATATGAAGATCTGCTTAAGAATTCTTAGACACCATACTCTCAGTTCTTCTCTTCCTATCTTAGTTAAATATAATTCCACTCAGGTACAACTTCCCATTTGGAGTATGGCTTCATAATTCTTTTTGTGTGGGTGGCATATTTGTGTGTATTGTATTCAAGTATTAATTGTATCTATTGTGATGTTCTTTGTTTCTCTCTCTTCTAACTATATC
Source organism: Macaca nemestrina (assembly GCF_043159975.1). Taxonomy (NCBI): domain Eukaryota; kingdom Metazoa; phylum Chordata; class Mammalia; order Primates; family Cercopithecidae; genus Macaca; species Macaca nemestrina. The sequence continues at coordinate 92,165,071 of NC_092127.1, forward strand.
TCCAAAACATAACTAATATGTTTTAGTTGATATGTTTTAAACTTATGATCTTTCCTAAATCATGGCATTTGTAAAAGTCTCTGATAGTATTTTGTTGGACACAATATTAAAATAATGAACTGAGTTTCAAAATTTAAACAACTTATTGGCTAAAAGGTAAAGAAATGCTAACTCCAAGTATATTAGAAAAAATAGAATTTATCAGTTTAACAAGACAAGGAATCGTTTAATAAGTCATATGCAAGAAGGTCGGGAGTGGTAGTGGGACCACAAAAATAATTAGAGCAGAGCCTCAGCTATCTCTGTACCTGTTACCTAAATTGTTTTTTCTAGAAGGTAAGAAATAGAATAAATTATATATTCTGAATTTTGTATGGTAAACGTTTAATTCAACTGATTTTTTTCTTTTTTTTTTAGATTTGACATAAATTATCAGTGGACAATTCTGGTTGTCCTGATTTGGGTCAGAGGCCCACTCTTAGCCAAAGTGAATAAAGAGCAGAATCATAGAAGATCATGGTTGAGACTAGAAAAGGTGCAATTCCAGAAATATTGGGACTGTTGCTCCTGGAAGAACTAAAGCACCAGAATAAAAATTGCAATAATAAGAAATGACCAAACACTGTGATTTCAAAACACTTAAATGTGAATCTACAGGGCACTGAAGAGTCTTTTTTTTTTCCTTTTTTTCCTTTCTTTTCTTTCTTTCTTTCTTTTTTTTTTTTTGAGACAGAGTTTCGCTTTTGTTGCCCAGGCTGGAGAGCGCAATCTCGGACCACTGCAACCTCCACCTCCCGGGTTCAATCAAGTCTCCTACCTCAGCCTCCTGAATAGCTGGCATTACAGGCGCGTGTCACCACGCACGGCTAATTTTGTATTTTTAGTAGAGACGGGGTTTCTCCGTGTTGGTCAGGCTAGTCTAGAATTCCCGACCTCAAGTGATCTGCCCACCTTGGCCTTCCAAAGTGCTGGGATTACAGGCTTGAGCCACCATGCCCAGCCTTAATATTTTATAGAGATACATTGTTTCACATATATTAAATAGGAAGTTAAATTTAAAGTTTAAACTGAGGCCCTGAGATAAGATAGATTTCCCATGTTAAATAAGTCGTAGAGACAGTGACTTGTGAGATAGACCAGCTGCATTAGTCAAAAGAAATATCTAAGGACTAAATTCCCTACCTTGACCTATTAGAATTAGAGACAAGAATCAAAGAAGAGTTAAGAAGGAGAATTGGAGAATAGACATTACTGGAGAAAGATGCTGTCCCGTCCCACTCAAAGACAAGGGGAAGGTAAATAGAGTAACTAGATAAAATAGAGGACTTCCATTACATTTGAAAATTTAGATAAACACTACATAATTTTTGTATAAATTTGTCCTAAAAACTGTACTATTTATTTCTTATTTGAAATTAAAATTTAAGTAGGTGTACTTTATTTGATAATCCTGGCTAGCCTAAATGTGGAGGGACTCTACCTCCCAATCTCCAGTGAGACTGGCCCCAAAGGGACCATGCAGAGAGTATGCCTCACAATGGGGACTTAGCAGGTATACTGACAGAGACTGAGAAAGTCAGAGCTTTGCAGCAGAGCAGTGGCCTGTCTCTATTTATAAGAAGAAAAGACCATAACAAAAAAATATTGTCAGAAGGAGCCCTCTTGATTCTTGCCCAAGAGGGCAGGTGTGTTGGGGGCTGTGTGGGAATGGACCACTGGGAAGCCAGGGGTTGCAAAGAACAAATTGTGTGGTACACAGTCTGTCAGAGGAGGTTCCACAGAAACAACTATGAGACCAAGATTTGAATTTACATCTATGCCAATCAAAGAATGTAAAGATATCTTAACATCATGCCAATTAATAGAAATTTTCTGTATCCCATTTTCTCCAAAATCCAATCCCAGAAAGACTAGATGTCTGGGGTGGCATTATCAGCAGAATAGGAGAAAAAGTTAATCATACTTGAACATACTCCCTCACAGAAATAATACATCCTACTCAATACTCAGTAATATTGATGGGTGAGGGATTGGAGATCATTGAACATTGCAAGAAGTGGCAAGAAATTTTATTTTTTAATGAAGCACGAAGATTTAAGCTATTGTACTGAACTATCCTAACTACGTAATTCAGAGGACTTTTTGAAACAAAGTCATCACATAACTTTTTTTAATGAAAACAGGAAAAAGTTACTATGAATAAATTTTGAAAAGACCATGAGAAATAGTACATAAAGTTGTGTTGATCATAGTTGTTTAGTATATTTGTTCAACTCACCAGTTATGTGCAGGGATGTGGGTCTTTACCTTCTTGTTAGTATTCAGTTGTAAAAGTCCATTAAAGATTCAAGCATTAAAATGACATAGGGATTTGTTTACTGGTAATTCATTACATCAAAATAACTATTTCATAGAAGAAAATGATGATTTCCCTTTTTACTTTTATTATACAAATTTAATCTGTGTCATTTTATCTTGAGTGAATTTTAGTAAAGAATGATACCAAAGACTGTTCTGTTGGGGAAATGTCTATAGAATTTCTTTTCTAATAGCAGTCTAGAAAATACATTTCAGGTAGAGTAGAAACTCATTATCATAATAAAAAGAACACTATATATAAAACAAAGTATGCACTGTTCCTAACAATAGTTCTGCCTCTCTTTTTTAAGAAATGAATTTTCCAATGGCAGATGTTTGGAAAGACACTTTTGTTGAACTACTGATGTTTGTGTATCTCTCTTTCCTATCTCTAACCCTCTGCATCTCTGTGCCATGATTCAGCCACTTTCAGTAAAGTCAGCTGATCTTAGACTGGATATGCAGTTCAAAAATAAGCTAAGAAAATGGCTTATTTTAGGGTTGTAGCTGGGGGCATCTTTATCAGAACTCTTTTAATAGTTCAGTAGAAAATGCAGACTCAGATAGCACCAAGCACTAATTAAAAAATGTAATCAATTTATTTATTTTTGAAGAAGGATTCTCACTGTTTTGGACAGGTTGGCCTCAAACTCCTGGGCTCAAGTGATCCTCTTGCCTCAGCCTCTCAAATAACTGGGACTACAATTGCAGGCCAGGGTGCCCATCTACAGGGAAATTTTAATGCAACCCAGGGGTTTATATTGTTTTAGTTTGTTTGATAAAGCAGTGCAATTTTGTGGTCTTATATCTAAATGAAAAAATATTTGTTAAACAAACATACGAGGAAACATAAAAGCAGTAACCCTGGAGTTAATACATCTATTATATACTGAAAATATATAAGATTATTATTTCATTGTGTGATATTGTGGGGGGGCTATTGAAATTATTATATTCAGAACTTAAATATATATATATATGTTTATTTTCAGCCTGTTAATACTGGTTAGAAGAAATGTTTTAAGATGGTATAGTTCTCTGAAATCTCCTTATAAATATACTAAAATTATATACTCAGAAGTCCACATTAATCATCTTTAAAATGTGCATAAAAATATGAACCTTTGGATACTCAATGACTCCTTCAATCCTCTGTTCTCATTCCTGAATGAGAATGGAGTATAGCCACCATTAATCACACATGAAACAGGGAACTTTCAGATTTGATTTTTAGTGGGAGAAAACTCTTTTTTAGCTGTACACAGCAGAAATAACTGCTGCTATATTTGGTGTAATGCCCAAGCATGGTGCCACTGAAATCATGTCAAATAACAAGTCATAAGTAATTCCCTCTACCTTTTTTAAACAAGGCACTGTAAGTTCTTCTATTTCCCTTGGCTTAATGTCAAGTCAAGCCTTCCTACACAATAGTTTTCATACTGGGCCTGTTTCAGTATCAAGACTAAGAATTACAGAACTGGGATTAGGCAGATATCTTGTGGTGATTAAGGGGCCTCTGCAACATGTTCTAAGCCTCTATTATTCAGGGTTCTCTAGAGGAACAGAACTAATGGAATAGATATATATGTAAAGGGGACTTTATTAAGTATCAACTCACACAATCACAAGGTCCCACAATAGGCCATCTGCAGGCTGAGGAGCAAGGAGGGCAGTCCAGTTCCAAAACTGAAGAACTTGGAGTCTGATGTTTGAGGACAGGAAGCGTTCAGTATGGGAGGAAGATGAAGGCTGGAAGGCTAGGCCAGTCTCTCTTTTCACATTTTTCTGCCTGTTTATTTTCTAGCCATGTTGTCAGCTGATTAGATTGTACCCACCCAGATTAAGGGTGGGTCTGCCTTTCCCAGACCAATGACTCAAATGTTAATCTCCTTTGGCAACACCCTCACAGACACACCCAGGATCAATACTTTGCATCCTTCCATCGAATCATGTTGACACTCAGTATTAACCATCAGAAGTCCGCCTCTTGTCAACTGGAACCCATACACATCTCCTGACATCATACATAATCCTCACAATAATAAGGTAATAATTATGCCTAACATAATACAACTATCCTATGTACAACTGGAAATGCACCAAGTCCCAACTCAAATACTATTACATAAAGTTAATAATATTTAAATGCTGAAGTGAAGTCAATAAATCTTATGTCCTATGATAAAGGAGAAAGGAAATAAAATGAAGATATTTTCTTAGTACAAGAGTATACATCCACAAACATGTTTTTAACAAAAGAAGAAAGAAATACCCATGACAATTACAGTCCTCATTTCTGCAGCTAGTCACGTGGTCATAGCTGGTATTGATGATTACCTTCTTTTACTACTCATTCTGTATTTCTTTTGCCTTCAGCAAGCACCTCAGCAGGTCATGGTTTTTTTCCTGGTGGAGTGACCCAAACCTTCATTCCTGAAGGATATGGGAGATTTGTAATCCTTCCTGGATTGAGTGTTGTAGTTTCCCATTGACCTTAATCACAGGGCATGGTAATACTAAGAGATGCCCTAATGGATCTCCTATATTCAATACATACTCCTCCTTACCTCTGCTGTGGAGTAGTAGACTGATTTCATCCTGATAGTCTAGGTCAGTCACCCCAGCCAAACTGTAAGTCCTTTCTTAGCCTGTTGACTTAAAGGTCGGAGGAGCCCAAAGTGTCCAGGTGGCGGTCTTAACTTCCAGTTTAATGGAATAGTTGTTGTGTATCCTGGTGGCAGCATTCCTTTCTGGGAACAAAGACCTGTAGGCCAGCAGAACGTAATGTCATGGGAACAGGAAGCAAAAATGTTGCCCATAGATCACTATAGGTGATGGTGAGTGGTGCCACTTCCACTTCCACCCCTTGATTCCTGGACCCATGAATCCTGGCTGTGGGAAAAACATATTGGATGCTGATTCAGAGCGTACACAGTCTCCTGGAGAACTTTCTTCCAGCCCTGCAAAGTATTGTCACCTAGTTGGTGTTGTGATTGTGACTTCAAACAGCTATTCCACCATTCTACCAATCCATTTGTTTCAGGATGATGGGGAACATGGTATAAGACCAGTGAATTCCATGAGCATGAGCTCACTGCCACACTGCTTTAGCTGGAAAGTGAGTGCCTTGGCCAGAGGCAAGCAATGCTGTGTGGAATATCATGACGGTAGATAGGGCATTCCGTGAGTCCATGGATGGTAGTCTTGGCAGAAGCATTGCATGCAGGAGAGGCAAACCCATGTCCAGAGTAAGAGTTTACTCCAGTGAGGAAAAATCTCTGCCCTTTCCATGATGGAAGAGGTCCCGTATAATCAACATGCTACCAGGTATCTGGCTGGTCAACCCGAGGAATGGTGCCATATTGAGGGCCTAGTGTTGGTCTCTGCTGCTGGCAAATTGGGCCCTCAGCAGTGGCCACAGCCAAGTCAGCCTAGGTGAGTGGAAGTCCATGTTGCTGAGCCCATGTGTAACCTCCATCCCAGCCACATTGGCCACTTTGTTCGTGGGCCCATTGGGCGATGACAGGGGTGACTGGGGAAAGAGACTGAGTGGTGTCCATAAAATGGTCATCCTATCCACTTGTTTATTAAAATCCCCCCCTGCTGAGATCACCCACTGGTGAGAACTCACATGAAATACAAACATCTTCACAGTTTTTTGCCACTCAGAGAGGTTTATCTACCTACTTCTTCCCCAAATTTCTTTGTCACCAATTTGCCAATCATGCTTCTTCCAAGTCCCTGACCATCCAGCCAAACCATTGACTACAGTCCATGAACCAGTATATAATCACACATCTGACCATTTTTCCTTCCATGCAAAGTGCATAACCAGGTGCACTGCTCGAAGTTCTGCCCACTGGGAAGATTTCCCTTCACTGCTTTTCCTTCAGGATGTCCTAGAAAGGGGCTGTAGTGCTTCAGCTGTCCACTTTTGGATGGTGCCTTCATATTGTGCAGAACCATCTTTGAACTAGGCCCTAGGCTTCTCTCCTTCATACAGCTGATCATAGGAAACTCCCCATGAGGCCATCAGTTCGGGCTCAGGGAGAGAAGACAGGGTGGCAAGAATGAAGACCATGGGCATTTGAGCCACTTTCTCATGTAACTTACTTGTGCCCTCAGGGCCTGCTCAAGTATAATCACATGCATACCACTTCCATTTGATGATGGAATGCTGCTGTACATGACCCACTTTATGGCTACATGGGTCAGAAAGCACCTAGTTCATGTTAGGCATAGGCAGTTCAGGTCGCATGGTGACTTGATGACCCATAGTCAAACATTCAGTTTCCACCAAAGTCCGGTAACAGGTCAAGAGCTATCTCTCAAAAGGAGAGTAGGTATCTGCAGAAGAAGTCAGGGCCTTGCTCCAAAATCCCAGAGGTGTCTGCTGTGATTCACCTATGGGGGCCTACCAAAGGCTCCAAACACCATCCCTATCTGTCACTGACACCTCAAGCATGATTGGATCTGCTGGGTCATATGACCCAAGTGGCAGAGCAGCTTGCACAGCAGCCTGGACCTATTGCAGAACCTTCTCCTATTCTGGACCCCACTCCAAACTGACAGCCTTTTTGGCCACTCTATAAATGGGCAGGAGTAACACACCCAAATGAAGAATGTGTTTCCTCCAAAATCTGAATAGGCTGACTAGGCATCATGCCTCTTTCTTGGTTGTAGGAGGGGCCAAATGCAGCAACTTACCCTTCACCTTAGAAGGAATATCTCGACAGGCCCCACACCAATGGATCCCTGGAAATTTTACTGAGGTAGAGGGTTCCTGAATTTTAGTTGGATTTATTTCCCATCCTCTGGCATGCAAATGTCTCACCAATAAGTCCAGTGTGTTTACTACTTCTTGCTCACTGGATCCAATCAGCATACTGTCATCAATGTAATGGACCAGTGTGATATCTTGCAGAAACAAAAAGCAATCAAGGTCTCTCTGAATAAGATTATGACACAAACCCTGAAGTAGGACAGTAAAGGTATATTTCTGGTCTTGCCAGCTGAGGGAAATGGCTTCTGGTGGGCCTTATGGACAAGAATGGAGAAAAAGGCATTTGCCAAGTCAATGGCTGCATACCAGTTACAAGGGGATGTATTAATTTGCTCAAGCAATGAAACCACATCTGGTACAGAAGCTGCAATTGGAGTCACCACTTGGTTAAGCTTATGATAATCCACTGTCATTTTCCAAGATCCATCTGTCTTCTGCACAGGCCAAATCGGAGAGTTGAATGGGGATGTGATGGGAATCACCACCCCTCCATCTTCCAAGTCCTTGATGATGGCACTAATCTCCACAATCCTCCTAGGGATATGATATTGTTTTTGATTTACAATTTTTCTAGGGAAAGGCAGCTCTAATGGCTTCAATTTGGCCTTTCCCACCATAATAGCCCTTACCATACCAGTCAGGGAGCCAATGTGAGGGTTCTGCCAGCTGCTAAGTTTGTCTATGCCAATTATGCATTCTGGTACTGGGGAAATGACCACAGGATGAGTCCAGGGACCCAGTGGACCCACCAGAAGTCAGATCTGAGCTAAAACTCAATGAATTACCCAACCTCCATAAGATCCTACTTTAACTGTAAGACCACAATGATGTTTTGGGTCCCCTAGAATCAATGTCAGCTCAGAGCTAATGTCTAGTAGTCCCCAAAATGTCTGATCATTTCCCTGTCCCCAGTACACAGTTACCCTGGTAAAAGACTGGCTGTGCCTTTGGGAAAGGATGGGAGAAAAATTCACTGCATAAATTGTTGATAAGGTAGTGGGGTCTTTCCTCAAGAGGACCCAGCCTCCCCATCATTCAAGGCGTTCTGGGTCTGTAAACTGGCTCAAGTCTGAAAACTGAGGGGCCATGATTCTCTGTTTTCATAATTGAAATTAATCTTCTGTTCATTTGACCTAGAAGTTTTCTGCTTGTATAAATTAAGTAGGAATACAGTAGGCTCCCTATCAATTTCACTTTTAGGAAACCACAATTAATTAGCCAATGCCAGAGCTCTACAGGAGTCAGACTATTGCCGCTTTGCCTCTGCTGTCCATTACGGCAGCTATGCCCACCTTGCTTTGGACAGTTGACTGCTGCCCCTTGACCCCTGCCACCTCAGGATACAATTATTCCCATTGTATTTAAATTTTATAGTTGAGTTACTATGTTTCCCAATGTTAGATCTGACATACAGAGAAGAGCAATGGCAGGGCTCTTCAAAGATGCAGGTGCTACCCTCACCAATCTATTTAGCAAGGCATTCATCAAGGGTATATCTTCTACTCCCTCCCAGCTGGGATGAGTAACTCTAAAGTGACTAATCCATTCCACCATCCCAATCTCGCTAAGCCTTTGGATTCCTTCTCTACATTAAAGGAACAGAGATCAGACATTCCCAGCTTGCTCACAGTGGGCCATCTTTGAATCCATATTTCATCTAACCAAGCAAATAAATTATTAGAACCTTTTTGAACTCCCGGAGGTGTAACATTAAATGCAGAGTCCCTACTTAGTTGGCCCAAGTTAATAAATGCAGCCTGATCCAACTCTATATTCTTTCCATTGTTATCCCACACCCCTAATATTCATACCCATGCCTGTTCTCCAGATTTCTGTTTATATAAATTAGGTAATTTAAGCGGTACTTTTTTAGTGTATCACACCTCTTCATGGGTCACTCTCTCAACCTCACCTCTAGGGGCCTGCCAGGACTTTAGCCTAATTATAGGTCTAGAAGCAAACAGGGTGTTGGGGATGGCTTCTGAGGATAATCAACATTATCTTGCCTGGCAACTGCCACAGGAGAGACCATCACTGTTGCCTGAGGCAGTGCAGGGTTTATCGCCTCAAAGGTGGAAAGGCTGATGGCAGCATGGGTCGGGGAGGGGATGTTGCCACTACTGGGGATCAGCAAGCTGTTCCTTCTGGCAAAAAAGGTTCATCAGAGATTACAAACTCAGTGTCCCCAGCTTCATCAGGGTCCTCCCACACATCCCCATTCCAAGTTGCAGGGTCCCATTCTTTTCCAATCAATGCTCTCACTTTAACAGTAGACACCTGATGAGGCTGTCCATGCACCTTTCGTGGCAGGTCAGCCACTCACATAATAAGAGCTTGTGTCTGTTTTTCCACAATTTCAGCTCTTTCTTTACAGGAGATCAGATTCTCATTCTGGGCAATCTTACCAGATGTGAGTCTCAGCATCTTCTCCCGAAGCCGGGAGACAGAATCCCTGAATTAATAATTTCTTTCATCACCTTGTCCACTGAACTTAGGAGCAACCAACCAGCTTCATTATCTTCCTTGCTTCTCCACATGGTCAAAGGTATTATGTATAGAGTCACTAAACTCCTTGCCTCTCATGAGCAGTGAATCAGGAGTGCCAAATACATTTATTTTGCATTACTCTCCAAACAGTTCACACCAAGAACTATCAGTGTTTTTTTTCTATAAATGAAAACACTTGATTACTGATCTCATTTGAAGTGAGTAAACAACTATGTGATGACTCATGGATTATTTTGCAAGCTCTGATAGTGGAATTTATATTTATAACAAGGAATTTCTGACATTCAAAGGGTTCTCTGGTTTCTCTATACTTCAAATTTTCTAAGCCATATAATAAATTTTTATAATGTTTAATATTTATTGAATATTGAATGTATGTCATTCATTCTTTTACATATTCTAGTACACTCAAAACAATCTTGTAAATTAGCAGTCAATATCCATTTTACATAGGAAGAAACTAAAGATCAGGCTGTGTAAATGGCTTGCCAATGTGAAACAACTATTAATAATAAGAGGCAGAGTTGACCTGAACCCATGTCTCCCTGTGCCTATGCCTATGCTTTTCTCATTATATTACACTGTTCCCAACGTACACCAGGTGTCATGATCATGAGTCATCCTTTTTAGAGATTTAATATTCTACTTTGTGCTTTATTTCCATTAATTGCTATGTAAGAATAATGATAGTAAATATTATTTATGTATGTACCCCAATGACTAGACTGTCATATAGAATTTGTGACATTCTACATGAAATGAAAATAATACATAAAAGTGTAACACTAGTCTCTTCCTTTGGTGAGCTTTATTTTTTTGAATTAAAGGCAAGGAAATAATGAACTAACTGGTATTCAATAAAGATGATATGTGAGAAAGACGTTCTACATCTAAAGCAAGTATTGAATGTGGATTCACAGTCTGAGTCCTTATCTTCGGTTTTCCCAGTCACAACAGAGTCGTCCAGGCGGTTCCTCAAGTCTTGGCATTTTCTGAGGGAAATGTTTGCCCAGCCCCCCATACAGGGTGCCTTAAGGATCAAGCATTTATAATATATGTGAACATATAATCTAAACAAACAAGTAAATGTGGTAAAGAAATGACAATTTAATGTCTAAGCTCTTCATGACTTTAGGAAAAACACTTGTGCATGCTAGTGCTACCTGTTTGTGTAGGAATTATGTAAACTGATAAGTTCTTTACATCTGATGAGTGAGGATGATTTTCTTTCCAGGTAGCATATTAACTACCTAGATGTTATTCTTAACCTGAAAACAGTTTTGCTTTTGCTGAAAAGCAGCTAGTAATAAAAATCACTCCCATTCTCTTGATGATACAGGGGCAAGATGATAAAATCATGAATTCTGATCCAAGAGATATTGCACAGAACCACAGCACCTTGCAAATAAACGAGCTGGTCATTTCCTGTATTGTATCCTTTGTACTAAGGGATAAGCATCTATAGCCAGCATTTTATGGAAGAGGTGCTAAAGAAGAGAAAAATCTTGAATTTCAGCACTGTATGTAAGAGTTTTTGTTGAAGGAGGGAATGAAGAATCTCAGAGATTGGTATTAAAAGGTCTAATGCTTCATTGATTACACAGGATAATTATTTTGGTCAACAGGGGATTCAACAATGAAAGATGGGGATATAATTGTAACCAGAAGAAAGATATACTTCAGAGATTCCTGGCTAAAATGTCCCACTAATTCAAGGAATGGGAAACAGTAAATCAATATAAGTGCCAAATTAAATACTATTTGTAGCTTGTTGAATACATATTTATGTTTGAGTTAATAATTGTCTAGTAAAGACTGTGTAGTTTATTCTACAATGTGGTTTCAATTACAACTGTTTATGAGATCTTTGATTTAAAGAAAATCAAATAAAGTACCACTAAAATAGTCATATATATGGGTGCAACCCAATAGATAATTTCAGTCTGAAGTCTGATACCCAGATCAATAAACAGTGATTCTCCCATTACAGAATGATAATGTAATTACTTATTCTATGTCTCATATTAAGAAAGTGCTTTGAAAATTGTTCCTATTGATCACATGCAATGAAAAAGCATTCAAGTTATCCTCATTTAATCTTAAAACATTTTTTATTGGGAGAAGGATACAATTACCTTAAGCATTTATTGATGAGGAAGTTGAGGCTTTATGTGATTCTATCACTTGTCCACAATGATCTGACTGGCAAGAAGCACACAGAGGTTGAACCAGGCATTCTGACTCCCGAATGTGGACTATTGATTCTGCATAGTTGTATTTCTTACTATTCTTACCTTGTACATGGAAAAGAATAAGTACATTTTTTTTTAGATGAACATAGAGTTCTGGGCAGAATGCCAGGGCTTTAGTTCACAGCAATGCCTCAATTCCCGTTATCCAGACGGTTCTTTCTGCAGAGCTATTGATGAGAGAGAACATTGTCTTTGGTTTTACAGCTAGTGAACATTGGATAAGATATTCTCGGATATAGACTTGTGCTTTATCACTGAATGAAAATAACTAAAACCACAGCAGTCAAGTATGTGAACACTTTCAGAGTTCTGTCATCTATCAAGTCAAATAGTGATTTTTCAGTTTTCTTACACTTTCCATAAGACTAGGCCAGGAAATGCACAGTTTTACCAGTATCAGTCAATAGAAAATTGCTAGACAGATATATCATGAATGAATTCACCATACTTGTTGTTGTTAACTCTGTCTCTTCCTAAAGCTGTCCACTTCCCAAGGTAAAGCAGACCAAAAGAGAAAATTAAAGTGATGTTATTTAGCTATACTAATTAATTTCCTCAGGAGCATGTTAATTTGCTCAGTGAATATAAATACCTTGATGGTTAGCTTTGAAAATATTGATAATCTGTTAGGTTGAAAGTGAACTCCATAACAGCCATTCATTCGTTTATTCATTCATTCAAGAATTATTGTTGAAAATTAATAAGTAGGGTCTAATTAAACTGAAGAGCATCTGAACAGCAAATGAAACTATCAACAGAGTAAACAGACAACCCACAGAATGGGAGCAAAGAGTCACAAACTATGAATCAGACAAAGGTCTAATATTCAGAGGCTATAAGAAACTTAAATCAACAAGCAAAAGACAAACAACTTTATTAAAATGCACAAAGGACATGAGAAAACACTTCTCAAAAGGAGACATACATGTGCCTCACAGGTATATGGAAAAATGCTCAACATCACCAATCATTAGAGAAATGCAAATCAAACACAGAATGAGACACCATCCCACACAAGTGGTAATGGCTATTAAAAAGTCAAAAAATAGTAGATGTTGGTGAGATTGCAGAGAAAAACGAATCCTTATACACTCCTGGTGGAAATGTAAATTAGCCACTGTGAAAAGCATTTTGGAAAATTCTCAAAGAACTTAAAATAGAACTACCATTTGACTCAGTAATCCTGTTAATGGGTATACACCCAAAGGAATATAAGTCATTCTACCATAAAGACACATGCATGTATATATTCTTTGGCATTGTTCACAACAGCAAAGACATGGAATCAATATAGATGCCCATGAGCAGTGGAGTTGTTAAAGAAAATGTGGTACATATACACCGTGGAATACTAAGCAGCCATAAGAAAGAATGAAATTATATCCTTTGCAGCAATGTGGATGCAGTTGGAGGCTGGTACCCTATTTGATCTAATGCAGGAATAGAAAATCAAATACCACATGTTCTCACTTATAAGTGGAAACTAAATATTCAGCATACATGGACACAAAGAGGGGAGCAATACATATGGGAGCCTACTCAAGGGTACAGGGTGGGAGTAGAGTAAGGATAAAAAGAACTACCTACTGGGGCCAGAAGCGGTGGCTCATGCCTGTAATCCCAGTACTTTGCGAGGCTGAGGTGGGTGGATCATTTGAGGTCAGGAGTTCAAGACCAGCCTGGCCAACATGGTGAAATCTTGTCTCTACTAAAAACACAAAAAATCAGACAGGCATAGTGGCTCATGCCTGTAGTTCCAGCTACTTGAAAGGCTGAGGCAGGAGAATTGCTTGAACCCAAGAGTCAGCGGTTACAGCAAGCAAGATCATGCCACTGCACTCCAGGCTGGGTGACAGAGTGAGGCTTTATCTAAAAAAAAAAAATCAAATAACAACAACAAAGAGCTACCTATTGGGTGCTGTGCTCACTACCGGTGTGCTAAAAGCATTTCTACAACGAACTCCAGTAGCACACAACTTACCAACATAAGAAACCTGCAGGTGTACCTCTGAACCTAAAATAAAAGTTGGAAGAAAAAAATTAATTTAAAATTTAAAAAATATATTGTTTGAAGCCAACGCCTCATTTTCAGATCTTGATGCTTCCCCCTGCTCTCGTTCCTTAAGGCAAGCACCTTTCATTTAGTCTCAGTACCTTTCTAGTGTTAAGTCTTTAAGAATTCTCCACCAAGCCTGGGTATGCATTAGGATCTCATCTCCTTATCAATCACCTTATTCTCCACAAAATGTGAACAACCAACCCCCTTATTCTGTTCTCAAAACCAAGTAAAGAAGCCCTTTCTTTGAGATAAGAGTTATTAATATTTCAAGAGGCAATGAAGCAGAGATTTTCAAATTGGAGGAAGAAGCAAAGTCTTGAGCAGGATAAAAAATTAAATTCACATTTATACATATTTCAATGAAGTTAAAGAAACCCAAAGACAAAAATAAATCTGAAAGTTACCAGAGAGAATATATTACCTTCAAAACCAACAATGAGATAAAAAGCAGATATATCATTGCCAGAAGCAGATGCCACAAGATAATGGAAGAGATCATGTATTCAAAGGTTATTAGAAAAAAATTAATCATTCATGGGGGAGGGCAGAGTAAAAATCTGTTGATACCTATGCAGATTTTCATTGAAAGATATAGTGAAAGCTTTATTTCAGAAAAGAAAAAGAAAAAGAAACACCAAAGGAAGGAGTAGATTTCCAACATTAATTGGTGATAATATAGTTGACTTAAAAAACTATGTTAGTAATTATTAATGATTACAGACTTTGAAAAAATAACAGACTTAAATTAGTTGAAAATAAAGCATAAATAGAAGAATACAAATTAAAACTACAGTGACATCACATTTTCATATGTCAGATTAGCAATGAACAAAGATTTTGATAATGTATTGACTTGGCCAGCATATATGGAAATATTGATTCTGATATAGTGCTGGTGGGATATAGGACACTTTCTGCAGATCACAAATGATATGGTTTTGCTGTGTCCCTACCCAAAATCTCATCTTGAATTACAGTCCCCATAGTTCCCATGTGTCATGTGAGGCACCCAGTGGGAGGTACTTAAATCATGGGGGCAGTTTCCCCTGAGCTGTTCTCGTGATAGTGGGTGAGTTTCTACAAGATCTGATGGTTTTATAAGCTTCTCACATTTCCCCTGCTGACACTCATTCTCTCTCCTGCTGCCCTGTGAAGAGGTGCCTTAGGTCATGATTGTGAGTTTCCTAAGGGAGGCCTCCTCAGCAAGGCGGAACTGTGAGTCAATTAAACCTCTTTCCTTTATAAATTACCCAGTCACGGGCAGTTCTTTCTAGCAGTGTAAGAATGAACTAATACAACAGATTATTGTTCAAAATTTAAAATGTACGTACTCTCACTCTAGATCTCCCCACACTGTCTTATTTTTTTCAAATAGCATTGATCGCCTATTTGAAATTATGCTATCAATCTATTTTCTTATTTATATATTTTCTGCTTCTTCCTCCTTCCCACTAAATTGTAAGCTCCATGAAGGTAGAAATTCAATTTCTTAGAGCTGTGTCCAGTATGCAATATTACTCAGTCAATGTTCATGTAATAAACCGTGTAATTTAGTTCCAACTTAAATATCATCTGAGTCTTTTGTTGTCTACTCTTTCTTCAGCCATACCCTGCCTTTGCTGATACTACTACATTACCTTGTTTAATTTTATTTATAACATTTCCACTAATCAAAAGTCTCATAACATATATTTGTTTACATGTCTTATTTTCTGCCTTTTCCTGTAAGTACAGATGCTGGGTGAGAGCAAGGGCATAGTCCACTTTGATCACTGCTCTACTGCCAGTTTCTAGAATGGATAGTAGGAACTCTAATGCTATTTACTCAATGAATGAATAAATGAACAAATGAATGAAATAGTTCAACAATTTTTATTTGTAGAAATAATATTAACAGGCAAGAGGAAGTAAAAAAAATTACAACAGTCTTACCACACTGGCTCATTTCCCTTTTGAGATGGTCAGTATAATGTAGCATTTTGCAGTTACTTCTGAGAGAATAGCTCACAAAACTCTTTTTTCTTTTCTCCAGTCTGAGTGAAATACAGAGAGACTTCTTCCCAGCGTGAGGATGCAGCAAGAAGAGAATAAATAGCATCCCTATTCTCTCTAGAGAACCGTTGGAATTTCTGAAAACCTTTCACTGAACTCACTCAAGTTCAGTTCATCACACAGTGTACATTTATTTTTCTATTAACAATCTAAATATTATATTTTCTAGCCATTCCACTTTTATGTTTCTCTTAGGGGTTAAAAAATAATACATTTCTATGGTATATAGGAATTCTGGTACATAAACATATTTCTTTTTAAAGATATCATTCATAGAAGTATAGTTGTGTTTATTTCTTCTTTACCCCATGGTTCCTGTTCTGTTAGGTTTATGAGTTGAGTTGTTCTACAGTTGTACTTTCTAGTAAGGTATGCATATGTGTAATAAGGTATATAAAATAAATATATTCAATGCTTTATGATCAACATTTTTTCTTCTAAAATAAAAAGCTTTTTATTTTGCTGTAACTTATAACTTGATGTTGCCTTCTTAAAAGTAATAACCATTATTTCTTAATCGTTGTTAAGTTTGAAGAAAATTTGAACAGAAATTATAGGAAGTTTTCATATATTTTCCCCTCTCTCACCCCTCTCATCCATTTTCCTCAATTATACACCTCTCCATATATGTGGTTACAGCTGACAACGTTATTACAGCTGATAAACCAATTTAGATACATTATTATTAACTAAAGTCTGTAGTTTACATTAGAGTTCACTCTTTGTGTTGTACAGTTCTATTGTTTTTCTAAATGCATAAGGTTCATCATTGTATCCAATCTATAATAATATGGAACAGTACAGAATAATCTATAATATCCACTATTACAGTATCATACAGAATAGCATTACTACCCTAAAAATCCCATGTGTACTATTTATTCATCACTCCTCCCTTCCCAACCCTGGGCAACCACTGAGTCTTTTAATGTCTCTATAGTATTGTCTTTTTCAGAATATTGCATAGTTGCAGTCATAAAGTGTGTAGTCTTCTCATATACATTAAAGTTTCTTCCAAGTATTTTTGTGGTTTGATAGCTAATTTCTTTTCATCACTGAACAATATTCTATCGTCTGGATGCAGAAGAGTTTATTTACCTGATCACCTACTGAAAGACGTCTTGGCTGCTTCCAAGTTTTGGCAAGTGTGAATAAAGTTGCTATAAAAACATCTTGTGTGCAGGGTTGGTTTGTGTGTGTGTGTGTGTGTGTGTGTGTGTGTGTGTGTACATAAATATTCACCTCGTTTAGGTAAATATCTAGGAGACATAAGAAACTATGAAAGTGTTCTGCAAAGTGGCTGAATCATTTGCATTCCCACAAGCAATGAATGAGAATTCCTGCTTCTCCATAATCTCACCCAGGATGTGGTGTTGTCGGTGTTTCAGATTTTAGCCATTATGGTAAATGTGTAGTGGTATCTCATTGCTGTTTTAATTTGAAATTTCTTAATGACACATGATATTGCAAATCTTTTCACATACCTCTTTGCCATCTGTATGTTTTCCTTGGTAGTCTGTTCAGATATTTTTACCTACATTTAAATTGAAGGCAAACTGGGTTGTTTGATGTCTTACTGTTGAGTTTTAAGGAAACTTTGTATATTTTGAATATTAGTCCTTTGTCAGATGAGGGATGTTTGGTTTGAAAATATTTTCTCCCAGTCTGTGTCTTGTCTTTCCATTTTCTGAAAAGTGTATTTTGCAGAGTGGATGTTTTTTATTTTAAAGAAGTCCAATTTATCAATTTTTTAAATTTCATGGCTACTGCCTATCTAAGAAATCGTTACCAAACTCAAGGTCACCTAGATTTTCTCTATGTTATCACATAGGAGTTTTATAGCAGGAGTCTCCAAACCCCAGGCCACAGACAAGTAACAGTCAGAGCCCTGTTTAGGAACCAGACTGCACAGCAGGAGGTGAGTGACTGGCAAGAGGGCAAAGCCTCATCTGTATTTACAGCTGCTTCCCATCACTCACATTAGTGCCTGGGCTGCAGCTCCTAGCAGATCAACAGCGACATTAGATTCTATTGTGAACTGCACACGTGAGGGATGTAGTTTGCAAGCTTCTTTTGAGAGTCTAATGCCTCATGATCTGTCACTGTCTCCCATCACCCTCATAAGGGACCATCTAATTGCAGGAAAACAAGTGCAGGACTCCCACAGATTCTACATTATGGTGAGTTGTATAATTATTTCATTATATACTATAATGTAATAATAATAGAAATAAAGTGCACATTAAATGTAATGCACTTGGATTATCCTGAGACCATCCCCCCTCCACTCCCATCTGTGAAAATATTGTGTTCCACAAAACCAGTCCCTGATGCCAAGAAGGTTGGGGGCCACTGTTTTATAGTTTTTAAGTTTACCTTTAGGTGTCTGATGCATTTTGAGTAAATTTTTGTGAAAGGTATGAGGGCAGTTTCTAGATTAATATTTAGCATGTGAATGTTAACTCTTGTTTCATTGGTGGAAACTTTATTCCTGTGGGAGAATCATGTGAACTAGAATTTCTATGGTTAATTCTATTGGGTTTCAGTTTAAGCTATTTCATAAATTATTATTAATTTTTTACAGGCATACCTCCTTGTCTTCTGCTTTACTTTATTGCACTTCTCAGGTATTGTGGGAATTTTGCATAATATTTATATATACATATGGGGTCATGTGATATTTTGATACATGCATAAAATGCATAATGATCAAGTCAGGGTATTTAGGATATCCATCACCTTGAACGTGTATCATTTCTTTGTATTCGGAACATTTCAAATTCTTTCTTCTAGCTACACTGAAATAAACAATATAGCATTGTTAACTAGTCACCCTACTATGTTATCAAATACTATAACTTATCTCTTCTATCTAACTGTATGTTTGTACTTATTAATCTACCTCTCTTCATCCCCTGGCATCATCTCCCCCATACACACGAACTCCCCAGCCTCTGGTAACCACTATTCTACTTTCTATCTCCATAGGATCACCTTAGCTCCTACCTATGAGTGAGAATATGTGATGCCTGCCTTTTTGTGCCTGGCTTATTTTACTTAACATAATGATCTCCAGTTCTAATCACGTTGCTGCAAATGACAGAATTTCATTCTATGTTATTATGTAAGCCATTTCCTAAATTCAATGTGAATGTTAATTGATTCAGCATAATATAACATTTTAAATTTGGACTGTATATGTGTAAAGACAACTTTATCATTTTTTAATTGAATGAGTTTTTTTTCTTTTTGTCCTCAAGTCAAATGAGATCATCATAACCACCTTCATTTACCAGATCACTTAAAACATTGATTATATCATCTTTTTCACTGTGGGCAATTAGAAGCAATCTGTGTTTTGTTTACTTGTTTACCACTTTTATCTCAGCAATAAACCACTCTTGAGAATTATTGATTATCCTCAATTCTATTTAAACATTGATCCAGAAAATTCTTAATATCAGTCAGATTTTAGTGACTAAGCTGGACAGGGACCAAAGTATCCTCAGTTGCAGGTGATGGAAAGTTTCCTGGGTAGCATAACAACATTGGCCAGGAATGGGGAGAATTTAGCAAGATCCCACTGCTAAAAACTACCTTGACCTAAACACTCGTTAAATCTCAGCAGTACACACAATAAGGATGTAAAAGAGCAAACATCAAAATGCAAAACCATAGTACCCCTTGATATTGAAATATTTTTCATATTCTTTCATGAAAATATTTTATTGTAATGGCGTATAATACTGGTTTATGAAAATGGTAGATCTTCATACTGGTAAATCATGGAAATTATATACCTAAATACATTTCCTTGCCTGTTATCTAATGAAGACTGAAAGATTCTTACGTATGAGGCTTTTAACTTAAGGTGATTAAAGTGTACTGATTTATTGTGGGGTTACCTAAGGTGCTCAGTTCATCTTTCTTGTGTTCATTTTTGGTATTCAATTTGGGTTTTAAAAAAATATGTGATATAACTTAAAGTCCCTTATAAACAACAAGATGTTTTTCACTTTCAAAGAAATATCTAAGAAATCTGCTAATTGTCGAATGCTCAGCACCGTAAACATGATAGAGATAAAAGCAAGAAGACACAGGTCACCTTAAGCAGGAACTCTGCATTCAGAAAGTTTATCATTACCAAACACATTTGAAGCACTCAAGTGTCTAAAAGTCTGAAATAATGAATTGCTAAATTATTGGACACATAGATTCCAATGCTGCAAGACACAGTTTAATAAGTGAAAGTTGGACTGATTATGGGAGGTTTCACAAAGGAGGTGGCAAGCAGAATAATGCTTCAGCCCCACACACTTTATAAGAAGTCTCTTCCAAGTCCTGACACCTGTGAATATGGTACCTTACATGGCATACGGGGCTTTGAAGATGCGATTACTGGGTTGGACCTTGAGATGGGAAGATTATCCTCCTCTATTTTGGAGGGCTTAACTAATCATCTGGATCCTTAAAAATAGAGAACATTTCAAGTTCTCTTGGTTAGAGAGTGTAGTTAGAGGGATGTAGTTAGAGGGAGGGGTGACTATGAAAGAAAGAGCAGAGATGTGGTGAGGCTGGCTTTAAAGATGATAGGAAGGGGACCAAGCCAAAGAGTGTGGAAGCCATCAGGCAGGGAAATTGATTCTCCTCTAGAGCTTCCATACAGGAACACAGCGCTGCTGATGCCTTGACTATCCCCCAGAGACCCATGTAGGATTTCTTACCTTAGGAACAGTAACATAATAGATTTGTGGTGTTTGAAACTACTATATTTGTGATAATTAGTTAAGCCAGCAGTAGAAAACTCATACTGAGGAAGAGGATTTGGATTTGAATAAGTGTTGTAAGAGCAAATTGGAATGAAGGCCTAACTGTGGAGTGTTCCTGGCACTGAAGGCGACTGGCTTGCCTGGAGTCGGGGATCAGGCTTAATTGAGGTATAATCCTTCCCATCACTGCTGCAGGCGCTGATGCAGCTGACACTTTTGAGTCAGAGGAAGATAACTCAGTACCAGGAGCCGCGGTGGGTGCACAAGAGCCGCTGGATGATAATAGCAATTTTGCAACTTAACTACATTGGACACCAGTTGTCTGAAATTGCAAGCTTTTTTATATAATCATAGATCATGATATTTAAGTCCAAAAAAGATGTGAAGCAGTCACTTGATCCAGGCCTGTTTTTATGTGGCCAGTTACTCTCATCCTTATGAATAAAGTGCAGTGAGACCCAGAGGACAGCCATCCTCTGCCTTAGCCCTCAGTACAGTAGGTGGCTCTAAAATACAGGCCAATAGCATCTTTAAATAGAAATCTTCAGAAAAAGAGAGATTCACATTTACTGAAGATAGGGGTTTAAAAGATGACTCAGTATTTTTCCTATAATTAAAGCACTTTGAAATTTCACCTTAAGTTTTAAATAGCTTGATGTACACTGAGAGCTTAGTTTTTCTTTTTAAGTAGAATCCCTAAATCCCAGAAAATGTGAACAGCAAAAAACCCACTTGAACCCCATGATCACTTCCAATTCTTTCCTGAATTTTTTGACCAATGTGTTCCCTGTGATTTCTTAATACTTATTGTATGCTTATATAGCCATGAACATAATGGAAAATCATCTTTTGAATGTATGAGTTAAAGGGATTAATCTCATCTACCAATGTTTGTCAATGTTATAAGAACAAACTTTAACAGCAAAAGAATGACAACCTTAACCTTGCAATTGTGTTTAGAGGGAATGCCTAAAATATGCTAATATAAGCTTTTAGTAACACTGTTATTTATGGAAGAACATGCTGATCTTAAGTATGATTATAAGCACCATAATGTATTAGATGTCGTTTATTTTGCTTTTCTCGGTCTGACTTGAAGACCTAAGAGATTACATATCATCTCAGCAAGTAGCCAGTACAATATCTGAGCTAGGGGGAACACTGAGCACATTGCCCTTAAAGAGACTTAATGCTCTTAATAAGGATGTGAGCATTCAAGCATACATTCTTCCTAGCTGTGTAATAACATTCCAGTAGACGTAAAGCCCAGTTATAACACTAACATGGAGGCAATGTAAGTGGTAAAAGGACCTATGTTTTTGAAGTCAGTCAGATTTAGGTTTGAATTTATCTCCCAATTAATTCATTTCTTTTTTTCTTTTTTTAATTCTCCAAGACTTTTCTTTTTTTAATTTTCTCACTCTGTCACACAGGCTGGAGTGCAATGGCATGATCTCGGCTCACTGCAACCTCTGTCTCCTGGGCTCAAGCAATTCTCCTGCCTCAGCCTCCCGAGTAGCTGGGACTACAGGCACGTGTCACCACACCCAGCTAATTTTTGTATTTTTAGTAGAGATGGGGTTCCACCATGTTGGCCAGGCTGATCTTGAACTCCTGACTTTGTGATCCACCCACCTCAGCAACTCAAAGTGCTGGGATTACAGGCATGAGCCACCACACCTGGCTCCCTTCCTTCTTTCCTCTCTCCCTCTTTTCTTTCTTTCTTTCTTTCTTTCTTTCTTTCTTTCTTTCTTTCTTTCTTTCTTTCTTTCTTTCTTTCTTTCTTTCTTTGCTTTTCTTTCTTTCTCTCTTGTTTATTTCCTTTCTTCTGTAAATATTTACTATTGTTTATAATATGTAAGGCTATCATTAAATTGTACATTATTAAGTAGTTATTAAGCTATAATCTCTGCTTTCGAAAAGCACGTGGTCTAGGCATACAACACAGTTGGCTGTGAGAACTTACATTGTTCAGCTTCTCTGAGCACCAAGTTCTCTGAGCCTGGCTGCTTAGTGGTGAACTGAAGGGCAGTGTCCCTTTCCTTGATTCCATACTCTTCTGGGAATAACGCACCTATGAACAACTTCTGCCTCTCTCTCTTTCCTTACACCAAACATTTTGAATGATAATGGCATAAGGTTGGGAAGAAACTCCTGAAATTTCCTTCCATGTAAAGAGAGATCTATTATCATGACATTCTGGGACATTCTCTGCCTCATCACCCATTTATGCCCCAGTGAAGAAGAGGGACTTATGTGATGGGAGAGTTTAAAAGAGAAACTGGGTATAAGGGAGCTGGCCTCTTAATCTCTGTCTCTTGGGCAGCCTTCTTCTGGAATTGAGAAGCTTCCTATCTCAATCCCCTAGGTTATAAATTATAAGGGCCTCATTCCAGGATACAAGTGTGCAGTTGTCCCCTTTTGCCTTTGACATAGTAGGTAAGGCAATTTTATTGTGATGTCCATTATCAGAAAGCCCACTTACCTGCTGATAAAAGCCACATCCTCTGCTATCAGTAATAAAGATGATATTTTGGTGCCCATCTGCCTCTCTCAATTGGGTTAGAACTCAGGTGGGGAAGAGCAGTGATATTTATTGTGCCACCATGAATCCCATTAAATGATAATTATTGTTTCCTTGGGACTCTTTTGCAGAGAATAATTTTTAAAAATGCCACTTGAACCTAATGATTGCAGATGCTAGCATAATAGAAACAGACTGGGGTCACATGCTTCTCTCTATTTTTCTCTGAGCGAGAGTAATTGTTGCCTGATTCCTTTCTCCCAAAAGAGAGATTATAAAGATCATGATGAGCCTGCTCCTTTATATTTTCTCTTTTCCTTATTTAAAAATTAATGGCATGATTCCAAAGGAGTTGTCATAGTTTCTCACTAATTTTCTTAATTACTGTTTTTAATGGTGTAATTGCATTTTAGATATGTAATGTTTTTAATTTCTTATAGTTTACTATACCCTTGTGAGGTAAGACATCCACATTTTGCAGATTAAGAAATTGATGGAAAAAGGAAGTGACTGGCCTAATGTCACACAGCAAACTGTGAATTAGTTGGTGAATATGAAATTAGGCATAATTAGAACTCATCAGTAAGCTCACTCTTAAATGAAATCTACCTGGAGACCCATCAGTAGGAACAGCTGAAACTTTTTGAAACGTACAGCAGGAAATTTGGCTTCCTGTTCTGCTCATTATAACTGAATTATTAAGACCTTTAACATAAAACTTGGCGTTTTTCTTTGGAGCCAGATCTGATTAGGAGTTCTAAGAATCGTTCTGGAAAAGATTGGAGATTTTAAAATGCATTTACTCTGACTAGAAGTGCTGACCTATCATTAATTTTGTGTAACTGATGTGAAGGCTTAAAAAAGTGTTTCTTCTAATTCTTCATCATCGTATCATGTAGCAGCTTGTTGGAACTGGCTCTTAGTTACTTGTAAAAGCCAACTTAAATTCTCAGAAACTTTGCAAGCCATTTGTTAAACATAGCCATTTCTAAAAATTAAATTATGTAAACTTGAAATGTAAAACCTCTATTGACAACAAAGAAAATAAATGTCAATGTTTACCCCTTCCTAACGTTTTATTGTGTCTTACTTTTATTTATGCTCTTGGGTTAGTCACTTTATACTGTCCTTATGGTGGAAATACTATATAATTAGTTGTTACTGAACATCTCTTTCTGACACTGAATCTAGCAGTTTCATGTCAGTAGCTAGAAGTCAGCTATGGTGGGAATATTTACACCAAATAAATCAGCAAATGCTGCAAATCAGTACTTGACTTATCGTTGTGTTTATTGTCGAAGTGATAGAGAAAATCTTAACAATGTAGACTAAATTTCATTCTTTTCTATCTGTAGCTGCTACATTGTGACTAGCCCCCAAAACTGAAGAAAGATCTTTTTAGTATTCAAAAACTATTATTCAGTACAGCAAAAATTTGCTTACTGCAGTGGTGAATGAGTGCAATTCCGACATGTGTCTTCATTATTTAATCTTCATTTTACTCATTAATAGAAACTAAACTGTCAATCAACATTCCTGTCAGAAACACATGTTTGCCAATTGAAGCCGTAGTTTTACTATGGATACAGGGGTTAAGCAAAAATTGAAAGCATACCATAGAATCAATTGATAGAGAATTTACAATAAAAGTATAGTATACAGTAATCTGCTCTCATTTTTTTGAGATGCGTTCCAAGGTCCCCAGTGGATGCCTATACCTCACCCTATATGTACTATGTTTTTATGATCTGATAAACAATAGAGCTACTAAGTAACTAATAGGGTAGTATAGACAGCATAAATACTCTGGACAAAGGGATTATTCACATCCTGGGCAGAACAGAGCATGACTGCACGAAGTTTCATCACACCACTTGGAGTGATACACAATTTAACACTATGAATTATTTCTGCAATTCATCATTTCATATTTTTGAACCAAAGTTGACTACAGGTAACTGAAATAACAAAAAGAAAAACCATGGTTAAGGGGGAACTACTCTATTTTATTTTTATTTGTAAATTGTAACTTTACTCCCTTTATACTAGCAACATTCGTATATATATAAATGGACGCACATATACATGAACACACATATACACATGCACACACACATATATATGTACACATTTCTTTCAGAGAGCTGGTATGAAGTGGGTTGAATAATAGTTCCCCCAAAAGATATACCCCAATTCCCAGAGCTTCTAAATATTGCAAAATACAGCAAAAGCATATTAACTAACATTGCAAAAATATGATTAAGGAATTTAAGAGGAGGTATTTTGCCAGATAATCTGAGGGGGCCCTAAATGCAATGACATGTGTCTTTAAAAAGATACAGAGGAGACAATACAGAGGAAGAGAAGGAAATGTAAGCACACAGGCACAGGTTGCAGTGATACAGCAGTAAACCAAGAAACGCCTGTAGCCACCGGAAGCTGCATGAGGAAAGAAACAGATTGTTGGCTAGAGCATCTAAAGGGAGTGCAGCCTTGCACTCTCAATCTCAGGCTTCAGGCCTCCAGAGCTGTGAGAGAATAAATTTCTGTTGTTTGAAGCCACTCACTTCAGGGTAGTTTGTTATGATGGCTCTAAGAAACTCATGCAGGGTGTAATGAATTTTACAAGCTACTTTGGGCATGGGGTAAGGAAGAAATTAGGAGGATTCTAGTGTTTTAACTTCTGACTACTTACATGTTTATGCTTTTAGGCAATTCATTTTTACATATGGTTCTGGGGTAAAAATACACTTCATTTAAAGCCCTAGTCTATTCTAACTCTCTACTAATGTACAGTGTGGCCTTTTAATCAATTTTCTTGAAATGTGACTGCCCAGATTAAGCATCCTTCACTCCTCAACTAAGCTTCCCAAATGCTTCACTTTAGAATGTTTTGTCCTCTCGTCTTTTTGACAATCTTTCGTCAGATTTCTTTTCTCCATACTGTTCTTTGCTATTCATTTCCCTCTAGCAATTTCACCACTATTTATTACTGATATAGTTTCTTCTCTTATTAGTTTTTGACTATTGCATCTATTCGGTGCTCTGCATTATCACTTTTCCAAGTAGTGCAATACCTTGAATTATGAAGGGCTTGCGAATCTTTGCACCAGATTGATTTACTAATTTGGAGGTTATTTGACTTCTCTATAATTCTATTGCTTTTCTGTCTCCATAGCTTGTTAGTCTCTGTCCTAATAATTCCCCCGATTCTGGTTGTCTTGGTGATGACTCTGTTGTGTTTGGTTTCTCTTGTGTTGTCTTTGTCCTGTACTCACTTTATTAATTTCACTGATGGAAGAGCAGAAATACACTGCCCGATAAGGTTTTTAAATTTAAATTGTCTGATATAAAATCTCAGTGGGCTAAAATCTAGGTTCTGCAATGATTTCTAATAAACAAATAAATAAATAAAACAAAACATAAGTTAGCCAAGATTTGTTGAGTAGCACCAGTATGCCTACGTTTGGCATTCGATACAAGACAAAAAAACAAAAACTATGAATGAGACCCCTGTCTCCCAGACTCTGGCTTCAAGCACTTATAAGCGCTTTACAAATTCATGCAGATATTTTGTCTGTAGCAATTGCAGGGTGTCTTCCATTAGTTTCCACAGGAATAAACACAGTTTCATTGCACAAAAATAGATTAATGGTCCAGGAGACTTCCTTCACTACTTGGAAATTTATAAGGGCAAGCTCACATTATGCTTGGAGCCCTCTTTATAATCTGTGGATTTGTTGTTTATAGAAAACTCTGAATATGTTCAAGTATTCAATCTCTTTCTAACCACTTTCTCAGTTACCTATAAATGACTGTGTTTAGGTTTCCCCCGTAGTTGAAAATATGGCCTTTTCAAAAACTTTGTAATTTGGCTATCTGCCTTCCAAAGGCAGAGAAAAGCAACACATTAAGACATTTACCATTTCCTGATTCTGCTTTTCAATTTGCAGATCAGTTTGTGGTCAGATTTAACGATATTTCTACCTTTTATTTCCTGTGATTTTAAACTTAGTCGTATTCTAGGAACTATCGTTCTGTTGTTTAGTGTCTGCATTTATAGTAGTTCCCCTCAAGACCATAAAATTATCATCTTTAACTACATCCTTTGACTTTGTGCCACATAATTTTAGTCTTAATGTATCCTTTCTATGAAGAGTTTAAAGGGAACATGAGCTATGCAGCAGGACACGTTCATAGGAGGGCTTACAGGTCTATGTAAGCATCTCACAGAAGCTAGGAAAATGTTTCTTACAACAGCTTTCTTGAGGTATAATTGACATATGATCAACTGCAAATGTTTAAACTGTAAAATATGTTAAGATGAAGATATAGATATATGTGTAAAACTATCACCACCATCGAAATGATGTGCATATTCATCATCCCCAAATGTCCCCACGCTGCTCTATGATCCCCTCTCCGAGCCCTACCCATCCATCTCTCACCCCTGCCAATCCTGGATCTGCTTGCTTTTCATATAGATAAGTAGTTTGTATTTTCTGGATTTTAGGTTAAAATTACAGTGAGTACTGTTTTGTCTGACTTCTTTCAGCATAATTATTTCTGGGACTCATTCCTATTATTGTGCATATTAATGGATCATTCCTTTATATTGCTGGATATTTTCCACTGTTTGAGTATACAACAATGTGTTTATTCATTCACCTGTTAATAGACATTTGGGTTGTTTTCATCTTCGGGGGTGTTGTAAATACAGTTGCAGACATTTGTGTATACATCTTTATGGAAATATACTTTCATTTATTTGGAAAATAGTTATGAATGGAAAGGATGGGCCATATGATAAGCATGTGTTTATCATTTTACATAAATGCCAAACTTTTTTTTTTTTTTTTGGATATAGTCTCACGCTTTCACTTAGTCTGGAATACAGTGGCAAGATCTCAGCTCACTGCAACCTCAGCGTCCTGAGTAGCTGGGACTACAGGTGTACACCACCACACCTGGCTAATTTTTTTATTTTTATTTTTATTTTATTTTTTTTAGTAGAGACAGGGTTTTGCCATGTTGGCCAGGCTGGTCCCGAACTCCTGACCTCAAGTGCTATACCTGCCTCAGCCTCCCACAGTACTAGGATTACAGGCATGAGCCACCGCACCTGGCCGGAAATGCCAAAATCTCTTTTCCAAAGTGGTTATGTTTCCACTAGCAGTGAGTTCCATTTTCTCTACATTCCTCGCCATTACTTTGTATTGTCAGTCTTTTGGATTATAGGCATTATAATAAGTTTGTAATGGTATCTTCTTGTGGCTTTAATGCTCCTTTTCCTAATGATTACTAATGTAATGTTGAACATTTTATTCATATGCTTACTTGCCATCCATATGTCGTCTTTCATGGAGTGTCTATTCAAATATTTTGCTCATTTTTAATTGAGTTGTTTTCTTATTATTTGGTTATAAAAGTTTTTTACATATTCTGGGCACAAGTCACTGACCTGATACACATTTTGCAAATATTTTTCTCCCAGCCTGTAGCTTAATTTTTATTCACTTAACAATGTCTTTAACAGGGCAGAAGTTCTTAAAATTATGAAGCCCCAAATATCAATATTTTATTTTATGAATCGTGCTTTTGTTGTATTTAAGACATCTTCTCCTAATCAAAAATCACAGGTTTTTTTTCCCGTACTTCTGCACATTTTGTAGTTTTAGATTTTATATTGTGTATGAGCCATTCTTAGTGCCAGATATAGATTGAAGTTCTTTTTTATACGACTATTCAATTTGCAGCACCATTTGTTGCAGAAATCATTTATCTACTGAATATCTTTTGAACCTTTGTCAATAATCAGTTGTCTATATACATTTGGGATTTTTCTTTTTTGCAAACTCTATTCTTTTCCACTGATCTATGTCTTTACACCAGTACCGTATTGTCTGGGTTACTGTAACTTTACAATTATTTTAGATCTCGGGTAGTTCTCCAACTTTGTTCTTTTTTTTCAAACTTTATTTATTGTTAGCTGTTTTAAGAATTTTGCACTTCCATATGTATTTTAAAATGAACTTGCCAATTTATACAAAATGTCTGATGAGATTTTGATTAAGATTATTTTGAAGCTACAGATTAAACTGGGAAGAATGATCATTTTAAGAATATTAATTCTTCTGAATTAATAATTAACTATAATAATTAATTTCCCTAGCTACTCTAAAGAATAATTACTCCTTAGTCACATGAATATCTGCATCTCTTGATTTATTTAGGTTTTCTGCCAGTAAATGATATTTTGTAATTTTCAATCCACGGGTCTTACATAATTGTCGTTAGATTTTTCTCAAAGTATTTTATATTTTCTCATGCTACTGTAGATGCTATTATTTTATTATATTTCAAATTCCTTTTTATAATTTTCACTTTTATTTTAGGTTCAGGGGTATATGTGCCGGTTTCTTATATGGGTGTAATGTATGCTGCTGAACTTTGAGACACAAATTCTTCCATCAATCAGATAGTAAGCATAGTACCCAACAGTTCATTTCTCAACCTTTGCCTTCCTCCCTCCCTCCCCATGTCTAGTAGCTCCCAGTGTCTACTGTTTCCATCTTTATGTTTGTGAGTACCCATTTATAAGTGAGAACACACAGTATTGGTTTTCTGTTCTCCCGTTAATTCACTTAGGATAATGGTCTCTAGCTGCATCCACGTTGCTTCAAAGGATGTGATTTCATTACTTTTTATGTCTGCATAGGATTCTGTGGTGTATATGTACCACATTTTCTTTATCCAACCAGCTTTTCATGGACACCTACAATGATTGCATATCTTTGGGACTGTGAATAGTACTGTGATGAACACACAAGTACATGTGTCTTTTTGGTAGGATGATTTATTTTCTATTGGGTATATACCCAGTAATGGGATTGCTGGGTCAAATGGTAGGTATGTTTTAAGTACCCCGAAACACATCCAAAATGCTTTCCACAGTGTCTAACCTAATTTACATGCTTACCAATGGTGTATTAGCATTCTCTTTTCTCTGCAACCTCACCAGCATGTGTAATTTTTTGACTTTTTTGTAACAGCCATTCTGACTGGTGTAAGATGCTATCCCGTAGTGGTTTTGTTTTGCATGTCTCTGATAATTAGTGATGTTGAGCATTTTTAAAATATGTTTGCTGCTTGCATGTATTCCTTTGAAAATTGTTCATGTCCTTTGCCCACTTTTTAATGGGGTTATTTGTTTTTTGCTTATTGAATTGTTTATGTTCCTTATATATTCTGGATATTATAATTTTACATGCATAGTTTGTGAATATTACCTCCCATTCTGTAGGTTATTTGTTTACTCTGTTGATAGTTTCTTTTGTTGTGCAGATGCTCTTTAGTTTATTTAGTTCCCACTTGTCAATGTTTGATTTTGATGAATTGCTTTTGAGGACTTAGTCATGAATTATTTCCCAAGGCCTATGTCCAGAGTCGTGTTTCCCAGGTTTTATTCTATGACTTTTGTAGCTTGAGTTCTTACAATTAAAGCTTTAATCTGTCTTGAGTTAATTTTTGTATGTGGTGAAAGTAGGGGTCCAGTTTCATTCTTCTGTGCATGGCTAGCCAGTTATGCCAGCACCATTTATTGAATAGGGAGTTCTTTCTTCATTGCTTATTTTTATCCTCTTTGTCGAAGATCAGATGACTGTAGATGTGCGGCTTTATTTCTGGATTCTCTATTCGGTTCCATTGGTCTTTGTATGTGTTTTTGTATCAGTACTATGCTGTTTTGGTTGCTGTAGACTTACAGGATAGTTTCAGCAAGCTAGAAATAAAATAGAATTGTCTTCATCCAGTATAGGACAGTTAAATATACAGCTAACATCAAGTTTATTAGTGAAAGTTTGAATGATTTCTCTCTAAAATAAAAAATAGGCTAATATTTCCACTCCACCTTTATTCAGTATTTTACTGCAGGTTCTACTCAATGCAATAGAGAAAGATAAAGAAATGATTGTCATCTATATTTGATAAAAAGAAGTAAACTGTCTTTATTTGCAGTCACCATTGTAGTCAGTGTAGAAAATCTGATGGGATAGACAAAATAAGCAATTAGAGAATTTAGAAAGGTTGTAGGTACAAAATCAATACATAAAAAATCAATTGTATTTTTATATACCAGACACAACCAATTAGAAATTGAAATCAGGTAATTTGATGCCTCCAGCTTTGTTCATTTTGCTTAGGATTGCTTTGGCTATTTGGGATCTTGGTAGGTTCCATGTGAATTTTAGAATACTTTTTTCTAATTCTGTGAAAAATGAGTTGGTAGTTTGATAAGAATAGCGTTGAGCCTGTAGATTGCTTTGTGTAGCATGGCCATTATAATGATATTGATTCTTTGAATCTATAAGCAGGGAATGCTTTTCTATGTGTGTTATCTATAATTTCTTTCTTCAGTGTTTTGTAGTTCTCCTTATAGAGACCTTTGGTCTCCCTGGCTAAGTATATTTCTAAGTATTTTGCTTTTTTGTAGCTGTTGTACCTTCTTAGTTTCCAGTACTAAGTCTTCAAGTTCACTAATTTTTTCTCCTACAATGTCCAACTATTGTTAATTGCTTCCAGTGTAATTTTTGTATCAAATTGCAATTTTATTCTCTAGGAATTCAGTTTGGGCCTTTTAAAAATCATCATTCATCTCTCTAATGACATGTTTTTCATGTCAAGATTTCCTCTAGTTTCTTGAATATATGAAATATGATTGCAATAATTATTTTAAAGCCTGGACTGGCAATTCTGTCATCTATGTCATTTCTGGCCCAATTTTAATGAATTGCTTTTTTTCTTTTTTAAAATTATACTTTAAGTTCTGGAATACATGTGCAGAACTTGCAGGTTTGTTACATAGGTATACATGTACCATGGTGGCTTGCTGCACCCATCAACCCATGAATTGATTTTTTTTCTTCTTCACGAGTCTTATTTTCTATTTTTAAAATGCTGAGTAATTTTTTAAAACTTTTGTTTTTTTTTAGAGTAACTTTAGTTTCACAGCAAAGTTGAGCAGAAAGTACAGAGATTTCTTATAGAATCCCTGCTCTCTCTCATGCACAACCTCCCTCATTATCAGCATCCTCCATCAGAGTGATACATTTGTTACAATCGATTCCTCTATATTCACACATCATCACTCAGAGTCTGCAGCTTAGGTAAGGTCCACTCTTGGTGTTGTAAATTCTATGAGTTTGGAAAAATGTACAGTCGCATATATCTACCATTATAATATCATACAGAGTATTTTCACTACACTGAAAACCCGCTATGCTTTGTCTATTTGTCCCTCCCTTCCCCTACCTCTAGTAACCAATGACCTTTTTACTGTATCCATAGCTCTGTCTTTTTCAGAATGTCATATGCAGGTACTCATATAGCGTGTAGCCTTTTCAGATTAGGTTCTTTCACTTAGTAATATGCATTTGAGGTTCCTTCATGTCTTTTAATAGCTTGACAGTTCTTTTTTTTTAGCTTGGAAAAAAACATTCCATTGACTGGATGTACCAGAGTTTATCTATCCATTCACCTACTGAAGGACATGTTGGTTGCTTCCAAGCTTTGGCAATTATGAATAAAGCTGCTATAACCATCTGTGTGCAGGTTTTTGTGTAGATACAAATGTTTAACTTTTTAAAATAAATACTTAAGAGTTTGATTTTTGGGTTATATGGTAAGAGGATATTAGTTTTGTAAAAAGCTGATAAACTGTCTTCAAAAATGGTTGCACCAGTCTGCATTATTGCCAGCAATGAATGAGAATTTCTGCTGCTCTACATCCTTGCCAGAATTTGGTGTTGCTAATGTTCTGGGTTTGGGCCCTTTTAAATCTTGGCAGAATTTGATGTTGTTAATGTTCTGGGTTTGGACCCTTTTAATACATGTGTAGTGGTATTTTATTGTTGTTTTAATTCACGCTGCCCTGATGACATGATGTGGAGCATTTTTTATGTATGTATTTGCTCTCTGTATATCTCTTCGGCAAGATACTTGTCCAGATCTTTTACTCACACTTTAGTTGGGTTGCTGTTCTCTTATTGTTGAGTTTTATAAGTTCTTTGTGTATTTTGGATAATAAGACTTTATCAGATGTATCCTTTGCAAATCTTTTCTCCTAGTTTGTGACTTGTGTTTTCTTTGACAGTGCCTTTTAATTTTAATAAAGCTCTCCTTACCGATTCTTTCCTTCATAGACAGTGCCGTTGACATTGTATATATATAGTCATTGCCAAACCCAAGATCATCTAGAATTTCTCCTATGGTAGCTTCTAAAAATTTTATAATTTTGTATATCTTACATTTAGTTATTGGATCTATGTTTAGTTAATTTTTGTGAAGGGCGTAGATATGCTCAGGTTTTTTTGTTTTGTTTTGTTTTGTTTTGTTTGTTTGTTTTCTTTTACTTTTCTTTTTTTTTTTTTTTTTGTCTTTTGCATGTAGATCTTCCAGCACCATTTGGTGAAAATTCTCTTTTCTCCATTGTATTGCTTTTGCTTCTTTGTCAAAATTAATTGACTATATACATGTGAGTCTATATCTGGGCTCTCTATTCTGTTCCATTGATCTATTTGTATATTCTTTCACTAATATCACATTGTCTTGATTACTGTACTTTGATGGAAAGTCTTGAAATTTGTTCTTCAACTTTGTTCTTTTTCTTCAATAACACATTGGCTATTCTGTGTCTTTGGCCTCTCTCTATAAACTTTACAATTAGTTTCTTGATATACATAAAATAACTTGCTGGTAATTTGTTAGTGATTTTATTGAATCTATGGATGAGGTTGTGAAAAACTGACAGTTTAACAATATTGAGTCTTCCTAATCATGAATGTAAAACACCTCCATATGTTTAGTTATTTGATTTCTTTCAACAGAGTTTTGCAGCTTCCCTTGTATACATCTTGTATTGTATTAGGTTAATACATAAATATTTTATTTTGGGGGTTGCTAATGTAAAAGAAATTGTGTTTTTAATTTCAAATTACTCTTGTTCATTGATGAAATACAGAAAAGCAAGTGACTTTTGTATTAATCAAGTATATTAATCTTGTGTTCTACAAACTTGTAATCACTTATTATTTTGAGTAGTTTTTGTAAATTTTTAAAAACGGTGCCATTGTGAGGAAAAGCAGTTTTATTTATTCTTTTCCAAATTGTATGCCTTTTATTTCCTTTTGTTGTCTTACCACATTAGTTTGGATGTAATTTTTATTGGATTACAGTCATTATGTATTTTACTTTGTTTTGTGCCGGTTGTTTCATATTTCTGAAAATATTCTTGAGATGTCTTTTATAATGTGGTAAAGTTACTTGGAAATAACTTCTAGGGTGTGTGTGTGTGTGTGTGTGTGTGTGTGTTAGGGTGGAGATGGCTTTATGTTTTGTTAAATAAAACTAGATCAGTATTTAATCCTGGGTAAATTTTCTCTATTATTTGCTATTCTCCTTGATGCCCTGTCAATTATGAGGTTTTCCACACAAGAATTTGGGAGGAGCCCTCTGTGTACCCTCCACACTGTTCCCTCTAACGCAGAATTTCTCAGCCTCAGCATAATCGTGATTTTAAACTGGACAGTTCATTCTTGCCAGAGACTCTCCTGGGATTTATAGGATGTTCAGCAACAACCCTGGACCCTATCTATTTGATGTTAGTAGCAACCTCACCCTAAGTTATGACAAGCAAAAATATCACAAGATATTGCCAAATATACCCTGAGAGACAAACCTGGCTGCAGTTGAAAATTGCTACTCTTAATATTTGTGAGCATTCCTTTTTTTGATCTCAGGAAGATTTCTTGCATTCCTGGGCTGATCACTGAATACCTGAAGAAGGTACTTCAAAGATGTCTGGAGTTCTTTCTGTGCAGCTGTATCCTCTGTGTTTCTCTGCCTGTAAATTCTAACCATGTCACTTTTTTCCTCAACTTCCTGCTCTTTCTCCTCAATGTAGAGAGTCTGTTGGTCTCTTTACTTGGTGACTTCTCCATCTGGTGCAGCCTAGAACGTTTCTGTAATCAGCACACTTGGCAATTTATAGGACTTCATTCATTTATTATTTATCTTTAGGGATCATTGGATTTCTTTTGTTTGATATCCAATCATTCATGTATTTTCTTTTTTGGATTATTGGTTATTTTAGTCAAGAGAGTAAATCTGATTCCTGTTACATAATCCTGACCAGGAAGAGTAGTGTCTTATGTTTGCAAATATATAAATATTATACTATTATATTATTCACATATTTACAGTGTTCTGGCATGTTTAAATTAAGCTAATTTTATTTTAAATTAATTTAATTTAAGTTAATTAATTTAATTTTATTATTTAAGTTAAATTAATTTTAGTTTTAAAATGTATCCCCTCTTAATTCTCTATACTTAGAAAAAAAGATTATCCCAATAAAATTTGTCCTTATGTTGGGAATGCCTATTTTGTCACAATTTTTATTTAAGAATTATAGATCTAACAGTTCCCCTTATCCTAAAATAAAATCCAGAACTGACTCAACAGATTCTACTTGCAAAAGTAACTAGGACTTTTGACATGAATTATTATATTCTTATCAATAGGATGGTAAAGAATAAATACAAATCAAAGAATAAAAGTGACTTTATATTAACCTTTAACAACTAACCAGAATTGGAATCCTTAAAAATATAATTAGCAGAACGTAAACAAGTGAGTGCCATTAATATATTTTATTATATTTTCTTCTATAATTGAAAGGTAAGAAAAATATATGCAAACATTTTTGCAATATTTTCTAATACTGCAATAATTTGAACTTGATACTATGAAATTATTCATCTTTTGCTCCTGCCCGTTTACTTTTGGTAGTTTTCAGACTCCACCCTACCCAGCTTACATTGGCATTCCCATATAATTGTTCAAGTTTCAAACATACTTCAATTTACTCTCCTTTTATTGGAACTCAGGACCTACCTTGCCTAAGAAAAAACTACCACTAATGCAAAAAAAAAAAAAAAAAAAGGTGTTTATTTGTAAATAGGAGCTAATTATCTTTTGCTCTACTTATCCCCCTAATATATGCATTTAAATTCAACATGATTCATTGATATCTACTATGCTACCATCATAAATTTGTATGCTGGAGTATAACTTTAGTTAATTTCCTCATGCAAAACATAGTGATAATGTTAAGTAATTTAGATAGGATTTAGGGGCAAGAGGAGGATTTTTACATCTTTGCTGTCACTTCATATATTTTATTCCGCTTACCATAGGCCAATCAAATTTTGAAAATAAACCTTATTAAGTAAGGAATATCCATAGAGTAGATACATGGTATTTGCTTTCTTTTGTCTTTTAAGGAGACATTTCAACCCAAAATTTTCTTGATGTTCCTTGGGATGATAGAGTAATTTTCATAATGGACTAAGATCTGTTAGAAATGGCAAAACATAAAATTGTCCTTTATACGAACAAACTGAGTACACATTGCACCTACATACAATCTGTCACCATAGCATAGCATTTTGCACAGAATAGGATGTGCAGCTGTGTTTTCATAACACAATACAGTTCCATCATCCCACACAATGTTTGGATACTCTTCCAGAGGGCCTGAAATATGCCTCTAGATAAACCACTGGCAATCTCTAAAATTATGCCTTTCCCCACCATCCCCAACTAATTATTTTTGCCTATTTAATTACTTTCTTTATTATTGAAGTTCTACTTCCTTTCTAATTCTTATTATTTTAATTAAAGTTACTAAATAGTGTTTTAAAACATGTATGTTTTACATTTTATAACAATTTTCTTGTTTGATGTTCTTGGTTTAAATTCACTTTTTAAATAGAAAAGTTTAATTACATCTCAGAGAAAAGTTCTTTTGCCTACAGTTTGTATGACTTTGAGTTCAACCTTTGCTGAATATTTATATTCTCACGTATAACCTAGTCCAGACCATCTACTTCACAGAAACACTATTAATGTGTTTTGAAAATTTATCTTACATCTTCAGTCTGTTGTATGCTGGCCCAAACCAGTTTTGACATTCACAATTACTAGCTTTTTGTTTGTTTAATAAATATCATTAGCTTCCAATAAAGTTAGGTGAAAGCTATGAAGTTTTTTATTTCTTACAATGCTACTACCAGATAGTAAATAAGATAAATACAAATTTCAGAATACTGCCACTCATGCAAGTATTTATTAGGAAACAGTGATGAAAACAGTCATATAACTTTTCTTACAAGTTCAATAGAGTCCAATTTATTATCATTTTTGGCATTCTGATGAGAATCTTGCATCTCTAGGCATAAATGACAATCTTCTAGCAGCAGAACTCAGCTGTTCATCTGGTTCAAATGTAGTTACATAATTCTTCACTACATGTCTGAATGATGCAAAAGTCGTGGGCCTAGGATGCTACTCTGAAAGGTACAACTTGCTCACCAAATCAAGATACTTTGGATAACATCCATCATGAATGAAAAATCATTTCTAACATCTCCTGCATTAGTCAAACTCACAAGAACTAAAGATCATGGAAGACATTTGAGTGAAATCTGGCATTTGGCTACATCTGACTAACCTAACCAATCATCTCTGAAGTGTGTATTCCTAATTAAGGTTATTCAAATTAAGCAACAGCCATTAAAATAGAGATTAAAGTTAATTACACACACACACACACACACACACACAACTGAGGCTTTTTAACGTAAGTTACAGCTGTATGACAAAGACAACATGCATAAAATCCATGCTATAAATATATTCCAGATCCACCTCTCTAAAACAAAACTTTGTTTTTCTTTTTCACCTACTCACTTCCTGCTCAAAAAAGTTCAGTTCTAATCTATGATCTACAGAGTTAACGCCAAACACCTCAGCCTGACAGTGATGGGTATCCAAGATTTGATACCATCTACCTCACAAACCTTAACTTTCACCACTTCTCTAATGATCTCTCTCACTAACGTTCTTTCCAGTTTTATTTTTCTCTCACTGTTAAAAGTTTTTTCTTCTTCATCTCCATTAGTAAACTCATGACCCAGCGTTTCCACTGCTGTCTTCTTCACATTTTCCTGTGGCTAACTAATATGCTTATCGGACTTTAGCAACCACCATGTGCTGAGTCTAAAAAGGTAGTGAGGGGAAGAAGAAAAGCAGGGGAAGTAGCAGGGGCATTCAGGATGAGAAGGAGCAGTGTTCTGATGGACAGAAATCTTCAAACTCAATCCCAGTGGTCGAATTTAGAATCTCTTAAAAATTCAAGGTTTACATTTTTTGCAAAAATGACAATTTGAAGAAAGATCAAAGGCCAAAGAAGAAAAGGGACATTTGGCTGGGTGTGGTGCCTCATGCGTGTAATCCCAGTATTTTGGGAGGCTGAGGTAGGAGGACCATTTGAGGCTAGGAGTTGGAGACCACCTTGAGTGACCTAATGAGACCCCACTAATCTCTACCAAAGAGAAAGAAAGAAAGAAAGAAAAAAAAAAATATGGCCAGAATTGTGGAACACACCTGCAGTCCTACCTATTCTGGAAGCTCAGCCAGGAAGATCACTTGAACCCAGGAGTTCAAGGTTACAGTGAACAATGATCACATCACTGCATTATAGACCAGGTGACAGAGCAAGACCTTGTCTCTAAACTATTTTTTTTTTTAAAGAAAAGAGACGTTTAGGAGAGGTCTTCAAATATTGAGACAGAGTATTCACTTTCTCTCCAAAAGTGTTGAAATTCCATGATCGCAAAATTATTTTCCCTTTTATGTGGAAACAGAAGTTACTAACATTATAAATAAGTAAGATAGATAAGTAAGATATTTCAAAGTTAATTGCAAACTTTTCCATGGGACATTTACATGTTTTTCATGAGACAGAATAAATGACACTTGCAATTTAATATTTATAATTTATTTGTATAGAAATCCAGGTGGCCTGGCCACTGGGTTTTCCCCATTAGATTAAAGAAAAATAGTTACAAATGATGTAAAATGAGAACTTACATAGAAGTGAGTTAATGGATTGAGAGGTAGGTGGAGGCCTAAACATTTTCTCAGAAAAATGGAAGAGGTTTAGAATATACTTTCCCATGTGTTGCACCTTTGTTTTGTCCCTTTTTGCCTTTTGTCTGATCGTTATCATCAAGCAAATAACTGTTGCTCAGAGCACAGGACCAACTGGCAAAACTGAAATTTCCCTTCGTCAGGCAGAGAACGGAAGGTTGTATAGATAATACTGGGATATAGTCTGAGTATGCATATGGAATAAGTGATACCCTATTATCGATTTCTTTTTTCCTGTTGTTACTCTGAAGTGTTTTGTTCATTGTGATTAGTTAAATCAAAGTATTGATTTCAGGGAGAGATGTGTCTGGATTTTGGCAGATTTTAAGCAGGACACTTTAAAAAGAATTAAAAATACTAATTGTTTAGAAGTGAACTTAATTTTCCCAGAGTCTCTCTAAATGGGAGAGAGATCAAGAGATATATCAAGTCTGGCAAACATAGCAAAACTCTGTTTCTACTAAAAAAAAAAAAAAAAAAAAAAAATATTAGCCGGGCGTGGTGGCAGGCACCTGTAATCCCAGCTACTCTGGGGGCTGAGGCAGAAGAATGGCATGAACCTAGGAGGCAGAGGTCGCTGTAAGCCGAGATCATGCACTTCACTGCAGCCTGGGAGACAGAATGGGACTCTGTCTCAAATAAATAAATAAATAAATAAATAAATAAATAAATAAATATTAAAAAATAAAAAGAAAACAACAACAACAAAACACACACACACACAGAAGAAAGAAAAGAAAAGCAAGCTTGGAGCAAGCAACCAGTGATCACTTTTGGCACCTATGTACCCTACAAGCTCCAGGCGGATAGCTTCCAAGGGGAGATTCTATACATTGACTCATTCTTAAATGAGGAAGGAAAATAATTTCCAGTCTAATCTTTACTCTGTATTTAGGGCTTCTTTAAGGGCCTACCACCTGTGTCCTATTACAAACTCTCTTCTTCTCTACATTCTGACACCATCCCTGACACCATCCACTCCTGTCTTTTAACTTGTATACTCACTAAACTCACCTTTTCCCACACCCCTTCCTCCATGCCCATATGCATATGATGTGTGTATGTCATCTCCAGAGAGGAGATGCTAGAGCCTTATTCTTATGTTTCTTCCTTTCCTTGCCTGGGTGGGAGGGAAATTGTAGGATCATGATATCCAAACCTATATAACAAATTCAGACCTTTATCCTAATCACCTTTCCCACATATCTACTCAAGCTGCACATTTCCACCTGACTTTGTTAATCCTATAAATATTCTAGTACTCAGGTAATTGTAACCCATTAAGGTGTGATTCCAGACCTCATGAGGATTACATTCCAGGTAACATTTATTGACTATATTATCCTAATTTGATCTTCACAACAACTTTCTTTTTCTCCTTCACTTATGAATAACTGAGTTAAAGGAACTTTCTCAAGGTCATATTGTTTGAAAGAAGGGAAGGTGGTGTGATTCACAAGCAAGTAAAACTTTATGTATCCAAAATTAAACTCTTGGTCACTTTTCCCCTCCCTTCCATTAAAAAATGAAAGAGAAGGAGAGAGAAAGGCCCACCCATCTTCATATAGTCTCAGTTTCTACCGTCGACTACCCCATTTTGTAAGCAAGAAATCTTTAGTTATCTTTGATTTCTCTTTGTTCTTCATTATCTGAACCCACTTAGTCAACAACTATAGTCAGTTTTACAACCTAAATATGTTTCAGTTTCATCAGAATGCTACTGCCTTACTTCAGACCCTCATTATTTCTTTAGTAAAATATCATCCTAGCTGATCTAACTTTCAGTGATTTCATACCCTCCCATGTATTTTCCATATTGTCACCAAATTTATTGCTCAAAAGTCCAAATGTGACCACTCCTCTCTCATGTTATTACCATCCACGTCTCTCAGTTACCTTCAGTGAAAAACTTCATCTCTGCGCCTCCCCCATAAGGAGCTCCTGTTATAGCTATAGCGCTATCTGTGATTTGTTGAATCTGAGTGTGACCCAATTGTAAACTGGCAAAACTTCTTTGGAAAATAACTTAATGTTTTCTTATAAAGTTGAACATGTACTTACCATATGAACTAGCAATTCCACTCCCAGGTATTATCTTAAGGGAAAAAATACATGTTGGTCCAAGTTGTCATATCAACTTTCTTTACAATAGCCAAAAACTGGAAACAGCATTGATAAACCATTAAAAGATAAACAAATTGATTTACATGTAATAACGTTCTGGAGCTATCTTATTATCACCCTCCAGAGCCTATTGTTAAATTTTCAAAAATTTGGCCAGTTGGTTATATCATGTTGGTAGTTTGTATCTGGCAATGGTAGGAAGAGTTACACCATGTAAACTGACAAATTACACATCAAGGCTCCTCACTTCCCCCGCCACCAGAAAGCTGGTTTTAAAGCACTTATCACATCACTGGTTATATTTGTAATTTTGAATTCTTGCTTGAAATAAACTGAAACAAACTACAAATAAATACAACAACATAGATAAATCTCAAAGACATTATGCTGAGCAAAAGAGGCCAGGCAAGAAAGATTACAACACATATAATTTTATTTACTAGGTTGGTGCAAAAGTTATTGCAGTCTTTGTCACTATTTTTAATGAAAAACCGCAATTACTTTTGCACCAACCTAGTATTTGCAATTCTTCAGGCAAAAACAATCTGCACTGACAAAAAACATAACAGTAGTTTCCTGGATCCAGGACTTTCGTAGTGGCAGGAGGCTGACTGCTTAAGGATATAGGGTAACTTTTTTGAGGTGGTGATGAAATGTTCTATGTCTTAAATCTGGTAGTAGTTCCAGGGATACGTTTGTCAAAACTTGTTAAACTGTGCTTTCAAAATGGTTGCATTTTATTGAATGCAGGTTGTACCTTAATAAAATTGATTTACATTTTAAAATTATATATGAATAATACCTGTACAGCTATAACTTAATATATTGAGAACTAGCTGAGTCATCTTATTTCTAGCATTGTAATCTCTGTGTGAGGCATTTATACTTTAATAGGAAAGATTCATAAAATTAATCTTATTTCAAGTATTTTTATTTAAAATTTTCTCACATTTCTAAATGATAACTCTGCTTAATAGTTTTCCTGTGATATTTAAAATTGCTTTTCTTAAGTTTCTTCAAGTTAAATTCTTTTAGGAGGTGTGCTTAAGCAATTTTCTGGTTGGAGGTAGTATTAATTCCTAAAATCTATAACAACCGAATTCAATAAGAAATACATGACTAGTATAGTTAATAATGCTTTAGCAAAAATGTAACTACTAA
This sequence comes from Macaca nemestrina, assembly GCF_043159975.1. Lineage (NCBI taxonomy): Eukaryota > Metazoa > Chordata > Mammalia > Primates > Cercopithecidae > Macaca > Macaca nemestrina. The sequence continues at coordinate 92,207,711 of NC_092127.1, forward strand.
TAAATGACTTTCCCCAAAAAAATCACTAGTTGTTTTGTCCTGACTTTTATGCAAATAAAATATTGCAATGCATTATAAATATTTTGGAAATATTATTGATGCTCATAAAGACTTTTAAGGTCATAAAAATAGAATATTTTAAACGGAAGGACAAGTTACTACAGTTTTAATTTCTCTTGAAACTGTACAAACTTGATTTCTGTACATATTTCAAATTTAGCCTTACATGATTTATTTTACCTTTAACATGTAAGAAGTCCTGGCACTTCTCTTGAAACATACTTATATTTATCTTAGTCTACTATACAAAAGAAATTGCTCTCCTGAAGTATATGTTAAAGGTAATTTAGTCATGAAGTATTCCGCATTTGTAGTGGTGATGTCTATTAGAACTTCTACTTAAACACAGAGATGAAACGTGTTTTTATCCATACATCAAAATTTTTCATTCATGTTCATTCTTTGCTTATGAATAATTCTATTTATCTTTCAACCTGGAAATTGAATCTCTTGGGAACTACACATTGTTTTGGAGAGATGTGTGCTAAACTTTAATTGATAAGGAGAAGAGTATGTCATCTGTTTTCTATGAGATCTGATATAAAATTTTCCATTCTGCTTTCTCTCTGTATTTTCCAAGTATATGTCCAATCTCAGAAGTAATGAGATTCATTTTAACATCAGACTATTTCAGGCATGACTGTAGCAGACACTGTTGGTGTCCTGTGCCAGGTCTTCATATTTCCACCTCCGAGTCCTGCTGCAGTTATAATCTGAGCTCTTCTCACCCTATGTCTCAGGTCTTTAGGCAGCAGAGTCAATCTCTCTGAGTCCAGATGCAGTTGGGGCCTACAGGGGCCCTTGGAGTGTTAAAGAAAGGGAGGCGTGTGGTGACTTCAAACAGCAGGAATCTGGAGCTGGTGGTGGGTAAAAGCCCCAGGCTCCAATCCTTCAGGAGAAAGTTTTGTGTACATACAGCAGGACTTATCAAAGAGTCTTAAGTGGAATTCAGTCCCAGTTGCCCACATTGATGACAAGCTCAAAAATTCCCTCTTTACTGTCTTTATCTTTCCTTGTCTCATTCTCCTCATTCTCTCACTGTAGCTCCCTGAGATCACCTCCCAAATAAAATACCTGTACCCAAGTCCTTAGCTCAGGTTCTGCTTTCAAGTTAACTTAAGCCAGGACAGCTTTTTCAGTATAATTATTTTTTAAGTTGGAAGTAACCTTTCTTGACTATATGTGATTATTGCTAAATTTAGAGTTTGTAGTTCTCAGCTCTAAGATGAATATTTTGAAATACACAGTGGAAATGGGAACATTGATTTGAATTCTTGCTCAAGTTCTAATTATGTGACCTTAAGAATATCATTTTCTTTCTGTGATCCACAAGTTCACTCTTTGTGGAGTGTGATGATAATAACTATTATAGAACTCTGTTAAAGCGAAATTAGCTAATTTGTGGGAAATCTTTTTAAGTACAAAGAAAGGACTGTATAAATGCAAGCCCATTTTAAATACTACCTGCTATAGTTTGAACGTTTTCCTCCTCCAAAACGCATGTTGAAATTTAACCTCCAATGCAATTGTGTTAGGAAGTGGAGTGTAATCGGAAATGTCTAGGTCCTGAAGGGTCCACCCTCATGAATGAATCGATGCCTCTATAAAAATAACTTCCAGGAATGGGTTCTTTCTTCTGCTCTTCTGCCTTGTGAAGGTGAGTGTTCCTTCCCTCTGGAGGCTGCAGCACTCAAGGCACCATCTTGAAAGCAGACAGTAGCCCTCACCAGATAACAGACACAAGTGCCTTGGTTTTGGCTTCCAAGCCTCAAGAACTCTGAGAAATAAATTTCTGTCCTTCACGAATTACAGTATGCGATACTCTGTTATAGCAGAATAAAATGAAATAAGATGCTATCTGACACAAAAATTTTTCTAAAATATTGCTCTTTAAAATTTAGTAGTTATTGATATTTGCCTTTTGATTTTACAGATGTACATGTTTATCTTGTAAACTTTTACAATTTTATTCACAATAGATAGGTATCAATCATGTGCACAACCCATTGTGTGAATTGCTGGAGTAGCATATTATAGGTATGTGTTAGCTCAATAATCAAAAAGCTTAGAAACGACTTCAAACCTAGAAGAATACAGAATTCATTCAGTTAATCTCTTTTTCACTCTCTCTCTCTTTTTCTCTCTCTCTCCTCTTCCCTCTCTCTCTTTCTTCTCCCAGATATTTCATCTATTGTTATTGAATTCATTCTTAGGTTTTCATGGAAGAAGGGCCCTCTCTAGCTACTGTGTTTTATTATCCCAACTTGGCAAATGAGGACAGGCTATATTTTGCTTAACAGTTTCAGAAAAATTCCAGGTATCACTCTAATTGAATATGTTGTGATAATTGGAGATGTTGTACATCCTTGATCCAATTATTGTAGGAGATAGAGTCCTCTGGTCTGCCAAGCCTGACAGTTATCTCTCCTCCCTTATTCCTTCTCAGTAAAACAGAAAAATATATCTACACATTTATTTACTACAGCTCTTTCTTCTAAACAATGGGACCAGGTACCTTCATCGGGCATTTTTTTTTTTTTTTTCCTGGCAGAAGTGATGAGCCCAAGAATTCACATTTGGGAGTGCACCATCCCAGTGGTAATTTTCTTTGTATAATGAAGGTATGAAGAATTTATGAGAGATAGTTTCAAAGAGTAAGCAGTAGTTATCAAAGCTGTGCACAGATTGGAGACAAATTTTGAAGAATTCTAAGGAGGATATCAAATTATTGTTTGTAGTATGCCTTTCTCCATGGAATGATCAGGTAATTCTACATTGGAGGACCTCTTGGTACATCTTAAGAGCGACCACATTGCAACCTAGAATGGTACAGGGACATAGAGACTGAAGGATTTATAGATAGTATGTATACAGAGAGACTATACATAAATTCATTCTGATAACTGGTATCTGGTAAGCTAAATTTTTGGTATTAATAGCACCATCTTACCTTTAAAAACTAGTTCATCATTCATTGTTCAGACACTCTGCTCTGCTTGGAAGTATTCTAGATTCATAGTGAAGACAATGGTGATGAGATGTTCCAATTTACCCCATTGCTAGGCTTTCTTTCCCAGTCATGAGTAATGAGAAGCAGAATATACTCCAAGCATAAATTTATTTATTCATTCTCATATCCTAATAATATATAGTGGAATAAACAATGATTTTTGTTATTTTGGTATATTCTCTTCCTAGGCATGCAGTAAAGTAAGTTGAGTTTTGTGTGCCCATGAATTTGATATTTCCTTGCTACTCATGTGTGTAATAGAGATTGAGTTTTGGCCAATGGAATGTTGATAGCAGTAATGTGTGCTATTACCTATTATGGATTTTTTAAAAAATCTGCATAACTCTCCAGGTCTCACTTTTTCTACTGTGGTAATCCTGGAGAACAAGTATTACAGATGATGTAACTGCAGGATGAAAGAGGGCTGCTGGACCCATTTTGGTGACTGCACTTATTTGTTATGACTCTGAATATCTAGGATTTTTCTGTTGCAACAGTTAGGGCTGCTTACTCTAAAAAAATGCATTATGCCATTAACCTAATCGCTGTATACTTACGACTAAAAATAAATAAAATTCAGCTGATGGTAGACTTCAGGATTTTGTCATTGCTTTTTGTTATCAATTTGCCTTTAAATATCTTAATGGGGTCAAAACTAATCTACCTTTATCATGAAAGTTGCTTGATTCTTCCAAAATTTCTGTTCCTATACATGCTCCTCTAGCTCTATTTATTTATGTATATCTCCAGGCCTTAAAAAAAATTGGGTCCATTTTTAATTTATCATAAAATACTTGGCTACATCACAAATTTATCAATTTTTTTCTAAATTAATTTCTTTCTCAAAGTGACACCAAGTGCCCTGGTTACTATATTCAACTTTTGCATGCCTAATAGGTCCTCATTCATTCCATTAAATTGGAGATTAGTTAAGGAACTGATCTTACACTCCTTTCAATTCAACAATGTTGCTGTAATTTTAATTCAAATGTAAGTTAAATTCAGTCCAAGCAAATATCAATAACTTAATTTTAGAATATATTTTTATTAGTATTATTTTAAAATACGCTTCTTCATTGAATAGAAACCATACTACTTCTTACTCTGGTCTAAGAGTTGGCAGTGCTGTTATTTCAGTTGCTTTAGCCCGTAAGAATGAATATTGGCACCTCTTGAATTTGTAATTTAATATTTCTCTCTTATATCCTCAGCTTTGTATTGTACTTATGACTCTGCTTTGTTCTTGCATTATACATCTCTCTTTCTCAATTATTCAGCATTCTGTGTAATGCTTTTTAATCTTCTTATCTCATCTAGATTTTCTTCCCTCTGTATCCACTTTTTTAAGAAAATATTTTATTACCATAATTTATTTTTTCATCCTCTATATAACTCCATGAAAGGATGTTGTATCTAAGTGATATTTTATTTCTCAGTTATTTCAGTGACATCTAATTATTTTGCCTTATGTTCTTTCTATAAGAATCTTTATGGGTTCCATGTAGATTTAATATTGTCTCTTACATCAATTTTCCTAAAGGAGGCATTTCATTGTATATTATCTTGTTTCAAACTCCAACTGTTCCAAGTGTATAAGTGTTGCTTCTCAGCTTCCATTGTAATAATCTCTGGTGCAGATATGTTTAAAAGTACTTTTCTGTTCTTCATAGTTCCTAGCAGAATGTGTAGTTTCTAGTAAGTTCTTCACCATCTACTAAATCAAATGGAATTAGATTAAATTCACATGTATATGTGACTATAATAATTATCGAAAATGATATAGACGTCAAAATCTTTCATATACTCTAATAGTCTTTAAAAATAAAAAAGAAAAAATATAATGCACAGTTCATTCTAGCGAAAAGGGCACTTGAATTGGAAGATTCTTAGCCAGTAGCATTTCCAGTGTCGCAAAATGTTATGGCTCCCTGAAGAGCATCGGTGTAGTAAGTAAGCTCTTAGCTTCTGAAGTCGAACCCTCTGGATTCAAAGCCTTGCTCCAAACTTACTGATGTGAGTGTTATGCAAGGTAAATAAACTCCTGGGACTCAGATTTTTATTTTTCCGTTATTTTCTTTTTCATCTTTAAAATAGCCATAATTAATTCACAGGTTTTATGAGCATTAAGTGTCAGTACCTGTGGTTAGTAGTCAGCAGCATATCAGTGTTAACTATTATTTTAAATCTGTTTTGGTTATATATCTTACAACTCGTCACTCATGAGCATAAGTACAAAATTAAATTTGCTGAGGATCTCATATTCCCTGAGTAAGTACCTGAGTTGTTGCCTGTCAGGCTACTGTCTACAGAAACCTCATGCAGTGACCTCTGAGAGGTTCAGGTTGAATTTGGTTTAACAAAACCTGAAAGAATTTTCTGAAATTTGGGCTTTAGAACACCACTAAGAGAACTGTTTGGGAGTAAAGTAAGCAGACAGAAACTTTGGTTAAATCACGTACAATCTTATACAATGGGTAACTAAACACACAATTAAACAGACCATCAAGTATGGTGTTATTTAAAAACAAAGTTTCCTATCTAAGGATATCATAGTCCTTTCCTGCTGCTATAACCAAATACCACAGACTGGGCAATTTACAACAAACAAAAGTTTATTTCTCATTTTTTCTGGCAGCTAGAGAGCCGAAGATCAAGGCACTGGCAAATCTGGTGTCTGGTAAGTGCTTGCTCTCTTCTTCTAATATGGTGCTTTGTTGCTGTGTCTTGTGGAGGTGACAGACGTTATGTATTCACTTAGAAAAAGGCAGGAACTTACTCCCTCAAGCCATTTTACAGAGGCACAGATCCCATTGGTGGCACCCTCATGGCCTAATCACTTGCAAAAGCTTCCACTTCATAATAATGTTGTATTGGAGACTAAGCTTTCACATGAATTTTAGAGGGACCCAAACATTCAAACCATAAGATGGGCATCAGTCATCGGTGGTTAGAGTACTTTCAGCTAACTTTAAGAATAACTACTTAAAGGTATTCCCAAGTGGGAATAATTTTATATATATACACATATATAATATGTTATAATTATATTTTATATATTATATATTGTAATTATATATGTATACCTTTCTTGTTGCATTATCTTCTGCTGGTTTGTTGTACTATTCATGTCTTTCTGAGCTCCTGCTGTGATGATCATGCAGGGTGCAACACTAACCCTCTCACACTAGAGTGTTTTTACTAAAGTAGTCAAGTTCCAAATGGCTGTCACCATTACTCCAGCTGCTTCTCCTGGCAGCATGCTGAAATACTAGTAAACCGGGAGGCTGATGTGAGGCAGTTATCAATATCCATGGTATAAATATTGCTGCCAAGCCCAATTTAAAGCTACCAATAGTTTAACAATCAGCTCATAAAATACCTGAACATTTGAAAATGGGCTTGTGGGCACCAGAAGGAGCTGCCCCAAATGAGTGCTGATATTTCCTTTCTTATATACATTCTTGATTTTCAAAATTTCATAAATGTGAATAAGCATCATGTTTTGTCTATATCAGCCTCAACTTCTGCAATTCTTGAGGGACCAAGAAGGAATTTGTGATTCAAAACAAATTCTGAGAAAAGTGATATGAGAAGTTTATTCTTCTGACTTTTTCCTGTCTCTATCCACTAAAAAAGTCCATACCATAATTATATAGAGCAAGATCAAAGTGACAAAGCGTTCTTGAGGGTTTTGCAACTAAAAATTGGGGCATGGAATATGAGGGATGTCTAGTCTTTTTTTTTTTCTTTCTTTCCCTGTAGGCTACAAAAAGCACATGGAAAAATAATATATGTAGAGAAATTTAGAATATTTTAATTCAATATGCCTGGCACAGCTTGGCCTTTCCTCTCCAATATGCCTGCAATTCTCCCTTAAGCAATCTGAGGAAAACTTTGAAACAATTAAACTATAATTCAATGCACTGCAGCTGTCTTACTAGACTTGCTCACCACCCTCTTTTAATGACTCCTTTCATTTTTCAATTCCCCTTACCCACTCATGTTTTAGAAATTATTGCATTTGAATATTCTTAAGCTGATAATAATAACAAAAAAGTCCCTGTTATTTTCTATTTATAACAATACAAAATTCTAAAAGCACGAATTCTATTACACTTACCTGATTACCCCATTTATGATGTGGAATTTTACATTCCTTTCCACCAGGACAGTAAGGGATGCCAACTGCCTTGTTCATTTAGCAAAACATGCACAAATGACATTTTACATGACATCTAGCAGTTGAAGAGGAGAGAAATTAGTGCTAAAGTCTGCAAGAAAAAATTGATACTATTCTTAGATTTCCCAGTAGCAGACTGATTCCTCATTTTCATGAGCTTCAAATATTATTTAGTGATTTTAGGGTTTGCCAATTCACTTGCTCTTCTTTTATCTGAGTTCCACAATTACTCCATTGACACATTATGCTTACTTGATTCAGAGCAAACAAGCTAAAAATCAGTCTGCTAACATAAGAGCTAAGGGAATAATGCACAGATAAAATCATGCTGTTTCTCTCTCTCTCTCTCTCTCTCTCTCCATATATATATACACACACACACACACACACACACACACACACATACACACATACACACACAAAACGCCTTTCTCTAAATAACACAAGACACACGGAATACCTTCTTAGTCTTTGTGATAATCTGATTAAATTAATAAGGTAGATATTGTTTTGTCAAGGAGGAAGTAGCATCTCAAGAGAGGTGGTAATTTTCTCAACTCTCTTTTAATACTCTCCAGGCAGATAAATGATCTTTCTAGGACTTTTTTTGTGAGATTGGGTCAGGCCTGAGTAAAGAAATTGGACAGCATTGGAATGAGAAAAATTGAGAAACAATACATTGATAATGCTACTGTTTTGAAACATAGATTGAATGACAAAATTCATATGTTAAAATGCAAATAGTTTCAAAGACTCAATTTGGTTGAAAATTATTTATTGATAATTTCTGTAAATTAAAAAATAAGAACAAAAAGTTATATGACAAAACAAAACAAAACAAAGCAACTTAAAAACCTTTGGTGTGTCATAGAAAGCATCAAGGGAAGTATTTCAGAAATTATAAGTAAATTTTATGCTTACGGTTTCTAACATTGATTAAGGATGACAAACATACAAAGTGACATGAAGATAATTACAAAACAATGTATCAGCAAATACACTGATTACATGAAGAGTAGCAGAATATGCCACCTCAAAATATGCTTCTTTCGCACGCAGACTATTTTGAGCTGAAGGAAACTGAGAAGAGAGAGATACAAGAAAAAGTTCCTGGCCTCTCCCTGTTTGCCTAAAGACAAGACATTCATGTTTTAGGTGTTTTCCCCTCCCATTTCTATGAGAAAGGACAAAAATTAATTGCTGGAGACAACTCCAAATCCTTACTAACCGAGAGATGGCACCAGAGGAATCTACATAAGAAACTTTACTAACTAGTCTTTATCTACCATTAGTTGTCCCATATACATTACCTTCTCACAATTTGCAAACCCTAGAAACTCAAAGTCCTTTCCTTTATCTTGTCACTTACCTACAGATTTATTGGTCTTTTGTTATGATGCTATATAAGCCCAAGTTTTTTTTTTTTGTTTTTTTTTTTTTTTCTCTCAGCTCACTGCAAGCTCCGCCTCCCGGGTTCCCGCCATTCTCCTGCCTCAGCCTCCCGAGTAGCTGGGACTACAGGCGCCTGCCACCTCGCCCGGCTGGTTTTTTGTATTTTTTAGTAGAGACGGGGTTTCACCGTGTTAGCCAGGATGGTCTCGATCTCCTGACCTCCTGATCCGCCCGTCTCGGCCTCCCAAAGTGCTGGGATTACAGGCTTGAGCCACCGCGCCCGGCCAAAGCCCAAGTTTTAACCATCGCTTTGAGTTACTGATCACTGAATGCTCCTGTGTGTATACATGATGCACTCATTAATAAAATTCTACTTTCCTTTCATTCACCTGTCTTTTGTCAGTCTAATTTGCAAGACCATAGCCAATACACTTAAGAAGTTTAGAGGAAAAGCAATTTTTTTTCTTCCCTAAATAATAATACAAATATAATTGGCCAATATTACTTATGAACAACCTTCTGTTTTACGTGGTGCAGATAAACTCAGATCTTTCTAATTACAACAGCTTAACTCAATCCTGCAGGCTCCAGCTAGCATTATCCTATACATCAGCAATATATAATCATTAGATATGTGAAAGTTCTCTTCCACTCTTAGCAATGTGCAGATCAATTTTCAGGAGTCATTTTGACTGAGCAATTTGATTGCATCTTAAGAGATTCAAACTCCTCTGGAAAGATATGCTGATTTACTGGTTTTCAAATGGAAATGAAAATTCTAAGTGCTGGATCAGCAAAACCAAAGCACAGAAAGCTACTGACCTTCAGAACACTCGAGAGATTCCATGTGAGGGTTGCTGGATCCCAAACTCAAAGAAAGAATTGGCTCCATATGCCTTAAACAAGCTCTGATGCTCTAAATTGAAAATCTTGTGACTGTGAATGACATATTCTCATTTTAGTCTATGCAAATAGTTCTCCCTGGAGCAAAATTTCCATTGGATTTTTGTGTTATAGAACTGTACAACACGGTAGCCCTGCTGGGCATCCTTCGCTGGCAATGCCTTTCCATGTTCTTTATCAGTTGCTTAAATTCTACCCCAACCTGAGATTTCTTCTCTTGCCACCATTGTGTCTCTTTCTCTAACATCTCAGAACATATAATTCTAAATGCTATTTCAAGTTGCTAAAAGTCTTTTTACATGTTTTCATCTTCACCACTAAATTATTCCTTATGCAGGGAAACGTTGCCTTATAATTCAGGAATACTTAGCCTTTGGCTCAGTGTTTACTAACGATTTTTAAAACAATCTTGAAATATAGAAGATAAGCAACATTTATTTGTTTGACTGTCCATTAATGAATTAGAAGCAACCCAGGTCCTCAAGAATTTCATGCTATGTTGATGACTCCAAGCGATTCTGTGTTTTTTTTTTTTTCTAATAGGTAATGCCCTATCTCTGTTTTTCTTTGAAAACTTTCTGCTTAGTCTCAAAACTCAACTGAAATGTTATCCCTTTTATTGAGACAGTGCATTATCCTCTTTGATTTAAATACTCTCATGTAGCAATCTCTGTTGCATCATACATTTAGAGGAAGTGAAGGGTATGGGCAGAAGTGTATATCAACTTTCATTTTACAAAGCTTTTCCTATCAATGTTGGCATTTTGCAACTAGTCCCAAGGTTTTAAAGGAGTAAAGCTTGGTCTCAGATTGAAAGTTTATTGAGACTCAACCAAAATTTCATTATGCAGTATTGTGTGTGTATGTAGTACGTGTGTATACCCTACCAAAAAATACACACATATATATGTTTATATAAATAAATATGTTTTCCTTTATAGGATAATATATAAACATATATACATGCATATATACCCATACACATATATCCTGCAAAGGAAAACATATAAGTATATATAAAAGCATATATGTTTATACAAATACAAACACGCACACACAGCTTTTAATTTTATGACATCAGCTGCTGCATCATTATGGGGAAGGGCTAGCTGCTGTTCATGAGTGTGGGTCACCCACGTGATGTAGATTTGAATTTCATCCCAACAAGCGGTATCTTGCCACAACTCCTTTACTTCAGTTTTGCTATTAACAGATGTTAATACAAAGTTACCAGTTTTGTGCTCTTTTACATCTTTTGTGTTTTGAATAAAATAATATATTCTATTTTTTAGTAATCATATTTATTGTATATATTTATTGAATAGCTCCATGCTAAACATTAGAGTTTGGAATTCATTGTATCTTTCATGAGGTGATCTAAATATAACCTTTTTCTTTTGTGAGATACTCTAAATATCTTTTGTGAGTCAATATTTTGTGAGATAATATAAATATAACCACAAATAAGTCATCTCACATTGATATCTCCATTTTTCTTAAGGAAAAAAAAATCAGACCTTATTGTTTTATTTCCAGGACTGCATTCTTACTACTCTTTACTTTCAAGTAGTTTGTTGAGTCAAAAAAACAATTTTAAAATGCTTTCTATATAAAATGTCAAGGAACAGAATCATGTATGGGTCCCACAGAGCTTCCCAGCTCCTTCACGGGCCTAAACTCTGCAGAGTCACAAACGAAGAGAGAAAAGTCTGAACTCAGAGAACTCATTGAATAATTTAGGTATTATTAAACATCTTGAAGTCAAGTGCATATAAATCATAGAGAAAGTTTTCTAAAATTGGCTTTAGGAATAGCTCTGTTTTCCTGAATCTTTCCCCTCTCAGAAGCACCCGAAATACCTTCCTCTTTGTCTCCTGCATGCAGCCCTCCATGGCAACCTGACTCCTTCTCCCTGTTAACTGTCTCTGCCCACTTGCTGTTCATGCATGCCCTGCCCCTCATACTGAACAATCAGTCCTGGGTATAGGCCCTAAATATATATTATGTGACCTTCCCCATGAGGCCTGACCACTATTCCAGCAACTTCCATTAAGGTGGCTACAGATTAATAAGGTACAAAGGATACTTTCAAATTTAAAAAGTCATGATTGAGGTGTTGAGGAATTCGTAATAATGAGAAAAATGTCACTGAATAGCATAAGGAAAGTATTCTTTTGATAATTCCAAGGACTGGCTTTTATAAAACTGTCTTTCTAGTTTTTACTTTCTTAAACTTCTACCAACTTTGTACTCTTTTTCAACATCACCACCAATTCCCTGGCATAGTTTTGAGGACAGTATAAAATAGTAATTTTTCCATGCTGAGGACAATACTTATGTTACTGTTTGTCATATGGACTGAGGAGCTGAAATTGAAACCAGCCCTGTTGTCCCATACAGCTAATGTTCCGGATTATTTTGAATAAATATAGAAATTGACCCTCCCCGTCTCAAAATGTGGGAAAGTTACATTTGCCTTATTTGAGTTCCCTTCTCAGGAAACCAACTGATATTGTTTGGGTATTTTTCCCTTTAAATCACATGTTGAATTGTAATCCCCAATGTTAGAGGTAGCAGCTGGTGGGAGGTGACTGGATCATAAGGATGGGTTTCTTCTGAATGGTTTAGTGCCACTCCCTTGGTGCTATCCTTGTGATAGTGAGTTCTCATGAGATCTGGTTGTTTAAACATGTGTGGCACCTCTATCCACTGCCCCACCTCCTGCTCTTGCCATATAATGTGCCTGCTCCCACTTTGCCTTCCATCATGAGTAAACGCTTCCTTCGGCCACCCCAGAAGTCAAGCAGATGCCAGCACCATGCTTCCTGTGCAGCCTGCACAACTCTGAGGCAATAAAACATCTTTTCTTATTAAATTACTCAGTCTCAGGTATTTTTTTTTTTATAGCAACGCAATAATGGCCTAATTCACCAACCATCAGGCCTCCAAGATAGTATCGTGAAACTGAAGCTTATCAGATCACCACATCTTGTTAAGAACATGCCAAAACCCTCACCCATCATGATTGCCTTAAATGCCCACCTGCTTTCTGTTGAAGGCTTCTTAAGCTTCAAAACTTCTTCCTCACCCCTTTCTAACTTCGTTTTCACACACATGGTGCTTCCCTGCTATTTAAACTCCCAATTTTAGATGGTAGAGGAAACAGATTTGAGACTGATCTTCTATCTCTTTGTCTATAGCATCCAAATAAAACCTTCTTCCCTGACATGAATTTTTGTCTCAGTGATTTCCTTTCTGTGCAATAAGCAATGGGACCTAGAACAAACCCCTAGTGTTTTGGTAGCAAAATCATTGTTAATGTGATTTAGGGCATTACGTGCTGGGAATCAGAGGTAAGTGGTATGGGTACTATCCACTGATGGAATATATAAGAACTTTGCTGTGTGATTACAAAAAAAGGCAATCAATTCTATTTAGGCAGTAAAATAGAGTTGAGGTTGATTAAGTGTAGACAGCAATTGATAGGTGCCACAAATCCTTATAAATTTATCCATTAGAGTGACCATAAGTGGCCAAAGTTTCCTTGGTTAATTTGTTATTAAAAAAAAAAAACACTACAAAAACAATAGTTTTGATTTAAAAAATGATGACAATGTCAGGTAAAATAATTTTTAGTAATTTTTTCTGAATTCATTCACCTGTCCCTTAATTCATTCATCTATTTATTCCTTCAGTCAGTCAGTCAGTCATATAGCAAACACATCTTTATGGTGATCCTTCTCTTTGCCAGAAGGTATATACGCATACGTGGCCCAGTCTACTGGGAGTCAGAGACCAAAGGAAAGACAAATACTAAATCAATAAGATAATAATTAATGTATAATTATACATTGTGATGAATACTATAAATGATAAGAACAGGGTTCTATAAAATAAACTGTGGATACCCAAATGAGTTTATAAAAGCAATATTATAGTCATGTGCCTATATAATGACATTTTGGTCAATAATGGACCACATATATGACAGTGGTCCCATAAGTTCAGAATATCCTATTTTTACTGCATTTTTTCTGTTTAAATATTTTTAGATACATAAATACTTACCTTGTATCACAACTGCTTGCAGTATTCAGTACAGTAACATGCTGTTAAGGTTCATAGCCTAAGAGTAATAGGTTGTAACATATGGCTATATCATATAGGTTTGTGTAAGTACACTCTATGATGTTCACATAATAATAAAATCACAATGCGTTTCTCAACACATATCACCATTGTTAAGTGACATATGACTGTATATAGTTTATAAAAAGCCTTTCCTCTGAAGTCTGCTTGGATTTTGCTTTCCATACTTCTTGGGCCTGATTAATTTGCTATAGCACTCACAGAACTCAAGGAAACACTTCACTTTTATTTATTATAAAGGATATTACAAAGGAATACAGATGAATAGTCAGATGGAAGAGATGTGCAGGGTAAGCATGGGCAAAGGGCCATGAGGCTTCCATTCCTTTTCCAGCAGCACTATCTTGCAGGAATCTCCACATGTTTAGCTATCCAGAATCTCCTGGAATTCAGTCCTTTTGGATTTTTACAGAAGTGCCATATGTAGGCATGACTGATTAAATCAATGGCCATTGGTGATTGATTTAACCTTTAGTCTTTCTCCCCTTCCTGGTGTTTGGAGGGTGGGACTGAAAGCCCTAAACCTCTAATATTGCCTTGGTCTTTCTTATAAATGACCCACATCCTGAAATCACCCAGGGGCAGCCAGACACTTGTCATCTCATTAGCATACAAATGACACTTAACACTCCTGAGATTCCAAGGGTTTTAGGAGCTGTGTCAGAAAACCTGGGGGAAGGCCAAGTATCTATATCTATATCTATATCTATATCTATATCTATATCTATATCTATCTATATCTATCTATATATTTCACAGTATCACAGACAGCCTCTATAGCAAATTGATATACATTTTATGTTTATGTTTCCAGACATATTTTATATATTAATCTGTATTTATCCTGGCTTATCCCACATAAAATAAAAAAGGGGTTAAAATTTTTAGTGACACTTTCCTAAAAATACAAAAATGTCACTTTTCATACATGGGCTAGCCAAGGATTCACAGGAAGTTTCAACAACAATTTTATTTCTAATTGTTACAAGTTAATATAAAACCCGATGTCTGAATACATTTTTTTTTTTTTGGCATAAGAGTCTTTTCTTATAAACACTGGCAGAGAATAGGTGTTATGATTCCATTCTATATAACTTAAATTAATAATAGTTCTCCAAAAATTAATTGATCAAGTCATATCAAATTTCCATTATGAAAACTTGACTTAAGAGGGAAATGTGTTTACCTGAATGTGTGCAACAAACAAAGGAAAAACTATAAGAACCTCCCATTCAGAAACTAACAATTAGGATGCTTTATGCAGTTACTCATGCAAGCTTTGAAATTCATTGTTAATAGGAATTTAATGTAAGGTGCTGGGCCACTGGAGTCATTTTTTGGAACCCTAACTTTTGCTCTGCTAAGAATCTTTGTATACTGATGGTCTCAAATTAGTTTTTCATATCATCCTCCATTCCCCACACCGGGTATAATTAAGGGGAGCCATTTGTTGCCTAATATGCTTTCTTCTGGAACAATTCTCAATCTGCCAGATCCTCATGGTGAGGGAGATAGAGAAGCATGTTGATTTCTAGGCTGTCTGGAATAGATTATATACTGTAGCTTCATTTTCTAAAAGGTCTCTGAGTTCCCTGAGTGTCCTGAGCAAGAGACTGTGTTTTAAAAGGCCCAAATTACTGCTCCCTGGGAGTAATCCTCTATTACCTAACCAGAGAATTGGTTTGTGCAGTATTTATTTTTAGCATACCCTCAGCTTTTCATTCTCCAAGAGACAGAATTTGTGTGTTTGTTTGTTTTGTTTGTTTTGCATTGGGTTTTGAGTTTTATACACCCTAATCTTCTGTATCAGCAATAGTATGTTAGAGCCCCTGTGCAAAGGTAAATACTTTAAATAGGTCTGTGGTCTTATTAATTTGTTTAGTTGAAAATAATTGCAAAACAAATTTAAGTATGGCAAAGGCAATGTGCTTAATCTATTCAGAGAAAAATGACGGGAAGATGTAAACATGTAATAAATGAGATATGGAACAACGGGGGTCATATTTTTGTATCCCTCACATCACCTGCTTAGTGTTTATCACTTAGTAGAATATGAATAAATGCTACAAAACAGTTAAATTGAGCAATGCGGCCCTTAATTCTCCCTTTTCAAATCATATGGGCCATTTTCTTTCACTGGTAACAGAATTCAGTAAAATGTATTGACAACAGGGTTGTCTTTTTTAAAACATCTGCATGAAATAAAAACACAATTATTACAAATGTCAGTTTCCATTACGATATTCTTCTCATTGAAACTAAAGTGAAAAAAACAAAGACAAAAATTGAAATTGAAATTGACCACGGATTTTTTTTTTTTTTTTTTTTTTTACAGAACTTCACTCTGTCACCAGGTTGGAATGCAGTGGCACCATCTCGTCTCACTGCAACCTCCATCTCCCGAGTTCAAGTGATTCTCCTGCCTCAGCCTCCCAAATAGCTGGGACTACAGGTACCCGCCATCACACCCAGATAATTTTTGTATTTTTAGTAGAGACGGGGTTTCACCATGTTGGCCAGGATGGTCTTGGTCTCTTGACCTCGTGATCTGCCCGCCTCAGCCTCCCAAAGTGCTGCAATTACAATCATGAGCCACCACGCCTTACTGACCATGGGTTATTTTTGGTTCCTTCTTTCCTTTCTTCCCCCCTTCCTTTCTTTTTTCCTTTTTATTCAAAAACTATGTTGTTAATTTCTGTACCTACGAGAGATGCATTTTTATAGTCAAAAGAGTAGCTGAGATTTGTGTTGTAAAGAGCAAATGTCAGCAAATGTCAGCAGTTCTGATCAGAGTGAAATAATTATTCATTAAAAATAAAGTCCCCTTAAATCATGTTAGACTAAAATAAAACAGATCATTACCAGTATTTCCTTTCTCACTTTGAATTGTAGGTGACAACACCCTCAGAATCTCTTCTCACCAAGTTCTTAATATAAAGTTTAACCATACTTATTGTCAAGCAGTGAGAATACAGCTGAGTAGAGAATTATGTCACATCCTGAAGACTTCCCTCTCTGACATGTTACCATTTGTGGTGATAATTTCATTAGTTCATTTATTCATTTACTTTTTAAAAAAAATCTTGAATGACCAGAGTGGTGAATAAGACAAATTTCCTCCTTCATTTTTTGAAGCTATTAGAGAAAACATAGAAAAAAACAAATAAATACATGATGTCAGTTTGTGTTATATGCTATGCAAAAAAAAAAAAAAAAAAAAAATGAAGTGGGTTATGGCTAACAGAGAATAAGATTAGTAGAGTCTTAATATGGCCATGATGATAATGAAAGCTTTTTCTTTTTCTTTCTTTCTTTTTTTTTTTTTTTTTGAGACGTAGTCTTGCTCTGTCATCCAGGCTGGAGTGCAGTGGCCAGATCTTGGCTCACTGCAAGTTCTGCCTCCCAGGTTTATGCCATTCTCCTGCCTCAGCCTCCCGAGTAGCTGGGACTACAGGTGCCTGCCACCTCTCCTGGCTAGTTTTTTTGTATTTTTTAGTAGAGACGGGGTTTCACTGTGTTAGCTAGGATGGTCTCGATCTCCTGATCTCGTGATCCGCCCATCTCGGCCTCCCAAAGTGCTGGGATTACAGGCTTGAGCCACTGTGCCCAGCCAGAAAGCTTTATCTAAATAAGTGACTGTAATGGCTTTGTGACATGTCAACTTAGCTAGGTTATGATCCCCAGATATTTAAGCAAACAGTAATGTAGAAGCTCCTGTGAAGAAATTGTGCAGATGTAACTAAAGCCACTAATCAGTTGACTTTATGTAAAGATTACTATTCTGTATGAGCCAGACGGTGAGTCAGAAAGCTTTTAAATCAAAGTTGAGGCTTTTCTGAGAGATGGGAACATATCTGCCTGAAGGTAACAACTTCATGCCTATGGAGCTATAGCGCTCGTGATCTTCTTTTCCTGACTACCTGCCCTGCACACTTTGAAACTGATAAGGCAGCCTCCACAACTGCATGTCACGGGAAGTCAGGGACACTGAATGGAGGGACTGGCCAAAGCCATGGCAGAAGAACATAATTGTGAAGATTTCATATACATTTATTAGTTCCCCATATTAGTACTTTTATAATTTCTTATGCCTGCCTTTACTGCAATCTCTGAACATAAATTGTGAAGATTTCATGGACACTTATCACTTTCCCAATCAATACCCTTGTGATTTCCTATGTCTGTCTTTACTTTAATCTCTTAATCCCATCATCTTCGTAAGCTGAGGAGGATGTATGTCGCCTCAGGACCTTGTGATGATTGCGTTAACTGCACAAATTGTTTGTAGAGCATGTGTGTTTGAACAACATGAAATATGAAATCTGGGCACTTTGAGAAAAGAACGGGTAACAGCAATGTTCAGGGAACAAGGGAGATAACTTTAAATTCTGACTGCTAGTGAGCCGGGCAGAACAGAGCCATATTTCTCTTCTTTCAAAAGCAAATGGGAGACATATCGCTGAATTTTTTCTCAGCAAGGAACATCCCTGAGAAAGAGAATGCGTCCCTGAGGGGAGGCCTCTAAAATGGCCACTTTGGGGACAGCTGTCTTTTAGAGTTGAAGACAAAGGGATGAAATCAGCCCCGGTCTCCCGTAGCACTCCCAGGCTTATCAGGACGAGGAAATCCCCACCTAATAAATTTTGGTCAGACTGATTGTCTGCTCTCAAACCCTGTCTCCTGATAAGATGTTATCAATGACAATGCATGCCCAAAACTTCATTAGCAATTATAATTTCACCCCGTCCTGTGGTCCTGTGATCTCACCCTGCACCCATTTGCTTTGTGATATTTTATTACCTTGTGAAGCACGTGATCTCTGTGATCCACATCCTGTTCTTACACTCCCTCCCCTTTTGAAAATTGCTAACAAAACCTTGCTGGTTTTACAGCTCAGGGAGCATCATGGAACCTGCTGACATGTGATATCTCCCCCAGACACCCGGCTTTAAAATTTCTCTCTCTTGTACTCTTTCCCTTTATTTCTCAGACCAGCCGACACTTAGGGAAATAGAAAACAACCCACGTTGAATATTGGAGGTGGAGTTCACCCAATAATTGCATAAGCCATTTTCACTATCTCTCTCTCTCTCACCCCACCCCACTCTCTCTCTGGAATCCCTAGTTATGGGGTTTGGTGCACTAGAAATAGAGAGCTGAAAGACAGGGGTGGTGGTGAAAGACAGTAATGACTCAAAGTAAGATGATGATCAAGGTTTAGTGATGAGTAACCAAAAGCTCCAGAGTAACTGAAGGTGTGACTGAGGGAAACTGGTAGCAAGATTATCTGGGGAGATAAAATCAATGAACTGAGAGGACAAGCTATTGAAAATATCATTTATGTGGGTATTAAAATTATCAAGACTGATGACAGAATTCATCTGGAGAGGAGTCTGATGCCAAATCCTCAAAGAGTGCTATAGGGTTTGCACATGACTGTGGCAAGAAGTGTCGGATGCTGCCTTAGATTATTCTGGACAGGGTACCAGAATGGGTAGTTTTTTTTGTTTTTTGTTTTTTGTTTTTTGTTTTTTAATTATACTTAAGTTCTGGGATACACGTGCAGAACATGCAGGTTTGTTACACAGGTATGCATGTACCATGGTGATTTGCTGCACCCATCAACCCATCAACTACATTAGGTATTTATCCTAATGCTATCCCTCCCCTTGCCCCCTACCCCTGACAGGCCCTAGTGTGTAATGTTCCCATCCTTGTGCCCATATGTTCCCATTGTTCAACTCCCACTTATGAGAGAGAACATGTGGCAATTGGTTTTCTGTTTCTGTGTTAGTTTGCTGAGAATGATGGTTTCCAGCTTCATCCATGTCTCAGCAAAGGACAAGAACTCATTCTTTTTCATAGCTGCATAGTATTCCATGGTGTATATGTGCCACATTTTCTTTATGCAGTCTATCATTGATGGGCATTTGGGTTGGTTCCAAGTCTTTTTTATTGTGAATAGTGCTGCAGTAAACATATCTGTGCATGTGTCTTTATAGTAGAATGATTTATAATCCTTTGGGTATATACCAAGTAATGGAATTGGTGGATCAAACAGTATTTCTAGTTCTAGATGCCTGAGGAATTTCCATACTGTCTTCCACAATGGTTGAACTAATTTACACTCCAACCAACAGTGTAAAAGCATTCTTATTTCTCCACATCCTCTCCAGCATCTGTTGTTTCCTGACTTTTTAATGACTGCCATTCTGACTGGCATGAGATGGTATCTCTTTGTTGTTTTGATTTGCATTTTTCTAATGACCAATGATGATGAGCTTTCTTCCATATCTTTGTTGGCCACATAAATATCTTCTTTTGAAAAATGTCTCTTCATATCCTTTACCCACTTTTTGATGGGTTTGTTTGCTTTTTTCTTGTAAATTTAAGTTCCTTGTAGAATCTGGATATTAGCCCTTTGTCAGATGGATAGATTGCAGAAATTTTCTCCCATTCTCTAGGTTACCTGATCGTTCTGACAATAGTTTCTTTTGCTGTGCAGAAGCTCTTTAGTTTAATTAGATCCCATTTGTCAATTTTGGATTTTGTTGCCATTGCTTTTCGTGTTTTAGTCATGAAGTCTTTGCCCATGCCTATGTCCTGAATGATATTGCCTAGATTTTCATCCAGGGTTTTTAGGGTCTTAGGTCTTACATTTAAATATTTAATCCATCCTGAGTTAATTTTTGTATAAGGATTAAGGAAGGGGTCCAGTTACAGTTTTCTACCTATGGCTAGCCAGTTTTCCCAACACCTTTTATTCAATAGGGAATTCTTTCCCCATTGCTTGTTTTTGTCAGATTTATCAAACATCAGATAGTTGTAGAAGTGTGGTGTTATTTCCGAGGCATCTATTCTGGTCCATTGGTCTATATATCTGTTTTGGTACAAGTACCAAGCTGTTTTGGTTACTATAGCCTTGTAGTATAGTTTGAAGTCAAGTAGTATGATGCCTCCAGCTTTGTTCTTTTTGCTTAGGAGTGTCTTGGCTATAAGGGCTCTTTTTTGGTTACATATGTAATTTAAAGTAGTTTTTTTCTAATTCTGTGAAGAAAGTCAATGGTAGCTTGATGGGAATAGCATTGAATCTATAAATTACTTTGGGCAGTATGGCCATTTTTATGATATTGATTCTTTTTATCCGTGAGCATGGAATGTTTTCCATTTGTTTGTACCCTTTCTTATTTCCTTGAGCTGTGGTTTGTAGTTGTCCTTGAAGAGGTCCTTCACATACCTTATAAGTTGTATTCCTAGATATTTTATTCTTTTTGTAGCAATTGTGAATGGGAATTCACTCATGATTTGGCTCTCTATTATTGGTGAATAGGAATGCTTGTGATTTCCTCTCTTCCTATTTGAATAACATTTATTTCTTTCTCTTGCCTGATTGCCCTGGCCAGAGCTTCCAATACTATGTTGAATAGGCATGATGAGAGAGGGCATCCTTGTCTTGTGCCAGTTTTCAGAGGGAATGAATGCTTGCAGTTTTTGCCTGATCAATATGATATTGACTGTGGGTTTGTCATAAATACATCTTATTATTTTGAGATGCATTTCATCAATAACTAGTTTATCTAGTGTTTTTAGCATAAAGCAGTGTTGAATTTGATTGAAGGTCTTTTCTGTGTCTATTGAGATAATCATGTGGTTTTTGTCCTTGTTTCTGTTTATATGACGGATTACGTTTATTGATTTGCATATGTTGAAGCAGCTTTGCATCCCAGGGATGAAGCTGATTTGATAGTAGTGGAGAAGCATTTTAATGTACTGTTGGATCCCGTTTGCCAGTATTTTATTGAGGATTTTCACATTGATGTTCATCAAGGATATTGGCCTGAAATTTTCTTCTTTTGTTGTGTCTCTTCCAGGTTTTGGTATCAGGATGATGCTGGCCTCTCAAAAAGAGTTAGGGAAGATTCCCTCTTTTTCTACTCCTTGGAATAGTTTTAGAAGGAATGCTACGAGCTCCTCTTTGTACCTCTGGTAGAATTTGACTGTGCATCTGTCTGGTCCTGGACTTTTATTTGTTTGGTACGCTTTTAATTACTGCTGCAATTTCAGAACTTGTTACCAGTCTATTCAGGGATTTGATTTCTTTCTGGTTTAGTTTTGGGAGGGTGTATGTGTCCAGGAATTTATCCATTTCTTCTAGATTTTCTAGTTTATTTGCGTAGAGGTGTTTGTAGTCTTTTCTGAGGGTAGTTTGTATTTCTATGGGATCAGTGGTGATATCCCCTTTATTATTTTTTGTTGTGTCTATTTGATTCTTCTCTCTTTTCTTCTTTATTTGTCTGGCTAGCAGTCTATATATTTTGTTATCCTTTTCATAAAGCCAGATCCTGGATTCATTGATTTTTTTGAAGGGTTTTTCTTGTCTCTATCTCCTTCAGTTCTACTCTGATCTTAGTTCTTTCTTGTCTTCTGCTTGCTTTTGAATTTGTTTACTCTTAGTTCTCTAGTTCTTTTAATTGTACTCTTAGGGTGTCAATTTTAGATCCTTCCTTATTTCTCCTGTGGGCATTTAGTGCTATAAATTTCCCTCTATACACTGCATTAGCTGTGTCCCAGGGATTCTGGTGCATTGTGTCTTTGTTCTCATTGGTTTCAAATAACTTATTTATTTCTGGCTTAATTTTGTTATTTACCCAGTGGTCATTCAGGAGCAGGTTGTTCAGTTTCCATGTAGTTGTGCAGTTCTGAGTAAATTTCTTAATACTGGGTTCTAATTTGATTGCACTGTGGTGTGAGAGACAGTTTGTTATGATTTCCATTATTTTGTATTTGCTGAGGAGTGTTTTATTTCCAATTACGTGGTCAATTTTAGAATAAGTGTGATGTGATGTGTTGCTGAGAAGAATATATATTCTGTTGTCTTAGGGTGGAGAGTTGTGTAGTTGTCAATTAGCTCTGCTTATTCCAGAGCTGAGTTCAAGTCCTGAATATCCTTGTTAATTTTTTTGTCCCATTGATATGTCTAATATTGGCAGGAGGGTGCTAAAGTCTCCCACCATTATTGTGTGGGAATCTAAGTCTCTTTGTAGGTCTCTAAGAATTTGCTTTCTGAATCTGGGTGCTCCTGTATTGAGTGCATATACATTGAGGATAGTTAGCTCCTCTTGTTGTATTGATCCCTTTACCATTATGTAATGTCCTTCTTTATCTTTTTTAATCTTTGTTGATTTAAATTCTGTTTTATCAGGGACTAACATGGGAACCCCTGATTTTTTTCATCTTTCCATTTGCTTGGTAAATCTTCCTCCATCCCTTTATTTTGAGCCTATGTGTGTCTTTGCATATAAGATGGGTCTCCTGAATATGTCACACCAACGGTTCTTGACTCTTTATCCAATTTGCCAGTCTGTATCTTTCAATTGGGGCATTTAGCCATTTACATTTAAGGTTAATATTGTTATGTGTGAATTTGATCCTGTCATTATGATGCTAGCTGGTTATTTTGCCCATTACTTGATGCAGTTTCTTCATAGTGTTGATGGTCTTTACATTTTGGTATGTTTTTGCAGTGGTTGGCACTGTTTATTTCCTTTCCATATTTTGTGCTTTTTTAAAGAGCTCTTGTAATGCAGGCCTGGTGGTGACAAAATACCTCAGCATTTGCTTGTCTGTAAAGGACTTTATTTCTCCTTCACTTATGAAGCTTAGTTTGGCTGGATATGAAATTCTGGGTTGAAAATTCCTTTCTTAAAGAATGTTGAATATTGGTCCCCACTCTCTTCTGGCTTGTAGGATTTCTGCAGAGAGATCCACTGTTAATCTGATGGGCTTCCCTTTGTGGGTAACCCTACCTTTCTCTCTGGCTGCCCTTAACATTTTTGCCTTCATTTTAACCTTGGTGAATCTGACAATTATGTGTCTTAAAGTTGCTCTTCTCAAGGAGTATCTTTGTGATGTTCTCTGTATTTCCTGAATTTGAATGTTGGCCTGTCTTGCTAAGTTGGGGAAGTTCTCCTGGATAATATACCAAAGAGTGTTTTCCAACTTGGCTCCATTCTCCCCATCACTTTCAGGTTCACCAATCAAATGTAGGTTTGGTCTTTTCACATGGTCCCATATTTCTTGGAGGTTTTGTTTGTTCCTTTTCATTCTTTTTTCTCTACTCTTGTCTTCATACTTTATTTCATTAAGTTGATCTTCACTCTCTGATATCCTTTCTTCTTTTTGATTGACTCAGTTATTGATACTTGTGTATGCTCACACTGTGTTTTCAGCTCCATCAGGTCATTCATGTTCTTCTCTAAACTGATTATACTAGTTGGAATTTCCTGTAACTTTTTATCAAGGTTCTTAGCTTCCTTGCATTGGGTTAGAACATGCTCATTTAGCTCAGAAGAGTTTGCTATTACCCACCTTCTGAAGCCTACTTCTGTCAATTCATCAAAATCATTCTCCAACCAGTTTTGTTCCCTTGCTGGTGAGGAGTTGTGATCCTTTGGAGGAGAAGAGGCATTCTGGTTTTGTAATTTTTGGCTTTTTGGCACTGGCTTTTCCTTATCTTTGTGGAATTGTCTACCTTTGGTCTTTGATGTTAATTACCTTTGGATGGGGTTTTTGAGTGGTCATCCTTTGTGTTGATTTTGATTCTATTGCTTCCTGTTTTTAGTTTTCCCTCTAACAGTCAGGCCTCTTTTCTGTAAGTCTGCTGGAGTTTGCTGGAAGTCCGCTTCAGACCATGTTTGCCTGGGTATCACCAGTAGAGGCTGCAGAACAGAAAAGATTGCTGCCTGCCCCTTCCTCTGGAAGCTGTGTCACAGAGGGACATCTGCCAGATGCCAACAGAATATCTCCTATATTAGGTGTCTGTCGGCCCCTCCGGGGAGATGCCTCTTAGTCAAGAAGCATGGAGGTCACGGGCCCACTTGAGGAGGCAGTCTGTCCCTTAGCAGAGTTCTAGCACTGTGCTGGGAGGTGTGCTGTTCTCTTCAGAGCCAGCAGGCAGGAACATTTAAGTCTGCTGAAACTGCATCCACAGCCACCCCTTGCCCCAGGTGCTCTGTCCCAGGGAGGTGGAAGTTTTATCTATAAGCCCCTGACTAGGGCTACTGCCTTTCTTTCAGAGATGCCCTGCTAAGGGAGGAGGAGTCTAGAGAGGCATACTGGCCACACGGGTTTTGTGGTGCTGCAGCGGGCTCCACCCAGAACAAACTTCCTGGTGTTTTTGTTTACACTGTGATGGGAAAACTGCCTACTCAAACCTCAGTAATGGTGGACAACCCTCCCCCTACCAAGCTCGAGTGCCCTAGTTGGACTTCAGACTGCTGTGCTGGCAAGGAGAATTTTAAGATAGTGAATCTTAGCTTGCTGGGCTCTGTGGGAGTAGAATCTGCTGAGCTAGACCACTTGACTCCCTGGCTTCAGCCCCCTTTCTCGGGGAGTGAAGGATTCTGTTTTGCTGGCATCTCAGGTGCCACTGTGGTATGAAAACAAAAACAAAAACAAAAACAAACCTCCTGCAGCTAGCTTGGTGTCTGCCCAAATACCTGCCCAACTTTGTGCTTGAAACTCCGGGCCCTAGTGGTGTACTAACCCAAGGGAATCTACTGGTCTGTGGGTCGTGAAGACAGTGGGAAAAATATAGTATCTGGGTAGGATAGCTCTGTTCTTCACAGCACAGTCCTTTACAGCTTCCCTTGGCTAGAGGAGGGAGTTTCCCCACCCCTTGTGCTTACCAGATAAGGCAATGTCCCAACCTGCTTCTGCTCACCTTTGGGGGCTGCACCCACTGTCTAACCAGACCCAATGAGATGAGCCAAGTACCTCAGTTGAAAATGCAGAAATCAGCCACCTTCTGCATTGGTCTTGCTGGGAGCTGTAGACCAGAGCTGTTCCTATTTGGCCACATTGCCCGGGATATACAGAGTGGGTACTTTATACACATAATGATGCCATAGACTGTGTGTAGCTTATAATCACAGAATTTTGTTTTTCACAGTTTTCAAGGCTGAGAAGTCCAAGATCAAGGTGCCTTGAGATTCAGTGTCTGGTGAGGGCCCACATCCTGTTCACAGAATTGCCCCTTCATGCTGTGTTTTCACAACTCATGTATGATGGAAAAGGCAAATAAGCTCTCTAGGACCTTTCCTGATAATAGCACTAATCCCATTCATTAAGGCTCTACCCTTATGACCTAACTACACCCCAAAGACCTCGCCTTTTAATATCATCACCTTTGGTGTTAGGATTTCAACCTATGAATTTGGGGGGAACACAAACATTTAGACTATAGCAAATAGTATTTTAAAGAAGAGGAAGGAACAATGATATCAGATTGATAATGAGAAGCAAAGAGGACATCAGCCCTACCTCTAGTCACAGTAGTACCCATGATATGGAAAGGAAAGGAAAAAACACCAGAAAGCAGTGTGCTCAGTTAAGGGAGCTTGGTTTCTTGAGCAGCTTGTGGAAACAAAATTGATGCTACAGACATAGGCTGGGGTGGTCCTACAAAGTGCTCATTGTGATCTGTCCCTCTTAAATCTTGAAGTGGACAGTAGTATTATGGCTATGGTTGCCCCTGAAAAAACTGTGAAAAACAGAAGGCTTCCCACTCAACACCATGAAAGTTTCCTGTTAGCATCTTCTTTGTGCCCATATAATGCAGCAGGTTTGCAATGCACACATACCTAACAATGGGTTAACCTTGTTAACAGCCATGTGGATTCTCCTTCTGCAGAACAAGAATGCTTTATTTACCTCTTTTATTTACCCAGGTACCTAAACAAGAGTCTTCCCTCAGCCTTATCCCCTCTCTCAAATTAATCACCAAGTCCTTAACAGCTCTCTAAGACTGTTATTTCTTTTTTTTTGAGTTTGCCATTTCTTCTCTCTTGGCATTCAGACCACTCTCATTTGTCATTGATATTATTACAACTTTCCTGCAGCATCCAAGCTTGTCTCCCCGCCTTCAGTCTTCAAACCTCTAATCCTTTTACACTAAAGTGTGAAACTGATGCTATCATTTCCCAATTAAAAATGCATAATAGCTCTTTCATGCTTCTAAGATAAAGTTCAGCCTCTTGCCACAGCTTCCAATACCCTCATGATCTGATTTGCTTATTATTAATCCTCACTACTGCCTTTGCTACTTTTGACCTTGTACTCTCAATTAACTATAGTGAACAACTGGAATTTCTTCAATACACCATGCTGTGTACACCATTGCACATGATTTGCTCTCTGCTTGGACCTAGTAACCTCCCACTACTCATTCTTGGGTCTCGCCTTAGATGCAACTTCCTCTGAGAAGCTCTCCATGATAATACAATGGATGACCTTTCTCTATTTCCAGAGCCGTCTATTCTTAGTCTGCTCATGGCACTTATCAGTTAGACTTGAAATGGTCTGTTCTTATATCTGTCTCGTCTACTAGAACAAGTTCATTGGCAAAAATTATGTTTAGTTTCCCTCGTCGTTAGCATCTGAGGGACTAGTATAGTATGAGGCATGCATTATAAAGTCAGGGAAAAACAGCATCAGTAAAGGGAAAGAAGTTTAACCAATGAAAATAAAGAGCAGCTCTGATTATGTATGAGAATGTCCTCTGCATACCCACCCACACAGACATTTCCAGAGATTTACAGATAAGAAAAGACGTAATCCTTTCTCTTGGCATGAATAAAAGTTCTTTTCAACAGATTTAGGAACAATTTGTATTTCTAATACCATGTAAGACCCACTTAAATTAGAGCCCAGGGAACGTTTGGGTAAAGGCAATTTTATGCAATGGATAAATTAGGCCTTCTAGCCATCCAACTTTTGCTTCAGTTCGACAATTGTTCTCTCTCAATGCCTTTTTGACATCTATATATCAGATCATTAAAAAATGTATGCATACATGAACCCTGATTGAGGACATAGTTTTATGTCTTTCTTTTCCAGGGCTTTGTCCATCTCTATCTAATTAAGAAATAGAGCTATAGCATTCTATTATATTCAAGGTGGCATTGTTTCTTAATTGCATATAGAAGACTTCCAGAGATATTGCAACTGGTCAGCCAGGATATCTTTTTATTTATTCAAAAAACAAATTTTGAGCTTCTGTCATATGCCAGGCTTTGGGAATACAACAGTAAAAACCATAAGCCAGGTAACTGATCTCCTACCAATTATAAACTAGGTGGAGAGGCAGCAATGAACTAGTAAAAGTATGATGTGCTCATTGAAGGAGTAAAACAGTGCTACAGATGCACACCTGGGGTTTGGGAAAGGCTTTTCAAAGGAAGAGATATGAAGCTGTGGCAGATGAACAAACTGGTTAAAAACTGAAGTTCATTTAGAAAGCCCTGCTTTCTTGAAGCCTCATGAAGGAACCTTCCCTCCTGCCAGGAGGGCTGCTGCTTTTTCTTGCTAGTCTTGTAGTCACAGTCACCTGAATTATGGCTCTTATTTCTACCAGAGTTGTGAGAGCTGCTGCAATCATGCAACTTAAAACCTCCAAAACTGTGCCTTTCTTCTAAAAAAGCTCAGTGAAAGGAAATTGCTAAGGCAAAAATGGTGACACTGAAACACTAACTGCTACCACCCACACTGATGCCATCTCATCACATCCCAATACCACCACTCTGTAGTCACTAGCACCACCCATTGTATAGACTTACTTAGAGCATACCAATACAGTACCACTGCATTGAAAATAACCCATTTCTCCTATGTCTTGTGCCCATTTATTTCATCACCCTTGCATCCCACAGAAAGTATTATGTGAACCACTTTCTAAGTTATTTTCATTTTGTAATTTAAGATCTTCCTGGGAACACTAAGTTGTTGGCCCATGGAGATGGGAGCAGGTGTATAAGACGTGTCTGCATAGCAGATGCCATATTGTACTCAATATTGCTCTTCATTTAATCATAGACACTGTAATCGGACCAAGTTTTTGATGCCACCTCCTTTCACTTAGAATTTATAAGGATATTTACATTGGACTCAACAATACTAATCTTCAATAGTTGTACAGGAAATGCTTGACATCATAGTTGTCATACTACAAAGAAACAAATTACCAAAACCATATTAATGAAGAACAAGTTATTATTCAGTACTATTGTGCCATGTAGGCATTAATATGGTTTGGCTCTGTGTCCCCAACCAAATCTCATCTCAAATTGTAATCCTCATAATACCCACATATTGAGGAAAAGACCAGGTAGGAGGTGATTGGATCATGGGGGCGGTTTCCCACACATTGTTCTTGTGAGTTCTCATGAGATCTGATGGTTTTATAAGGTAGTTTTCCCTGCCTTGCTCACTCTCTCCTGCTGCCTTGTGAAGAAGGTCCTTGCTTTCCCTTTGCCATCTTACATAATTTCCTGAGCCTCCCCAGCCATGCAGATCTGTGAGTCATTTAAAACTCTTTCCTTTATAAATTACCCAGTCTTGGGTATTTTTTTTATAGGAGTGTGAGAACAGACTAATACAGTCATTTTTATTTAAATGTAGATGATAGACACCCTATAAATACAAAGATTTGTAGAAGAGACAAGCAGCCAAGATCATGCATTCAGAAACATATTTAGAAGATGCCTTTTTAGTAAATGCAAATGCATTTCTGCTTAGCAGATTCGACCTGGGAAATGATGAAGCATTTGTGAAATATTTTAAAGAGATTTCCATATACTAATCAGCTAAATATATCCAACATCAGGGTAAATATTATTTAGAAACATTCAGATCTGATTGGCTCATTGAAAATTTTGTCACATAAATGCGAAATGACAAATTTCCTACCTAAAGCTATTCATCCCTAAATTTTACATGCATTAATGTCATTATATCACTTCCTGTCGGGAACAGTAAAACGGGTAGTTTATTATTATTATTATTATTACTAAGAATTATCTCTCCTATAGCATGCTTTGCCAACACTTTCTTGTTGATTTTCCTAGATGATACATATTTTCTGAGAAATAGTCAAGGTTTTTTGAAATTTTGTCATAAATTTCAAAAAAATTTATGAAATTGTTTTTGAAATTAGTGTAAGAAAACTATGTATTAGGGACAGAAAAGATTATTCCTGATCCAAACCTCTATATTGTGGATGCTCAGGTCAGTGGTCAGTGGACTACACAAAGAGTCACTTGAATAAACTGATGCAATAGATAAACTGGGTAATTGCTCAGTGTATTGACTTTATATCTCATAAACCTATGAATCTCTAAAGTTGATATGCCACAAACTTGTACTTATTTGAACTGCTCCTACTGAGCCCTCTCATTGACCATAGTAAAGGTCCTTTTTTAGCCAACTCAAGATTGACTCAGATTAGATAAGATCCAGAAGACTGGATAAGACATATTGACCAACATATCTCACATCCTACTCCTACCTCAAATGCTTCCAAAATGAATTTCTATTATCTTATTTCTTTCCTTAATTAATTTTCTATACTACTTATTTTGAATCATTTTCCTAGTTAGTATGTTTTGGGTTATTTGCAGCTATTCTATAATATAATAAATTCAATAATTTCAACAATTTGATTTGTGATCCTTTATTCTTTAGATCTTAATTATAACAATGAATAAAAAATCAAAATTTACATTTGAGTTGTATATTAGGTAATGCATTCAGTGCTATTAGGAAAACTGATGCTGTGATTCGTGAAGTGATAGTGAATTTTTTAAAATTTAATTTATTTTATCTCTTTGGAGTGTTTAAGAATACAAATATAAGGCGGTAAATGAAAGAAAACTCATAGTTTATTTTATCAGAAGAAAAAGGGTTGTCTATCTTAATTATAGCTCTTGTGATTAAGTCATTCAAATTAACCTGAAGAAGAAAAAAATAAAGAAGTAGAAGATGTGTGAAAATGAGATAGGAATTTAATGTAAGGCTATTGGGCTATTTCATGGAATCTGGAGAAAGACATATATTTAAACTTCTTCAGGAACTGAACCTTATTATTATTAATTTTATTTTTGGGACTTTGCTTTCTGTCTCTCTTTGTGGGCCTTGAGAAGTTGTTGTCTTTGATTTTTATTACATGTTTCCTTGATTCCTTGATTCAAGTCTCCTTTTACTCTGAAATTAGCATTTTCTTTATTCACCAGACTAACCAAGGGAAACTAGATTTTGGAACCCACCTGCAGATCTAAAGAGAGAAAACCTGGTGAATCTAGCCTGAATCCAGTGCCCCTTTCTGGCCCAATAAACAATGACCAGAGGTGAGTTTCACATAGTGCGTATATGATTAGAAGTGGTCTAACCATATGGGATAGGAAGGACATTTTCAGGAAAATAAAATAGATAATGGATTGAGTAAACCTCACAAAATGTCTCCTCTATTGGTGCAACATAATTTTTCAGAGGAAAATTTAAAATATCCATGTTAATGAGTCCTTGCTAATAATGGTTCTAATTAAGACCTTCTTTCAGAAAATGATTTTTTTTCACAAGTGGGAGGTCACCTTGCAAGGAAAGAAGCCATCTTCTTGTATCTTAATTATAACTAACTATGATCTGGTTAACTACTGTTTTTTTGGTTTTTGTTGTTGTTGTTGTTGTTGTTTTTCCGGTAAACTTTGAAAGATTCTATACTACAATTATATTAGTCAAAGTTCTCTAGAAAAAGAAAACCAATAGGATGGATGAATGGATAGATAGAGAGATGGATAGATGGATGGATGGATGGATAGATAGATTGATACATAGATGATAGGTAGGTAGGTAGGTAGATAGATCTATTCTAAGGAATTGGCTGGTGTAGTTGTGAGTGCTGGCAACTGGCAAGTCTAAAACCTGTATGGCAAGTTGGTAGGCTGGAAATTCAGGTAAAACTTGAAGTTGCAGTCTTGTGTCTGAAAGCCAGAAACTCAAGTAGAATTTCTATGTTGCAGAAGAGAAGCAGGATCCATTCTTTTTCAGGAAACCTCAGTTTTTTTCTCTTAAGTACTTCAATTTATCAGATGAGGCCCATGCACATTATGAGGGATAATCTGCTTTATTGAAAGTCAACTGATTGTAAATGTTAATCACATCTTTTTATAACAAAATCTAGATGAAAGTTGGACTAAATGCTTGTCACTGTAGTAAGTTGTCACGTAAAATTAATTATCACAGTCACTAAGTATTCTTTTTCTATATATATTAATGTTGAGCTGCTAACTAAAGTTCTAGAAGAAAAGCCTGTGTTGTCTTTTTCATCTTCTTATGATTATATTTTCTAGTATTTTAGTATCCATCTGCTTTTATATTGTTATTTAAGAATGACAAACCAGACAGAAACACACTTGTATACATTTTATTTTACAATTCTTTAAAAAATTTCAAGTCCTGAATTTCGTCATTTGCAAACTGTTTTCATATTCTTTCAACAAATGAAATTTACATCATTACAAGATATGTGACAATGTTAGGAAAAAGATGTTTTAGGATTGCAAGAAATTAAATAATTCCTATTTTTATTGTTACAAATGGCCAAGTCAAAAAAAGAAGATACAGCACTTCGAGCTATAGAAAGTGTTGTGAATATATTCTAATGCAAGTCAAATATTGATGAAAATGAGAAGGCATGAGAAAAGAGAAAGTTCACAGGAGATCTGAAACTATTAGATGAGAAACTAAAACTCTTCTGAAGAAACCAAGGACATCAACAAACTAGCAAAATAGAATGACAGAATAACTGAAAAATAAAGAGAATTCAAAATAACTAAATTGGAGAAATGAATAAAGGGTTGCAGATTCATTATGTCAAATTTAATTACAAAATTCAAAGGCTAAGCAGAACTAGATTTTAAAAGCTGAGGGTTCAAATATAGTTTTCATTAAACTACTAATTTAACAATGCAAATTATTTAATCTCAATTGTAACTCATCATCTTAAAACAACTTATATTTGACAGTGATTGATGTGGTTCTAGTAAACAAATGGATATTGGGTCCTGGATTTAAATTTATAATCACGAGTCAATTACCCAAAATCAACATCTTATCAAGTACATGAAATGCTTTTATCTGTAATATAGAGTTGTATCTTTTATATTTGTTAAAGAGAATGAATAAAGTATTTTAAAGTTCTCAAGCCCAGGCTACCTTATGTTGTTTAGAAGGACATCCTTCTATTTGTTGTCACAACTATTAATGTATCCTGCAAACTAACACACCCTAAAATTAACTGAACTGTGTAACTCAGAATGAGAACATTCCTACTCATGCTACATGCTGGTAAGTTCTGGAGCTGAGTTGCCAAAAGACTCAATTCATCTATTAAAATACTCAGAGTATTCATTTTCTAAAAATACTTAGATTAGTATTTATTACATTTTAATGTGGAATTTCTGATAACTTTTTTTCTGGTAGTTCCTACTCTACACTCCAACATAAGGCTATAAAAAGGAGATTAAAAAAAAACAGACTACATATTGTTCAATTTTATGTCTAAACCAGGGGAGATCAAGCTCTGTGGGCAGAAAACCATGTTGCATGTTTAATAAACTATGCACACAGAGCACATATGAGTAGAATTTGCTGTACTAATGAAATAAAAGACATAAAATGTTAATGAAACATTTAATGGTCTACATAATCATTATTGTACAGCATAGTAATTAGGTATAAAATTGTGAGAAACTCATTGAAAGTCAATATCATACTGTTCTTTTGTGATGGTTTGAGTTCAAACAGTGTTGTCACAGCCTCTTTTCATAGTGACAGGAGAAGATTCTACTCAAGTAGTATTGGGAGTACTGGTCATTCACCTTATCAAAACAGTTCATGGATTAGCAGAAGGAACGGAAAGAGGATTCAAGAAAAGGGGTAAGGAAACTATTTCACAGTGAATTAGTTCATGTAAATGAAAGATACACTACTTGACATTAGTATTCTGCTTTTTAAAAAGAAAATAATTTTAACATCATCGTCATTTTGGTGTTTTCCAGAAGATAAATAAAGCTAATTTAACACTTTTCCCCATCACCATATATTGTCTAATATCTCTCCCTCTGTCTCTCTTTTAGATAAAATAATACCTTATGTGCTGAATTCTCCTCAATGTTAATTTCCCATTAATGCTCTTCCTTAAAAAATCAACATAATATTTTCACAATTCCTCAAATGCTTGGGAAGCAGGAGGACAGCATAGAAAATTATCCACAACAGTAAAATCAGTATGGTAAGAATGGGGGATTATGTTGGGGGTTGAGGTAGAGGATGAAATTTTAGGCCAAGAGCCAAGTAACAGGCTTAAAGGGAAGAGAGCCATAGTCCACAAAGTGCTCTAGGGATGGATTTGAGCAGGGCAGGTGCTGGAGGAAGATCTTGAAATAGGTCATCATGCCACTGCTTAGGTAACAATCAGATCCAGAGACAGAGAGATTATAGTTGCTGGTGACAGCATCATGAGTGTTCCTCTGATTTAAAAGAAAACAATCTTGGGAAACGGTCTCAGAGCCTGGGATGAAAAGCAGAAACACTGATTGCCCTTCCTCACTGTGCCACTCCCTCAGATCCCTGAAACCCCCAAGGTAAATTTCCCTCATGAGCCATCCACTTGCTCAGCTTGGGGTCAGCCCATCAATTCTTGACCAGTAGAAATCTCAGAGCTGCAACTTTCATCATTATACTGGAGTTAAACTAGGTTACAACTCTCCAGTTTTCTTCCAGGCAACCATTGTGTAGTGGCTACTTCTGATAGTCTGACCTTGGTGTTCATCTTCTATCAAGACTCAGCCAAGGACTTGAGGGTTACCATATAAGGGCAAGAAGGAAAAACAATAACCTCTTTACTACACCCCTTTCCCTCTTCCCATTCCCACTTCAGCAATCTCCATTTTCTATTTAAGATGATAACCCAAAGTAAAGTAGAAAACTCCTACTTTTTCACTCATGCCAGCTACATGCAGGTGAGAGAAACCTGGTAGAAGCTTCTACTTGTGTCTTAAGCCAAGCCCAACACAGCAATTTCAGACTGAGAGATAAAAGCTTTTCTTGGTATCCAGCAATCCTCCATGTAACCTTTTAACCTGCGTATAGAAAGCATAAAGGGCTAGAATGTTACAGGGTTACCTGCTCCAAATTTTCTCCCAATTGTGTCTATCTGTTTTCATCTACATTCCCTGGAAGAAGTTGGGCATTTTTTTTTTTTTTCCTCCCTACATTGGTCCTTTCTTTCAGCCTCTTCTGCCCTGGAGTCGTTGCCCTGACAAAAGTGCACACTCTGCCCTTTTTTTTTTTTTTTCGTTTTCTCAGATCTGTATTTAGGAACAGAATGATACAAATGGTACATGCTCCTAACTAAACTTGTAATCCTAATGATTTAACTCATCTTACAAAGTACTTGTAGAAAATATAAGATAATATCAAACCAAATTTGATTTCTTTTACACAGAGCAATAACTTTATAGGAAGAAAACAGAGGTTGACTGACTGGCCTCCCATTTTCAGGGCCCAGATATTGAGAGCTGAGTACTCCCCAGTTTACGGTCCCTTTCAACTACAGTCTGTCAGATCAGATCCCTCTCTTAGTTTTTTATTTTTCCTTTTATTCCAGGATCCTACTTCAATTTATCCTCTCCCCACTATAAGTATTTATTCTTTGTGTTTACTAAATATCTCTGGATATGTATCTTTGAAAATATGTATCTTTGAAATATGTATATATCTTTGAAAATTATATATAGTACTGTTTTATACATGTATTTAAATTTAAATAAATTAAATTTTACTAGAAATCTGATGTTTTTTCTTCTTTGGTTTCAAGACAATGATCTATATGTAAGCATTATCAGAATATCTGCATTGTATTTCAGATGCTTCAGAAGTTTTTCCATCACATTTCATTTTATTTAGTCCTATAATAAATTTCTTATTTAGACTCCTAAATTACTTTCCAGTCTCTGCTATAAGAAAACAACAACCATCACCACATGCTTATTTATATTTGTGTACTAGTTTCTCTGAGGTATGAAATTAAGTGAATTTGAATTTCTTGGTGATAGAAGGTAGCTAATGTTATTTCACTGATTTCCAAAATGGCCCAGATTTAGCCTAGATTCTACCCTAGAATCTAGGCCTAGAACTAGCCTAAATTCCCATCAGTAATGTCTCAGCTTGCCTGCTTCTGAACATTCTTACTAATATTTGCTATTACCCAATATTCTAATTTTTCCTAAACTAATATTTGCAAGGGGAGATCACTATTGTTTTAGTTTCATTTCTAACTTCATAATGAGGTTGAACATATTTTCATATAATTTAGATTTCCTTTTTTTATCTACTAATATTCATATTAGGTTTCTTATATTTTTCATTCACCTTGATTCCTTACATTATGTTTTTTTGGTTTTTCTACTGCAAAAATGTCCTCCCAGTCTGTCAACTGTCTGTGGACTTTGCCCATAGTACAGCCTAATGCCACTCCCCCTCCTTCTTCTTCTTGTTTTTTTTTTTTTTTTTTTTTTGAGACCCAGTCTCACACTGTCACCCAGGCTGGAGTGCAGTGATGCTGTCTAGGCTCACTGCAACCCCGCCTCCTGAATTCAAGTGATTCTGCCTGCTCAGCCTCCTGAGAAGCTGGGACTACAGGTATGCGCCACAATGCCCGGCTAATTTTTGTAATTTTAGTAGAGACAGGGTTTCGCCATGTTGGCCAGGCTGGTCTCCAACTCCTGACCTCAGGTGATCTGCCCTCTTTGGCCTCCCAAAGTGCTGGGATTACAGGTGTGAGTCACCACACCCCCCAACATGCCCTTTTTTCTCCCTTTTACCTCTCCAAATTTTCCTCATTCACTAAAGCCTAACTCAAAATATTCTTTCTTATTAAATATGTTTTTACTACTCAAGTATTATGAACTCCTTTATAATTTATTAACTATAACATCATATGTCACTTACAACATATTCTTTGAGATATTAGAGGTATTTTTATAGAATGCCCTCAACTATATTAAATACAGTTACACCTTTATGATGCCATTGTGCCTAATGTAGTATTTAGGAAACAGCTGTCTATTTATTGATCAGATATATTTGCTGAGGTCCTTAAAATGTGATTGCCATAATACATCATGCATTATTGTTGGGTGATTCATTTATCAGTACATTTTATTTGGTCATAAAGTCTCAACAAGGTTTTATTATTGTTTTACAATGAATGTAGCAATAAAACCTAATAGAAAAGACTAAGTAAATGTTCTTGTTAGTAAAGCTTATGTGAGTATGTTAAACATATTGGAAAGCTGTTATTCCTATTACATCAAAAGTATTGATTGACTTTGAACTTCTAATTTTGCTTGCTTACTAGTTATTTTTCTTAAATTGTACATAAACACTACTGTTAATTTTATAGCAAAATGTCTTATAACACAGTGACACATACATAAATCATTTACTGATACACATACTTCCAGTGGCATATAATGGTACTCTAACCAGTTTTTGTGGAGATTATTCTCATGATTATTATCATGATGATCTTCACTCTAGTAGGAATGCTAAACATCTGATTATTGTTTGTGAGGTGATGGAGTGGGAAGTATTGTCACATTGTCCTGATTGAACTACTAACTGTTAAAAAAAAAAAGGCTGCATGCAAAAAATGAAAACATAAAAATGGAACCCAGTTAACCAATTTCCCTAACCTTGCCAATTTTCCAACCCCAAGTCTGGAAATATAAAATATTGATTAAAGGATCAGCAATGAATGTACACATGGTATTAATAATCTCTTCTGAATCAAAGCTTGACTAGTTTAGGTTTCTAAATAGAAGGAGAGAGTCGTTAATTACAAATTGGCTTCAAATTAACTGAGATTTGCTTCAAGATAACTGAGATTATCTTAATGAAAAAGTCTCCTTAGATAACTTATTTCTAGGTTCATGGCCAGATGAATAAGAACTGACTGAGTTAGACTGGTTTGCTTCACCCAAGACTTTCACAGCCTGGAAACAGTTCATTCCCTTTGTCTCCTACCTTCATAAAATCTCAAAGACTGGAGCAGAAGGGTACTTAATCATTACTAATCTTGCTGAGGCTCTGCTGAAGTTGACACTTTGGTAACCTTTGGAAAATAAGACACTTTAAAGGCTGTATCACAAGGCCGATGAAATTTGTTAAAGTTTAACAAACATTTTGAAAGAAATAATATCTACATATAAATATATCCAATATATTTTTTTCAAAACATCTACATACATACATACTTACATCTTGAAGTAAACTTTCTACTCACAGGTTAACATTTATCTTTATCTATTTATCTATTATCTTTGAATAAATGCAAACAGTATCTTTTCAGTTTCCTGCACAATATTAATAAGGCAGCATTTCTTAAAAGAACATATGCATACAGAGAATTTTTCCAACATCAAAGTCAAAATGTTGATTTTTTCTACATATTGAATGACAAAATGTAGTCTTTATAAAAATATAATACATTTAAAATTTATTAACTTCCTTACTTAAATTCTCTAGTTAATCTTGCTTTTTATAAAAAAATCTTTTTATTGCAAAGAATTGGCAGCTTTATACACACACATATTTGTATAGTTTCAACTTGAAGAATTATGGTAAAGGGTATCATAGCTTCAGTATGATTAACTTAGAGCTGAGCTGTAGGGCACAAATAACCTCCAAATTTTATCAGTAAAGAACTATCACAGGCATTTATTTCAGTGTCATGGATCTATCTCTCTTCAGGGCACCAACAGATTTTTTCAGACATCCCTCAAAACACACAAATGGACTGGATGTCAAGTCATAGAATTCTACTTGAAAAATGTTTTCATTAAGCCACTTTATCAGCATCTACACTTGTTACAAATTTCATCCAAGCTCTATAACAATCTTTCTACTCAATTTTGTTCCCTTGCTCCAATTCATTCTGTGTAAGTTTCAAGTGGTTAACTGAAAAACAAGACCATATACCAATCCAAGTGTAATATAAAGAGAATCGTTCCGTTTACATGGTCCCTAGAAAATTAAGGAGTATAAATCACCTTTCTGGTGATCCTGAGAAAGCATGAACAAGTCTTGTACTCCATGACTTCTTTTTTTAAAAAATCTATTCATTGCACAGTCTTCTAATAATAATAATTTTTTAAAAATAATTCATAAGCCTATGATTCTAATAAATCTACTTCATTTTCAGTTTGCCATGTTTTCCTCCAATTTCCACTAATACTTATGGTTTACATAAGATACTTATATAACAAATACAACTTTGTATTTTCTTCTTTTTAAATGTAATATTTCTATGTCAGGCTTCCTTTCTTTGATAGCACATAGCCTTCTAAAATATCATTTTTTATTTTCACAAAATATACCATAGAGTTTATGTACTCAATGAATTAATCAATCTTTTTGTTTGGAACATTTAATTTGTTGCAGTTTTTGCTTATTTATGCCAATACAATTAGCTATCATTTGCTTATTTTCCTTCAGATAATTTCTCTGTGTTTAGGTGCTTATACTAGGGTTATAAACTCTACCTTTTTCTTTTTCTGAAAAATACCATGAAATTGCTTTCTAAAATAAATATAACTAGTTATAGTGACACTAACAGACTATTCCTGTACTCTTGTGAAAATAGTATTGCAACACTGGATATTATCAAAATAGCTATTATTTGAATATACTCTAAATAATTCAATATTTAATTATTGGCATATTGCACATTTATTGATTTAATTATAGTACATAAGCAAATATCCACTGACTCATATAAATAAATTATATTCTTATTCTTATCTACTTAGGAAAATAACTTTCCCAAATCATTTATATTTGAAATAGTCTAGGGAACATTGCTGCTTGAAATACCTCTAGAAAAAGGTACAGACTTCATTATGTAAATGAACCTGTCTGACAGCTCACTATATTTCTTTTTAAAAAATATATAAATATGGAAAAAATATGTATACAATATTGAGTATAATGCAGAATCTCAGTACAGAGGGATATTGGGAAAAGGTAAACATAGTTTGTGGCCAAAGCACCAAAGGCTTCTTTCAAAGACTTTAATCACAAAGGAAGATCCATTAAAATGATAAAATCCCACAATACACAAGCACAATAATTATGGTCAGAATTCAACATTTTTATTTTAACTTAACATACCAAGCATGGTTCCTTATTGAATCACATGAAGAGGCCTCCTTGAGAGGGAAGGACGGCATGAGCACTTCAGGCTAATAGAGAAATAGATTCAAAGGAGGCAAGAGAACCATGGGGAGCAAGAGAGGATTACTAGAAAATCCCTGCTTCCAAGTCTCTGCATATGTTTCCAGCACCTACTTCAAACTGTTGTGATAAGGACTAAATGAGTTACCATGGACAATTTCCTCTAAACAGACCCTGCTATACAATATCTGTTGGCTGGCTACCTAATATTCTGGTCTGTAGACCCTAGAAATTAAGGCATCTCCTTGCATTCTAACACTTTTCTCATCTCCCTCGTCTGCCATGACTATATTATGCTCATATTTACCTGGGACAGTTCTGGTTCTTGCCTTCTGTCAAGGTGTTATTACTCTATGTTATAACTCCATTACATGGTGTTAAATACTCCCTTTTTCTCTTACCTTCAAAAGTCTTCCATTTTACACAGTAATTTTTACAGTCACCCTATATTACCCTGTGTATTTTCTCTCCATAATACTTGTCACCATCTAATATACTGTATATTTATTGCAGATGCATTTATTGCCTGTCTTTGCCAGATGTAAGCTCCACAAAAAATAATCTGTCTTTTTAATTCATTGTTCATTGTCTAGAAATATGTCTGACATATGAAAAAACTCAAAAAATATTAGCTGAATGAATGAACTAACCATTTTGAGAATGGCAGAGCTACTGTTGGGAGAGTTTCATGCTTAAGGCGGGAGTGAGATGTGTCCAAGCCACTCAGCGTACCAAAGTGGGACAGGTGATGGAGATGGTCTGATCAACTGTAAAGGGAGAATTGCTGCAGTTTTTAAAGCAGGAAGACACTTTCTGGAAACAATTTTAACATCAGTAAAAGTTTTTTAAAGAAGGATTTCTTTAATTACTGCTGTTACTAAATTTGCATTCCCTTAATGTTAAGTAAAGTTGCCTTGATCACTTTTATCCTAAGCTATCTGGGACTTATAATTGGAGATGGGGATTGGTTCACAAAAATAGTGTGGTTTGTACTGAGCAACACTTAATTCCCTTTTAAATTATCCCAATCACAGACTGTATTTTAGTCAGTCACAAAGACTGTTCTATCTGCAGAATATGACATGACAACGTGACTAGTGTTAAAAAGAATGGCACAGCAACTCACCAACTCTGTTTCACATTCATTTGGGTCCTGTTGGCAAAGCATGCTGCTGAATTCCAAAAAGAGTTTGAAATAACTTCTCTTGATATTTGAAATACTTGAAAGTATTTATATTAAATATAGTGTACATAACATAACACATGTAACATAAAAATTTGAGTTTACTGAATGTCTGTTTTATTCCAGATATTGATCTAGGCATTGGGAGGACACCTCATCTACCATCAAAGAGTGCCCCATCCAGTGGGTGAGGGAGACAGGGAATAACTTTTGTCCAATATCACTGGAGCTAAGAGAGTATTAGGCAGCATATTGAGGGAGCAAATCCAAATGTATAGTGTGTGATGATTGATCACTGCTTCGAGTTTCCACTGAGGAAAGTTTCTTGTCAAAGTACTAACCAAATAGAAGGATTTATGTTTAAGGGGTTGTTCTTTCAAACTTCTTTATGATAATGATAGTGACTACTATCAAATAATACCATAGGGATTGAAGAATCATCTACTCTAGGAGTTTTTATGAAAAAGATGAAACCATAATCTATTTGTTCCAAGAGAAATAAAATAAAATAAAATGGCCTCCCAAATTGTCTTTCAGTCTTTTAGTTTTATGAAATGCATCACTTGCCCCTAGGGTATGCAATTGTGAAATTGTTTATCTAATGTTCAGGGATAAGAGGGGAGTGTCTGCCTATTTCTGTGTGGAAGACTTTTCTGTCCTATAGACTTTCCATTGCCCCTAAAGCAATGTCTTTTTCAGGGAACTTGGAAATAATCCTGTTAAACAGGCTAACCTTTGCACTGTATTAATATTCATATTTAGGCAGTGAAATGGCCTTTACATTTTCCTGACACGTCAGGAATAGGCTTAAGTTTTACTTTCTATGCAGTCAGCCTTTCTAAGAGAAAACACAAGGTTTCAATGTATATTTCCGAAAACCAAAATAAACCCATCTTACATAAATGAACGGTGTCATTGGCTGCAATTTACATCTCAATGTAAATGTCATTCCCCTGCTTACTGTTGAAGCTTTAAGTTCAGGCTTTGAAAAAAGCACTATCTGTTCCTGTTATTACAAGCTACATTCCTGACAGCTCTCACATTAATGACAGCAGATTGCTTGCTTTAGTGCCTTCCTTTTTGGAGCTTATTTTGTCATCATTCACCCATTCTTTGCCTGTTCACAAACAGAATACATTCTATTGAGATTTGGAAAAGTTATAAGCTTTTAGACTCAAAAGATAACTTCTTTTTCTGGGTTACTTGACAACTGACCCACAATTTACTTAGAAATTGAAGCCTACACAGCTCAGCTAGGTTCCGTTACAGTTACGGTAGGAAGGTGGATAGAAAATTACTTTCCCAGGTATCACATGTATGCTTAACACATTTAAGAGTAAGGATAAGCTGTCATGAGGGATTGAACCAAAGAAAAGAAATTTGATTTTGTATTTCTTCTGCAGAATGAAAAAACAAACACGACTATGTTTTTTAATTTTTAAAAACGTATAGAAAAATATCTTATTAACTGTAATGTAGTCAACATACAATAAGCAAGTTGTTCTATGTGATTCAGTGACTTTTATAAGATTATACAGCTTGAAATAGCTAATGGGTAAAATATAGAATGCGGAGTGCTGAAAGCTGATTCTTTAAAGGAGATTTATTCCTGTGAAAGGATTTTGACAATATGGTGATGATGATATAGTTTGAGGACTATTGTAAAAGGCAGATGATGATATTGGATAACAACATGTTTGGAAAGGGAAAAGAGAGATAAAAGCAAAATATTATGTCATTTCTGGTTGTGGTAGATAAGAGAGTTGCTCAGTTTAGAAACAATGAGAATAGGAATTTTAGTTAAAGGAATATTTCAAGAGAAAAAAAAAGGTAACCATAAAACCTATACCTCCATATCTTTGAGATGAGATGATACTCATGAAAGCTCTTTTAGTTATTTGGAAGACAGTAAGTAGATGCAGCCAGATTGCTATATATTATTATTATTTGAACAAAAAGCTACATTTTTCTCTGAAACTTAAATTGTTGTGACATATAAAAGAAGATGATACTGAGACTTCTAGTGGAGGTTTTTTGTTCATCAAATATAGCATAATAGATCCTTCCATACTAAAGAGATGTCAGATGGCGTAGCCAGAGCCACAGGATACAGAAGGCTATGTACTTGTCTGGAAGCTTGAGCTGCAAATGTATTATGTGAAAAAAGGACAAAGTCATATTACTCAGGGTTTAAATGTATAAAAATAAGTCAATGCAAATCTTAACATATTACTAGATTATTAGATCCCTGACTAATGATGATCAATACTTGAAGACATCGATGAGAAATCATAAATTATTTTTCACTTTTTATGTTTTCTTTTCACATTGGGGAAAATAGTACATTCCTGATAACAAGTTGTGGTTAGTTGCTTCCTAATTCCTTGTCAACATATTCTCCTAGTCTGTTCACTCATTATATGCCAATGTACCACTTACCTGAGGGCGACCCTTAAAATTATTACACAGGAACACATTATAGAAAGAAATAGGGCAGTTATAAGGAAGAGAGAGTATGCTTTTACTAATTTTTTTTTTTTTTTGGTCAACAAAACAAACACAAGAATTATGAATCAGAATGGGTCATGTGGCTTCTAAATGATGATAATGTTATCACAAATGTGATTCTGATTCTATAATCAAAAATAATTCTGATGGGTGAGGGAAGGATTAGTTTCCCAAAGAAAAGCCACCTAACTGCACAAAGACTGAAATGGTAAACTTGGATTTTTGCAAGAGGACATGATGCAAAGACTGAAAAAAGGCATAGAACCCAGGGCAAATACAGAAGACTGACATGATATGATAAGAATGATGTTAGGAAGGACAAAGCCTCAAATTAGTATCCCAGAACTCATCTTTCTGGGAGGGCGCAGCTCAGCTTGGATTTGGGGACATTCTTCTGTAGTCGAAAGAGATGCTATCATTTCCACTGACAGAGAGCCATTGGAGTGTCTCCTCCCCTAGATTGCGATCACCGTAAGAGAAGAAAATGTGCTTTGTGTCTTAAACTCCTAATAAGTCCCTGTTATAAAGAAAGGAATTTAACAACTGTTTGATGAATAAATGAAATATTGTGTACACATCATGTCAAAGGCAGCAAAAAGCAGGGTGGGCATGGTTTTAAAAGTCATATATGATACAAGAAAATCAAAGCTCCTTTCTTTGATATACTTGCTGCTGGC
The DNA here is from genome assembly GCF_043159975.1 of Macaca nemestrina. Classification (NCBI taxonomy): domain Eukaryota; kingdom Metazoa; phylum Chordata; class Mammalia; order Primates; family Cercopithecidae; genus Macaca; species Macaca nemestrina. Next base: position 92,251,903 of record NC_092127.1, read on the forward strand.
AGTCAACAACAAAGAATACAGATCTTTGGCATTTTGAACTTATATTTCCTGTCAATAAAAACAATCTTGAAACAAAAGAAGATGCACTAAACCTAAGAGAGGTTGGATGCTTAATAAGAATGAAAACTGGAAAAGGATATTGACCTGCTCTGAATGAGGTTAAGCTTAGGTTGCCTAGCCTACTTGATTATATTCCAGTTCAGGAAATAATTTATTTCATATGTAGATCCTTTATAAGAATTTAAAATGTTATACCAGGCTATCCTGAGAGACAGTGAGTTTCCTACCCATGGAGAATTTTAAACAAGGGGTGGTTGCTGACTTGATGAAGATAAAATAGAGGAGGCACAGCATCAGAGAGTGGTTGGACTGAACTATAAAAAGATTCTTTGTCTTCAACTCTAAAGTTCTAAGCATGTAGCAATCTCTTGAACTCATCTCTCATCTTAAGAGTTTGGCTTAAGTCTTACAAGTTTACTTCTAAGAAATTAATTTTCTCCTGCTGTTAATTTCCTTTAAGACATAAAATCATTTTTGTAGAAAATTATGTGAATTATAATTATTACTTTATTAAGAGTTGTGCTTTAGCAAAAGTAGTATGAATAATAGTAATTATGGGCTTATAATTCGTTTCATTTATTGTTTGATTTCATCTTGGTCCTGCTCTTACTATGGTATAATTTTGGGTAAGGTATGTAATTTCTAAATTTCAGTTTACTCATCTACAAATAAAAATAACACTTTTCTCATAGGACTGCTCTGAGAATTAAATAAAATAATGCATGGCATAATGGCCAGCAAAGATCATGGTACATGATAATTGTCTCAATAAATGTTAAGGTCTAATTTGCTAATATGTAATAGTTCTGACCCTCAAGTTTTCCAAGTGTGAAATGGAGTAAAGCAGAATAATCTCAAAGAATTATAGTTAAGATTTAATGAGATGTGAAAAGCAAACAGCACAGTGCCTGACTCATAGTAGTAGATTAAAAGTTGCTAGTATTCTCTTCTCTCTTGAAGATCTTTAGGAGTGTTGGCAATATTTGCCACACTTGTCCATTTTTGATCTTAGCTTGCATTAGCTGTGTTTCCTATTAATCTTTGGAAACATATGTTTAAATGCCAAACCAGCTATTTCATGGTTTGAAACAGTGATTCTTAATGTTTTCTGGGGGCTTAAACCTCTTTGAGAAGCTGCTAAAAGCAACGGCTCCTCTTTCAATATCCACAAATTTTGCAACCGATTTCAGCTAGTTGATAGATCCCTCAAATCACTTCATGGTCCTGTGGACTCCAAGTTAAACATTTTGGTCTACTGCACATCCCAGTTGTGCATGAAGACACATAGATAATCAAAAATGGAATCATGCATTGCACATTGCTATCTGACTGTATGCACATCAATTCTGTATTCATTTGAGTTAGTGCTTTCTAGTTTAGTTTCAATGCTTCCAGAGGTCTCACACATAATTTTTACTTTGGAGCATGACTAATACACGAGGGTTCACAAGTGGGCACCCTTCATAAATACTAATTGATATTAAAATTAGATGAAGAAAACCTCACTCTCTGAGAAATACCACCTAGGATTTAAAGAAATGAAACCAAAATGCCAACTTGTTTATACAAGGGGCTATAGCAAGGGTAAGAGAGAAGTCAAGAACTCCAAATTAATAAACATTGAAAATAAATATATGCATACATATTCAGGTAATAGCTTACCTAATTCAAAGCAACAAAATGCAATTTTCCACTTGCCTAGTTTCATGATTTGATTGAGCCACTCTTTAAACTTCTTCCTTCCGTGGCTGTCTCTGATCTAATTGCACCAGCTAAGCTCACAAGCTGTTTAAACGTTGGAGAAAAGTATAGCTTTGTGAAATAGATTTCTCACACTTCCCAAGTATTTGCCAATACTTAAAAAAAAAAAAAGGCTTTTAGATACTCAATATCCTTCTCCCTGAATCACTGATTTTAAAAGTACTATGAAAAGATAAATAATTTCTGATAAATAGATGTAATAGATAAACATCTATTGCCAGACCAGGCAAATGCACCAAGTGTACTTAGAACTGTTCAAAATGGTAAGTAGAGTTCTTCCAAAATGTGTTGACAGGAGATCTCAGTGTGAACTTTTTTCTCATGATAGGATTTTTTTCACGATAGGATGATCTTGAATTTTGTACTATGTTAACACCAAGTCACGGTTTCTGAGACTGCATGTTACCTAATATCTGCGTCAGATGTTATGAAATTCTACTTTTTCATACATATATAACAGATCTTGAAAAACATGTATTCAGTTCAACATATTTTCTGTACCTTAGGCACTTATAAAGAGCTAGGTGGGGTACGGTGTCTCACGCTTGTATCCCAGTGCTTTGGGAGGCCGAGATGGAAGGATCGCCCGAGGGCAGGAGTTCAAAATCAGCCTGGCCAACAAGGAGACCCTGTCTCTATAAAATACTACTAATAATAACTAGCTGGGTGTGGTGGCACATGCCTGTAGTCCCAGGTAGTCAGGAGGTTTTGACAGGAGGATCACTTGAGCCTGAGAGTTAGAGGTTACAGTGAGCTATGATTGTATCACTGTACCCCAGCTTAGGCCACAGAGAAGACTCTGTCTCTAAAACAAACAAACAAACAAATAAATAAAACAAGTACAAAATAAAGAAGTATGCTATTGACTGCTTTTAACATATCTCCAAGGAAATAATTATATTTACTATACTTTATTAACTTTTTCATTTTAAACATTTTTGGAATTTAGGGGTTTAGAGTTTCTCAGAAAGGAAATAAATACTATTTTCTAAGAGTTTATGGTCAGCTTCTGGAGTCAAAGTAAATTCAAATTCTGGCCCCATCATTTACTATTTCTGTGACCTTACAAATTTGTGGTTCTGACTTTGATCTTTAGCCCCATGGGTAGAACAAGGTGAATTACTCAAAAAAAGCACATAAAGGAATCTAGTCAACTCAATTTAGCACTAAATGAAAATTTAAAGAACGTATGTAAACTGATACCAATTAATTTTGAGTAACTAAAATTATAGTCATAAGTAACTAGATTTTAATTTGTGAGAAATTTTTATGTTTTATTTACAATTTAGAAATCACTACTCCTATGTATTAATTGTATACATCTATATGACTTCAGAATTTGACACTTCTGCAATCTGTTTACATAAGATGAATGTAGAGTTTTAAAGAATTCTCCCTTAAAACTTTGCTACTCAGAATATGATCTGAGGACGAGCGGCATCAGCCTCAAGTGGGATTTGTCAGCTTCAGAAATGCAGAAACTTAGGCCTCCCTCAAGACAATGAATCTGAATCTATAACTTAACGAAGTTATTAAAAAATCTGTATGGACACTGAAATGGGAGAATACTGTCCTGAAGAGTGATAAATATGACGTCTATCTGGCATACATTATGTTTAATTTAATATTTTAAATTTAGTTGTTTTCTTTTAAAAGAGATCTGCTTATGTTAAAACATATAATGCAAAGTTCTTATGAACTTTAAAAAAGAAGCAGAAAACTTCAAATAAATGTGACGATTGCATTAGGTCACAGTGAAGTATCTAAAGGAGACATTTTTCTACTTTCAGTAGTATGAGGAGAAAGAAGTTTTAAAGAATTGCCTAACCAAATGCAATTCTAAAACACTATCCAATCACAAGTCCCATTGAAGATAGTTTCAGATAAATTGTGACTTATTGTTAGAATGTTCCTTTTTCTACTGAAAGAATCAGAGAACATTTTTATTAGCCATGTCTGATAAAGAATTTTTACTAGTTATTTAGTGGCTAAGATTTAAAAAATCAGAACACCATTATACGATTTCCAGATGACTAGGAAAAAAAACAAGGTTTAGTTAACTACATAATTCACTTTACATCTTCTTTAGAAGTTTTCCATCTCAAGAAAATAATATCTCCAGGTTGTTTTCCAAAGTCTCTACTTGATTAATAAAGTCCTACACAATTACTGAAAAATCCTTATCCCCAGTGTGGGAAACACCACGTAAGTGGTTCTCCTTAGAGAATGATGCCTTAACCTGAAACATTTCTACCTGGTGCCATAACCATTAAATGACAGAAAAAATGAGAATATTTTATCAACACAATGTAGGAGTGAAACCACAAGTACATGTATCCATCAGAAAACATGCTGCCAAATAAAAAGCATAGCTGAGTCTGAAGCTTTTAATTTATGTACACTTGAGGCTCAGCAATTCATTTTGTCACTTTCAGTTCCCCTAGCAGCCAAAAAGTAGCAGGCAGAAAAGAATTAAGAAAAATATATACAAGACAAAATTTCAAGCCTGAGAAAGTGAACTGGGAAATGTCCATCATTATTTGATTTTTGCACATGGAAGAATTTGTTCCAAATTGCAGATTGTTCCTCAAGAGGGATACTGCTTTAAATATTTCTTGTTAGATGCATTCATTGTACTGCTGAACATATACAAGAACTATTCTGATTTGGGGTTTGTAGGCTTGAAACCTTCCATTGGATGCAGTACAGGGTGGAAACTGGGGAGACATTAGGAAGGAAAGCAAGACACAGCAATACTTACTTTTCTATGTTTAGGTAGGAAGATACTGAAATATTTATAAAGGTTCTGTATCTTTGTAAAAAGGAGGAATTGTTTCCTGTATTCTTCCATTTAATTATAATAGCATGCTCATTTGTCAGATGTTATTCATATTTTACAGATGAATAAATTAAGTCTCAGTGAAATAATATGACTTAACCAAGGTCACAACAGAGATCCAATACTGAAACTCAGGTCTTCTCATGGCAAGTTTTGTTACTAGGCCTACTACAGTAATTTTGAGAACAAAACAAAACAAAATGTCCTGAATTTGCTTAATTTTCTCCATTAGTTTTTCTGGTATATCTATATATTTGAAAAGTAATGTGTGAAAGTGACTGTAGATATATTTAAATTTTATTTCAGACAATTGTCTCATTTGTTAAGCAAAATATTATTCTTTTATTATTCTTATTCTCACCTATTTGATACTACTTATCTTTGAAATATGTGTTCCAACATAATAATATTCATTAATTTCTTTAACAGCACTTATTTGAAGGCTAAGTTAAAGATATGCAATTTTATCTACTTTATTATAATTGTTTACCAATACAGAACAATATTTTTTTAATATTAGTAGTACTAAAAATTTTATATTTGTTCTTATAAGCAAAATTGTGTACATCTGCCTCTGCTCTGTGTTTAAAACTTGTGTAAACTCTTTTACTCTCACCTAGGACAATGTACTGAGATATTTCATGAACTGCCAGGACCAAACTTCCAACATAAACATTATGTGTGTGTTTTTTTTTTCACAAAGTAAAATAAAATACAAAAGTAGTAATAATTCTTTACCTTTGCACAGCATTTTATAAACTAGCACTCCTTCCACATGCATTTTCTCACTTGTTCCTGATTTTAAAAATTGACATAATTGAGGTATTGTTTTTTGTTCTAAAGTTCTCAAAAATATTTACACAGAGCATACCTCAGATGTTAAACTGGTATCCCACAGATAAGTTCTGTTTGACACATAAAGCATGTCATTCACATTCCTTTAAAAAAAATGAAGTTTTTGTAACACTCAGAAATATCACATAATTTTACTGTAATTTTAAAATGTTCTTCTATATATAATAGCCAATATTTTATACTTCATTTTATCCTTCAAATTGGGAGCCGATAAAATTAATTCAGTATTATAGTTAGAGATATATATTTCAAAAATACCATAACTATCTGAATCATAGTAGTAACAACAGACTAACATTTTGGTTGATAACATTTTACTTGATTAAACTTTGTTCCTACTTGACAACCTGTAAGATATGATCTCATTAGGGCTACTGTTCTAAGAGTTGACCAGCAAACAATAAGAACCAGTTTCCGGCCGGGCGCAGTGGCTCAAGCCTATAATCCCAGCACTCTGGGAGGCCGAGACGGGCGGATCACGATGTCAGGAGATAGAGACCATCCTGGCTAACACGGTGAAACCCTGTCTCTACTAAAAAATACAAAAAACTAGCCAGGCGAGGTGGCAGCGCCTGTAGTCCCAGCTACTCGGGAGGCTGAGGCAGGAGAATGGCGTGAACCCGGGAGGCGGAGCTTGCAGTGAGCTGAGATCCGGCCACTGCACTCCAGCCTGGGCGACAGAGCGAGACTCCGTCTCAAAAAAAAAAAACAAACAAAAAAACCCCCAAAAAACAGTTTCCTTCCTTACAGCGAACAGATATTCAACTGGCCACGTCTATAATTCCTCTCTGCTTAAGCCAAATATTCGTTGCTGCTAACTTGCAATATTATGCAATGAAAAAACCCTATGAAAGAATTTGTGTGAATTATTAGAAGATTTTTACCATGGTATCATATCTAGGATTCCAAAAGTAGGGTACATTTTGTTTCCATAAATGTGAATGTTGGCATATGTTTTAAGTCCTCCAAATGAAAGATACTATGTTGCAGTAACTAAGTGTACATTTTTGCTTTTAAGAAGGACAAACTGTAATGTAGGGGAGAAGGAGCACTAACAGAATGAATACAGATGGCTTGCTGCTTACTCAAGCTTGTTTTCTTTGCTCTGCTACTGGAAATGTTGAAGAAGGTAGTGGGAACCATGGTACCCTACTCTCTGCTTTCCAAACCTAACACTTTATTCTGCTGGTTTTTTTTTTTTTTTTTTTTTTTTCAAGAATTTGTTAGATGATTAATTTAGGTGGTTCTGAAAAAATGTGAAACTTGATTATTATGGAAACAAATTTTCCATCTGCTAATCAAATATGTCACTCCCTACATTTTCTGTATTCCTGAAAATGAGACTTCAGACACCTTTTGGATCACGACCTTGGTTTGTGTGTAGGTTTCCATGTATAGTTTTCTGACTTTTAAAGATTTTTGAACTGACATACACCAAAGTTGGAGAAATAATAAGGTCTTCATCATTCTTTTATATTCCTATTCTTCACTTACTTTCCCTCATATTAACATTTAATGTAGCCACAGTGTAGCTGTCAAGAACAGAAAATAAAGAGTGGTACAATAACATGAACAAACGTGTAGCACTTATTCAATTTGTATCACTTTTTCCATTGATGTTCTTTTTATTTTGTTCCAGATTCATATCAAAATCATGCAGTTGTGATTTCTTTTTGTCTGTCCTGATATGTAATGGTTCCGCAGTCTTTTCTTGTCTTTCATGATCTTGAGACTTTCAAAGCACATTGATCAAGTATTTGGTTTTATTTTAAACGGTTTTTTATCACCTTCCCCAGCACACTCTCTGTCCTTGTGCAGATTTACATTAGGTTCTGTCCCTTTCAGTTTGTTGGAATAAGTGCATTTAGGAGGATCTAGGTGGATGTGAACCACAACTTCAAAGATAAAAAGCAGATTTTATTTGGTGAGTTCATAAATCTCAATAGTCTTAAGCTCCACAAAGGGAATACAAAGCAGAATAGAACAACAGTTTATAAGAAAAAGAAAGAACCAAACCAGAGTGGTTCTTTAGTTCGGTAACTGCATAATATAAAATTGTTCTTTATATTATGGTAACTATAATAATTCGATAAAAAGGCAAGAAATTAAATAAATCAAATGGATCAAATTAAGATATCCTGATATCCCACAATGTGATATTTACATGGCTGGTGAAGAAATGTCTTAAGAGTACAAACAGTGTATGTGTAAAGTAGAGCAATTGCTCATGAAAAGCAGGCTATCTATTAAAGTGTGGGAGGCATCTGGTAAAGAGAGAGGTAGAAATTGTCCTGCAGTCTTTTTGCTGCTCTGTTTAAAGTAATGAACTTTGTTAAAATAACATAGTGTGCATTGTATTTTCAGCTTTACAGACTGTGTCAAATAGCTCTTGTGAACTGTGGAAAGCAACGTGATGAAAATGAGAAATGTTCCTCTACCTTATAGGAACAAGTGGGAAGGAGAAAAAGTGCATTGAAATATATGGGTGCATAAAACTCCCAATAATTGAGAAGTGCATTGCATGTGCCTCTCAGGTAGGAATAGGCTATCTAGCTGATTGCAGTGAGGGTAAAGAAATGTGATACTATTAATACTTGTCCTAGAAAAGACAAATCTACCATTTGAACCTCTACCAATTGTAACCAGGTTAGAATGTGAACCTCTTTTTTTTACTTCATCTATTTCACCTTAGTGTCATATTAGAAAGTGTAACAGAATTTTAAAATTATCTTCATTATTATCTTATATTTTTGTAATAATTACTAAAGTAAATATAACTTAATTGGCCATAATTTTACAAGAAAACAAACGTAATTAAAGACTATTGAATGTTGGCCAGACATGGTGGCTCATGCCTGTAATCCCAGCTCTTTGAGAGCCTTTTTGAACAATATGCTCACTTTTAAGAGTTTGTTCTGTGAATCATCATGTTATGATGGTGATTAAACTCTGTTCTATGAGGAGCTGTGCATCATGTTTCTCCCCTTGTTGGAGAGAAGTGCAGCCCTTCTCACGTTCACTTTATTTTGTCATTTGAAAATATCCTTTACATAATAGGTACTCAAGATACGATGGTGATGATGACATTCAAATAACAAAACACACAGGAATGAAGAAAATCAGTATAATGATGGTTTAAACTATGTGAAAATAATGGTGATGTTAACACAGCATTTCAAAAGAAGAAAGCAAGAGAGATTGGGGAAATGAAAAGAATGTGCTATATAAATGAGTGTATTGGAAAAGCAATAACTTATCACTTATTGCGAGATTCTGCATGAAAGAAAGTGTTCTAAAGTCATAATACTTCCCAAGTTTATAGAGACTTAAACATTTTTTATTGATTCTGTGTGCTTGCAAGTAGATGACAGAGTGCATATGCCTTCACTTATAGATGGAGGCACTAAGATGTAGCAGTAGAGCTCCACTTAAGACAAAACGACATAGCACACAAAAGGAAAGGCTGTCGTTAAAACTTAAGCTCTCTTGATTTGGTCTTAGAGTCCCTGAAGAATGTGAAATATTCTTGCAGCGTTTTTATGTCTGAGATAATTCAAAGCCTAAGATGATATAAATATGTTTTTCTTGTTAGCTAAGTCAAGTCCTTTCTTAGTGTTTGTCTTATTGTCAAATATATGAAAAACTGTTTAAAAATAAAGCTTCAATATACCCAGCCTGAGTCTGTTATGATAATGATTAGTGGCTGCTAGTTCCCGATGCCCTTCTGTTTGTGCCTTCTTCACTCTCACCCTCTGCTTTCATATTCACATTTTCTTTTGTTTAATCTTTAATAGAGGCAAAACACCATTTATGATTTAGTGTTGAGGAAAATTAACTAACTTTTCAAATGTACCTTTAGTTAATAACCTAACAAAAAAAAGAGAATTAAAACTACTATAGTTGTGGCCAAGAGCAAAGCAAGGCTTTCAGTAAGTGCTTCCTGTCCCTTTTAATTAACATAAACTGTAAGTCCAAGTTTATATGTATTAGCATAGTTAATTTATTGTCTTTTAAATGCTTTCTTCAATAAGTTCCCCAAAATGCTGTTTAAAACTCTCCATACTCTCAGTCCAGAGTTTGAAGCATGCTTTTCTTTCTTAAAAAAAAAATTCGAACCTGTAACATCAAGTGTACATTGTTTGGAAAACTAGGCAGACTAAAATTTAGCCACATTCCATCATTCCTTATTTCATTAATTTTTCATAAAAAGAAAAATCCCCTTTAGGGACCCATAATTTGAAGTCGAAGTTGATTATCAAGTAAATTTTTTAGGAATGATGCATTTATAACTGATTTCTAAACCAGACCTAGTTCTCTCATATTTTGAAAATATGATTCATAAATGTTGTTCAGTGTGTTATGGGTTTTCTGTTTTTATCTTTTACTGAATCAAACAACCAACAACTTGTGTTTTTGCTTTTTAAAGAAAAGATTTCACAATAAACAAACAGTGCAATTATCAAATATTGTAACTTTATCTTGTAGCTTGGTTGTCATGGTATGTAAGCTTTTAAGGACATAATAATATTAAAGATCCAAAAAAATATTGAACACAATTGGATATGAGTTCAAGAATTATCTTTGAAAATGTGACATTTTCCATTAACTTTAGAATATTGCAAAATAGGCAGACTGAGCTTCTGTTACCAGCTACTATTAACAAAATTTGAGCTGAGACTGGTTTAAAATTGAGCAACTCAGAGCAGTGATTGAGGAATTAGTATCATATGTCCAGTGCACAGAAGTTGATGACATATCACAGGGACCCAATACTAATCTAATAATGTATAATATTCATTGAACACACATTAAGAGGCAGATGCTATACTAAGCACTTTAGAAATTTATAGCAGAGCCAAAACATTCCTTTACCAAGAAAACTCATAGTCTTCATTATAGCTTGATATGACTAGGGTTTATTCGTTAGGTTGTTGACTTTCATATGCCTTCGTTGTAGCTCTCTGATACCTTTCTGAGATGTGGTAACTATTTCACATGATAGAAATTGAAAACATTCTCCAAGTTTAGCACTTCCACACATTAGATTGGACTAAGTCACAACGGTTTGAGTTCTCTTTGTGTTTTTAATAATATTGCTTTGATTTCAACTGGCAGCCACTATAAGTCTCAAGGGATTTAGCATTTCAGCCAAAAGGCCCAGCTTCAAGTCCAATCCAGGCACTGTTCTACAAACAAGAGGGATTTTGAAGGGAAAAGGTGTGTTCTGGGGGAGTTTTAAGATATGAGAAGGACTCAGAAATGACATGTTAATATCCATCATTTCATGGAGATCATGGTCCACTGATGGACCCAATTTACCAAATAATGTAAAAAGATTTTTAGAAATATATGCAATAAAGAGCCTCACTGCCTAGGAGTGTTAGGTAGATTACAGGGCAGAAATAAAAGACAAGCATTGAAAAATCGGTATCATACCCAAAATAGGATGCCAATTAACAAGGTATATTTTTTAAAGTTGGGATAGCATTGTATATACTGGATATAACTCATTCTTTTGATTTTTTAAATATTTTTCTCAGAAAAATTAAATTGGCTTCACCTTTAAAATTTTCTATTTTTTATTGATGAAGTTAGACTAAGTAGGCTGGGCAAAACCATTCTTAAATGCAAATTCGTATAATTTAATTTTAAAATAAAAGTTAATGAAAAAAATAACATTAAAATATGTTGACATTCTCCACAACAATGCACAGCTGTTTAGAAGTTTGTTGTCATCAATATGCATGTATAGGTACCTAGTTTTTCTAAGTTTTTCTAATGCCGCATGCAGAATTGTAGTTTATGTTTTTACTTAACATTATCCTATAGGTTTTTTTTTTTTTTTTTTTTTTAAATAGAATCTCACTCTGTAGCCCAGGCTGGAGTGCAGTGGTATGATCTTGGCTCACTGCAACCTCTGCCTCCAATGTTCAAGCAATTCTCCAGTCTCAGCCTCCCAAGTAGCTCCCAATTACAGGCACATGCCACCATGCTTAGCTAATTTTTGTATTTTTAGTAGAGGCGGGGTTTCACCATGTTGGCCAGACTGACCTTGAACTCCTGACCTTGTGATCCACCCGCCTTGGCCTCCCAAAGTGCTGGGATTACAAGGGTAAGCCACTGTGACCAGTCAGACATTTTTGTATTTTAAATTTCTTCCTTTTCAAAATACTGTTGAGAATTTTAATTTAAGAATATTATGTTTACATTTACAATTAGAAAGAGAAATCTTATCTTTCTAATAGAAGGGAGAGAAATGAAAATAGAGACCCACAGTAAGGGATTACTGCCATTCAGTTTAAAAATATTGAATGATTTCAGAAAGCAGGCCAATATAGGTGGTCTTGAGAGATTTATTAGTGGTAAATCAATGGCCGGTAAGAAAGAGAGAGAAATGACAGAAAGGAGATGAACTTTGAAGTTTCAGATCTAGAAATCTTTGTCCCATTTGTTGATTGTTGATGATATCACAGAAGAAAAGCTCAAAGAAAGAAGAAAACTCATGGGCTAGTTAAGCAATCAGCCATAACACCAGATTCCACAGGTATCAGTGGTACTCTTGGTGAAATGGACAATGAAAAGGTAAGGAAAAATGGAAACTATTTCCAATGTTTGCTGATAAGGAGATGGAAAAAGAATGATAATTTGAGGGATAAAGCAATGAAGAAAAGGAAATTTGATTTAAATTTCTTTATTCGTTCTATGTATTTTTAAGATTGTACATATTTGAAAATGTAGGGGAATTTCTAGAGGAAAAAAAAGAATTTTATAAAACACTCAAAAAGAAATCAGAGGAGATAAAATTTAAAAGCCATGAGAGACAACACAGTGAATGTCAACTTATATTTATTAAAACCCACTTCTAAAGCATTGGAGTTTAAAATATGAATACAGTTAAATTGATTATTTGAAACAGATAGCTTTTTTCTTTAAAGAAGAAACATTTTATAAACAAGAAGAATCTTGTGTACAATGACCATTTAAGAACTCATGGTATCCAATAACATCTTTTTAACACAATTTTAAAGCCAAATGATATATTTATCGACATTTCAAAACTGCAGTAATATAATTTAAAAATTAATGACAGAGTCAAAAATATAAGGAAATTAGAAAAGACAAATATTAGAAGTAATCGAACCACATGCTCTGTGAGCTTCATTTACACTGCCCTGTATACTGTGATGACCATATTAATTTGGTTTTGCATGACAAAATATGTGTGTGCCTTTGTACGTATCACCACTATAAATTTATCATCAAGTCAGCAGTCACTTTGTTCATAAGATATATTTTGATGAGCAAAAAGAAATTGGTTTAATTCTATTCTTTAATTCTAGAAAATGACCCTCTATTCTATGACTCTTTTCTCATTTCTCAGCATTCATATTAAATGAAAAAATGTTCCCCATGAAAATACGTAAATCGAAAGCTTTTTTTGGGCTATCTAACCCTGCTTTTCGTTTGGATCATGAGGAAATTTTTAAGGTGCCTTTAAGATGGTATACAATTCTCTTAATTTTTATGTAAATATAAAGACACGCAATAAGTGAATGAACACTGAATTTAGAAACCTAGTACTTGGATTTGAGCCTTGACTCTACACTTAGTTGTTGTATGATCCTGAGCAAACCTCCAAAGTTCTTTGCTCCTGAGTTTTATCATCTTAAAAATGGAGTTAATCCTTCCCTACCACATTTGTGGGAAGATTAGATGAAATGCCCATGTGTAATAATATGCCCTTTGTAAAGTATGTATCACGTTTCACATACAAGAGATTTTTCTCTTATTGCCTGTGCTCAGACCTACAGCAAAAATGTGGGTGGATAAAAGGTCCATACCTTCTCTTTTGTCTCTGGTTTAACCAGGTTAGAGCAAAACAATGTGGAATTGCAGAAGAGAGGTGATTAGTCTGTTTAAGGGCGCTGAGTGCTAACATTAGGGACTGTCAATGCAGTGAGCTGTGTACCAGATTTCCCTGCCTGGGAACATCTGAGTTCCAGGCCCAGGGTGGAAAGGCCCTCTATGAGCAGGGTCATTTACAGAGTACATTTCTGAATTCTACCTGAAAATATTAGGAATTTCAAACTGACCAATGTGATTCCAGGAAAACCACCACCAATGGCATATGGCACAAATTGAAATGATTTGACAAGAGAAAACATACTCAATATACTCTTTGCTCTCAACTTATTTAATAGTCCATACATATTTTTTATTTTAATTCCTGAGGCTGGGGGTCGTAGCTCACACCTGTATTCCTAAACAGAGCTTTGGGAGGCTGAGGTAGGAGGATCACTTGAGCCTGGGAGTTCAAGACCAGCTTGGGAAATTCAGTGAGACACTGTCTCTATGAAAAAAATTTAAAAGGTAGCTAGGTATGGTGGTGTCCACCTGTAGTCCTAGCTACTCAGGAAGCCGAGGCAGGAGGATCGCTTGAGTCCAGTAGTTTGAGGCTGCAGTAAGCCATGACTGTGCTACAACACTCAAGCCTGGGTGACAGAGTGAGACTATATCTAAAAAATATAAAATAAAATAAAGTAAATAAGATGGAGATTGTACCTGTATGTCCTTCTGAGCTATGTGCATACGCACACAATTCTGTGGGTGATATCTAGACCAGAGCTTCACACATCAAAGGCCTCGTTAGAAATAAAGAAATTACTTAGGACGACTTTACAATATGAAACCAGGAAAGGGGGATCTTGTATTTTAGAGGAAGCAGTGTATCATCATCTCATTATAAGTATTATCTTGCTTGTGTGGGGAGAACAAGACAGGAGGACACAAAAGAAAGAAACTGACAGTAGTGAAGATGGCTGCCAGGAACTGCCCAAGGGAGATGCTGAAGTTTGTTTCACCAAGTTCTGCCAGTTGGTATCCAGTTTGGCCCCTGTAATAGTCCTGCCTTCCCAGGTTCCAGGTTCCCCTATGGTTAGTCTGTTTGTTTTCTCAAGCCAAATTTCCTAAAACAAGTTCATGCTTGTGTACTGTAAGGAGAATATCATTGAAAAATATTTCCAAAACAAGGCTTTTAGGTTCCTAAACGGGGTTAAAATAACAGTTAAGATGAGACAGTTTGGAGAAGAAACGTGCGGCATTTTCAATAGGGCCTTTGATAATGTGAGGCTTTCCCAATATGATATGGCTTTAGAAAGTTAACTTCCTATGTAAGATTATATGTCTCTGTGAAACAAATAAAACTGTGGATGGAATGCAATTATGGATGGGAAAAGTATGGGTACTACTGGGCAGCTATGGGGATAGAACGTTTTGTCTCTGCTTCAACCCTAATAACTCTCATGCTTCTCCACTCTCTTTCCTGTTTGCGTGACTAAAATGCCCTGAATTCAGTTAAGGGTAATTGAGTTAAATCAGTTTCCTATTGAAATAATATTAAAGTAATGATATATGGTAGAAAAAAAAATAGAACTGCTTTGTAAACCTCCGCTTTAATCCTGAGAAACAGTCTGATGAAATTTATTCCTTTCTGCCCTCCCTCTGTGTTTGAAAAATGAAGCAATGTTTTGCAGAGCAATGCATTCCTTTCCTTTTTCCTTATGCTGATATCTATCTTCTTCATGTTGGCAAAAGATCATTGAATTCCGTTTCCGAACATCTGAAGTCGTACTCTTGCTGTAGTGACTGCCAGGTCCTGCCACAGAGTCAAGGGAGCTGGAAGGAGCCCTGAGAAGCAGCCTGCTGAGTAAATGGCTAATTAATGTGATGCACTTTAAAAAGTATTCCTAATTGAAAGCTATATTGGAGAGCAAGATGAAGTCATTCACAGAATTTTGGCTCCGTTTCTCTCAGCATGCATGGCTACTTGAAAACAGTCTTTAAACTAATCATTAATGGCCTGTAATGTAAATGTTGAATTTCATTATGAGACTTTTCTTTCTTTATTATATTGAAAAATCAGCTGCTTCTGAAGCTAGGAAGAATAACCTTTACTTGTTTGATGTCTTCTTGTTTCTAAAATGAACTCATTGAAACTGGTATTTGGAGCATAAAGTGAAGTCCTACTCAGGGGTGCCTGGTGTGACTAACCATGCTGTGAATTGTACAACTCCAGGAAGTGTTATTTACCCAGGCAACAACAGGGCTAGGTCTCCAGAAGTTATGTGATTCAGTAGTCCTGGTCAGAGCGTTATTTTAATAGTGCATTTATGGCTCATTCTTCATATCATATCTTCGTAACTGTACATCAGATTTTTCCTCCCTGGTGCATTTGGAAGCATTGAGGTCCAGGCTTGGAACATACCTATTTTTTTAAAAAAAACAGAAGTAAGCAAAAACAGGGGATCTTTCTTCACTAGTTTGTGGATTCCTTGACAACAGAATCACTTTTCTTTTGTCAGTCAAGTAATGAATGAATAAGGAAAATAACCTCTTGATGGAATAATTTATTCCTTGTGTTCGAAGAATGTTGAAAAAAGTTGAGTGTGAACATTTGGGTCTTCTTCTAGATGACAAATATGCCAAATTCTTTGAGGCATTGTAGGAATGATCAGACTTGGAAAATTAAGTACAACCGTTACATATCTTAAGTGCTACTTTTGTAGGATGCCTGTAAAGATTTTGAAATTGCATTGAAAGGATAATATGCTTTGCATAAATTTTGAGGATTTTTTTTTACTGGTGAAATTTTGAATATTTTTCTTTCTAGAGAGGATTATGAATTCAAAAAGGCAAACAGTTATATAACTTTGTAAGCAAATGGTGATTATTGTTTTGTAAGGGTTTATTTGCATAATATTACAAGGATGTTTATGTTTTACACTGTAAAATAATCAAAACCTATTTTCTCAGGAATTCAGTAGGAAATGTAGATAGTAAGGTTTTGGTTGTTGACTGTGATGTTTATTTTGCAAATTCATTTTGAAATGACTTAAATTCACAACTGCCATTATGAAAAAGCAAGTAGCAAAATAAAGACCAAAATTGCCCCTAAGGACTAATATAGTATATATGTTATATACATACATATACATAATAAATATATATTATAATATAATACATACATTATATAGTAAGTTAATATAAATTATTTATATGTAAGATATAATTTATAAATACACACATTATATATATGTGTGTGCGCGTATACACACAGAGAGAGGATATATATAGACCTTAAGCCCACAGGTCTACATTAAATCTTTTCCTCTATGCTTCTCTAGCACACTGTCTATCCTCTGTTAATTACATTTTCTTGTAATTGTTTATTCCGTTGTTTGTATTCTTTACAAGACTGTAGATTCAATGAGTGAAGGAGTTAATAACAAACATCTTCCGTGAGATTCCCTGGATTAAATCTTGGCTGTATTATTTATAAGCTCTATGACCTTGAACAAGTTTATTTAGTATGACTGGGTCTCAGTTTCTTGATCTGTAAGTTGAGGGGAGTTAATAGCAGTAACTACATCATAACTTTATAGTGAGAATTCAATGAGTTTTTAAATGTAAAACACAGAGAACAATTGGCTTATATTAAGTGCTTAATATATATTAACACTGTACATTCCTAGTACACTATGATACATTACGTTTTTATGACAGAACTCAATAAGCTTTTGTTGAATAAATCATACTTTCTGTTATAAAATGAATGCTTAGGTCTGGGTAGCATTAGAAAAGATATGTTAAGAAACAAACAAGAAAACACATCATTGCTGCCCTCAAGGAAATTAGACTATCACTGGGGAAGAATAATTTTTAGTCATAAATCATTTTTCAAAAAGATAAGGCAAAAGGCAACCAATTGGCTATACATTGGTAAACAGAGCAATTTTCCTCTAACAGAGCAATTCTATCAGCAATTTAGAGAGAAGCTGGTCTGCTCTGCAGGAGCATCATTGGGAAAGGTAGGACTTGAACTACACCTAGGAGTATAGTTGAGACCTGACTAAATACAGACACATGAAAGGTTCCTGCTGTACAGAAGCCCAGATGGAGAACATTATATGTTCAGTTAGTGTCAATCCATCTTTGGATAAGTTGGTCCTTACTGCAGCTTATCAATTGTCACTTTGATAATTCAGACTTAAAAATCAGCCTTTCCCCCACCTTGGAAATTTAGTGAAGGCTTTGAATTACTAACTAGTATATTTCATCCCCAATGTAAGAGATGTATCATTAGAGGGAAGGTAAGGAAAAGGAAGGGAGCAAACACATATGGGGGTTGATTAAAGCCTCTTGTTTGTTTCCTTTTCTTCTTGCTCTCCTAAGAAAAGAGATCAATGGTAAACAATTTTCTATAACTCTGCCAGACAGTAACCTTTTCAAAAAGTTAGCAATTACTTTTGTGGTTTTTCTTTGTACATTCATCTTTATACTGAATAGAAACACAGAACCATCGATGTCCTTTTATTCATTATACTCATCTCCAGCTTTCAAAATTCTGATGTTTATAATAATTCTCAGCTCACCTACTTTATATAGTAGTTACAGAAAATATTTCTTCAGCCCAGAGTCTAGTGAAATTTGTCTCTGTTTTTTTTTTCTTTTTTTGTCAAAATACCTACCTAACATCACTTAAAATGCAATAGGTTGGTAGTTTCAATGTCACCTAAATAGGCAGTCTAGGCAAGTTTTTTGGAAAATGTCTATATCCCATTCAGTTTTAATGAACCAGCAAAAATTAACTGTCAAACATGTTAAGAGTAGAAACAATAGCACACTGAGCAAGCCAACCAACCAAGCAACCAAACAAACAAACAAAAAAACAAAATATGCACAGATCTAGAACTGAGAGAGAGCCTGATTTGCTTTAAAACTTGATAAAAAAGGCCAGTGGGGCTAGAGTGCAGAGTGCAAGAGGTAGAGAGACAGGAGGGAGGGAGGGGAAGTTGGTAGCATACGATCACAAAGGATTATGTAGGAGGTGCCAAGACATTTTTGTTTCATTCTACCTGCAACAAGATGCCACCAAAAGGTTTTAGGCAAGGCTTAATTTAAATTTTTAAAACATTGTGCTGGCTGCTATGTGCACAATTAGTTAAAGAAAAGTAAAATTGGAAATGGCAAGATCAATTAGAAAGCAGTTTTATTAGGGAAGAACTGATTATGATTTGGATTACCATGATTTCAATCAAACTGGAGAGAAGCAGAGGGATTTAAAGTAGATTTGACATCTATAAGCAACACTGCTGGATTAAATATTAGCGGGCATGGAGTAGAGGAATCTGGATGAGTTTCAGTTTTACGGCTTAAGCAGTTCAGCTAATTGTGGTGGCATCTGCTGGTCTGGCAAAGCCTATGAGAGGCAAAAATTTCAGAGTACAGTAAAATATAGTCAAGAATAGAGTCAAGAGTTTTTCTTAGGGCATAGTATATTTGTGATATCTGAATGAAATTTCAATAGGCTATGATAAGAAGATATTTGAATATATGAGCTTACTGCTAAGATACGAAGTTTGATATAAAAATGTAAATTTGAGAAATGTGAGCATATAGGTTATATTTAATACCACTGGAATACAGGAGAACATTTTACGGACACAGCAGAGTTACAGAGTAAAACTTCGAATCAAGCTCTAGTAACTTGAACACTTAACACAGGCACAGGTGGGAGGAAGCTAAGATAGTGCTCATTCCGGAAGCAAAGATAAGTAAATGTATAAAGAAGGGAAAAAAGCTCAAAGAGACAGGAATAAAAACATATTATTTAGAGTCTGTAACATGCATTGTCAGGCAGCTTGGAGCAGAGTTGTTTTGATCAAGTAATGGAGACAAAGCTAAATAGAAGTTGATTTAAAGGGTATTAGAGAATAGGAAGTAAAGAGAGTGTCAGTAGATTTAGGGAAGAAATGAAATAGATGTATTGGGCAGTAGCTGTCATTTCATGTTCCGCCTAACATTCTTTGTTACTGTTTGGAAATTTTTAGTTACTACAACTAATGCAGGAAATTGGTTGGATATCTCTGCTTTCCCACATGCTGACACTTAACTCTTTTTTAAAATAACAAACTTCTTTATATTTAATAGTGTTGTCTTAGAAAAGAATGATACAAACCTAACTTGCACGTGCAAATTAGTAATCCTGACAACTCATCTAAAAATCAGACTTTAATTGACTAAACTAAATGAACTCTAAACATCAATTTCAAGTGTAGGGCCTAAAATATTTGAGGTGGAGCACAGATTTAACCTGCCCAGAATCCTGATTTCAATTCCGCTCCTTTTTCTATCTGATACTCTATCTGGACTGCTCTGCAGGAGTGCTATTGGAAAGGTAGGACTTGACTTACGCCTAAGAGTATAGTTGAGACCTGACTAAATACAGACACACGAAAGGCTCCCTCCGTACAGAGCCCAGATGGGTGCACCTTGAAAAGTTGCCTCCTTACCTCCTGGTTACCTGTTGATACACTAGAGGAGTGTATTTAGGTGACCATGCAATGCCAGGAAAGGAAATGGAATTTCATGCATGATTTGTTAGTTAACTATTCACAGCCTTATGTGCCTCTTAAAGGGACCATAATTAAATTCTTAACTCAGAATCCCTGTCATTTGCACATTGTGAAAGCTATTTAAAATCTATTTTGATCAATCTCTAATTTATCATTTGCTTTACACACACACACATGCGCACACACACACACGAACTGCTTCTTCGAAGTAACCTGTAAAAGATTAAAAGCTGTTAACAAGTTTTAAATTTACTATTATTCAGGGTCACAATTCACTGTTTAATCACTAAAAGGGAACAGCTACATTTCATAATAAAATACAGCATTCTTAGGTATTCTGCTAAATTACCTACTAAGAGAAATTTCCATCTGTACCAGGACTAACTGCCCGTACTAAAGGAGAACACAGGGGCTTAGAATTTATCTGCATTACATTCTAATTCTTCAAGCTGTGTCTATATGTGAAAGAGGTGTTTTGGTTTTAATCTATCTAAAGGTGTCAAGCTGATATTCTCATTAATTCAGAGATGTTGGGCCTCTTCATTGCTAGGTCAATGAAATGTTCAGTGGGTGGCACTGTGCTGAGGGTCTCACAGTGAGACCAGGAGCTCTAAGTATAAAACCAGCTTCGTACATAAGGTAGCAATCATTAAAGTCAATCTGAATTTCAGTGGAGGTTTTCAGCACCATGCCAAAGATTTTAGCTGATTGCCAGTTGCACACTTCTTGTTTCATCATCTGTACTATTTGTGTTATCTTTATTCTTTCTCTACTATGTTCCTTACTTCAACCTACAAATAAAAAACTATTATGTGACTTTGGATATCAACCTCAACTAAGAAAACAATGACCTAAACAAGTTTTTGTTTTGCGAGTCTTTCTCGCACTGTCGCTCAGGCTGGAGTGCAGTGGCGCCATCTCGGCTCACTGCAAGCTCCGCCTCCCGGGTTCACGCCATTCTCCTGCCTCAGTCTCCCGAGTAGCTGGGACTACAGGTGCCCACCACCACACCCGTCTAATTTTTTTGTGTGTATTTTTAGTACAGACGGGGTTTCACTGTGTTAGTCAGGATGGTCTCGTTCTCCTGACCTCGTGATCAGCCTGCCTCGGCCTCCCAAAGTGGTGGGATTACAAGCGTGAGCCACCGCACCCGACCCACAAGTTTTTAAATTACTTTAACCTAGCTAATGTCCTAAAGGTCATTTTTCTAGGTTACTTCTATCTGGAAGGTAACACTTGTTTGTATTCTATTTGATATTCCTTTGCTTACAAATTTTAGTAAGAATCATTCTATGTATGCATAAGCAGTAATGAAAGTGAAATATTTGTTACATTTGTTTGCTTGACTGAGGACCAAATTTTAATAGTTCTACCCTAATGTTCTTCGAGTCTTTGATATATTGATCAGAGTTCATCTTCATAACTACAATACTAGTTTTACAATCTGTAAAATAACAGATAAGTCAGGAAATCACTGTGTAAGATGTGAAATATAGAGTCATCATTCATTCTGGAGGCTGGTATGTTCACAAGATTAGTACAAAGAGACTCTCCACTTTGTGCCAAGGGCGAAGTATTTAATGTTCCACATTAAAGTTGCTGTTCCAGTGTTGGGGTAGTTGGATGTGTTAGAGATTACAGGAGAAGGAAATGGCATCTTTCACTCTAAAGTCAACCACTGAAATATGAAGCAAATTGAGAGTAACTAGAATTAAATACCATTAAATAATGGAATATGAAGTTTTAGTAGAACATCATGAATAGTACAATTTTCACTTGTTCATATTTTGGTTTGTTTGTTGCTTATTATTTTTTGCTAATATACTCATATCACTTCTCTCATCAAAGTCAAGACACATCTGAGAGTGAAAATCAGTGATTAAAAAACAACATAATGTAACATTTGAAATATATACAGGTATATTTGTATATTTTTACAATTGTAGCTTCTATTTCAACTGGAAAATATCCTAATTAATTAGGATGTAGTTAAAAAAGAACAATGAACACCATACCAGCGATATTTCATACTCATTGGTTTCTTCGGGAAGAACATTGTTTTTCTTTAAGACACTGTGCTATGCAAAGTCATACGTTTATATTATACAAGTAATTAACTGCAAAAAAGCAAACAACTGTACCTTCATTGTTGAACATTTTGTACAACTTATAATGGGATTCTTAGCAATATCAGATGTTCAATATTTCTTAGGATGGCTGGTAAACAAACTCTTAATATTCCTGTCATAATTTTCTTCAGATCTCATTATCTTGGACATGGTTTATTTTCATCACTCCATTCCAAAATACTTGTAACCAGCCAGTAGGTAGTGTATTTGCTATTACACTTGCCCTGTGTCAAATACTATTGGAGAAGCTGCATATATTTTTGGTATCTGAGCAAGTCAAAGTTAAATTGAAGAAGATACATTTATTTTGGATTTCGTTGAATATATTTTGCACTTATAGTACCATATTCTTTATAGAAAATTATATCACAAATTATTGTCATATGGATAAGTGGTCAAAGACTATATTGCCAAAAAATGTAACTTAAAATATAATTAAGTTAGTGCTACTCATTCCAATGTAGAAATGTTTCCAGGAATACCCTACTCCGTACCTAACATCATAACGTGACGGTGTCAGCCCAAAGGTCTTCTCACAATGTATTTACATCAAGCACTCAAAGTGTGAGGATAGGAAGAAGAAACAAGTATTTAAAAGCGTGAGCAAGAAGCAGTTCTATGTAATATTATCTCAATCATTAAACATGTAAAATAATAAAGGAATAATTTTATTTTCATTGACACTTCATCGAAACAGAATGTTCTCTTGCAAAGTGTAATCTGTAATGCAGTGTTTACTATCACAAACATATCATTCATAAGCTTTTGATAAGAATTAAGTGAAATATAATGTGTGAAAATTTCAAGAAAAAGTATGTACCAGTATTTTTAAAAAATCCAGACACCTGTGCTTTATATACCTCAACTATCAATAATAATAAAAATAACTAATTTCACTCAACTATAGTAAAAGATGGTTTAATGATCTTTCCATTATCTACAGATGGTATTTCACAATTTCTGCCGTATAAACAAGAAATTTAAAAGTAATACATTTTGAAAAACTAGGAAAAAAGTATTTTATGAATATGTTAGGTAGTTAAATAGTATTTTTTCCCTGGATGGCATGATATTCTTATGTTCGTCAACTATTCTTAAATAGAAATTTGTTGTGATTTCTTTTTTTCTTTAAACATGTATTTATTTTTATATTTTATTTTGTGCTTATGTTTGTCTTTTCCTTTAAGAGGATCCCCTGGTTTCACCAGTTTTTAAACAATTCTGGAAGAGCTGAACACTGCTTAAGATATTTATATTAGTTCGTTCTCACACTGCTTTAAAGAAATACCTGAGACTGTGTAATTTATAAAGAAAAGAGGTTTAATCGGTTCATAGTTCTGCAGGCTGTACAGGAAGCATGCTGGCATCAGCTTCTGGGAAGGCCTTAGGGAACTTGCAATCAGGAAGGAAGACAAAGGAGCCTCAATGCCCATGGCTGGAGCAGGAGAGAGAAGGGGGAGGTGCCATACACTTTAAAACAACCAGATTTTGTCAGAACTCTTATTAGGAGAACAGCAGCAAAGGGGGAAATCTGCTCTACAATCTAATCACCCCTTCCCGTTCCCCACCTCCAACATTGAGGATTACAATTCAACATGAGATTTGGGTGGGGACACAAATCCAAACCATATCAATATTCTAGGGAGCAATGTAACAATGTTTAGCCATATTAAGTTTAGGTCTTAGCCAAAGTTTTGGTCTATGACTTGGTAATTCTGATCTTAGGTGTCTCTATTCCCCAATAATTCAAATAGCCTTTGACTTCCCTACTGTAGTAGTAAGTTGAAAAGTGTCCCTAATTGAGAAAATAGATGGAAAAGATATGGTAGTTTGGTATCTCATTGTACTACTTTGTGAATAGAAGTAATAAACTAGATCTTAAAAACAGCTTTCAGTGGATAAATACAATTTAATTCTCTAAATTGAAAGCAATCATATGCACTTTGCCAAAACCCTCATGCAAAAAAATCATAGACAGTGTCTACAGTAGGAATGATGAATGGAAACAAATGAAGGTATAAAACACAACAGATGTGAGAATTTTCCATGAACTGAAAACCAGCATTTTTCCTGAACCTGAGAATGATGGACTCACACTTGTTCATTTAATGTCAGAAAGAAAAAGAGGAAAACAGATTGATTAGTTATCATGAGAATAATTATTTATAGGTTGCGTATACACACTATGTAGTGTAGTGCTAGGTATACTGTAGAGATAATTATTCTTGGCTCTTGTTATATACAAAATTAAATAATCTGTGATAGATAATGATGGCATATATTCAAAACAGACTATAAAAATATATGCAACTAAAGGAATGCATGTATAGTCCAACTTCCTCCTTCTTTGCTTTAAGTTCTCATAGTCCCCAGGACTAACTCTTAATTTTTTTCCTTGCCATTGTTTTCCCTCAATTTTTGTATTATTGTATTCCTGCCACAAAATTCACTAACACTGGTAGTTTAAATTCCAGAACTCTGGGAACAAATGCTTACTAGATAATTCTATCAACACAAACTCAACAAATGCACAGCCGAACTTAGTATGTTTTGTGCAAAATGTCCTCCTCAGCCTAGATATTGAGATTAACATTATTTGCTAAAAAATTGAAAAACTACTTGAGTCCTCCATCAATCGAAATTCAAATCCCATTTATTCCATATCTTAGCACCTCTCATCTATTTCCATCTTCATCTTTTGATAGGACTCTTGCATTGGTTTCTTATGTTTTTCCTTTGTCTCCATCAATTGTATTCTCTATAGTGATACTCACCACAACAAAAATTAAAAAAAATCCATCCTTTTAAAAATAAAAATCTGAATAAAAAGTACATTTAACTTCATTATTTGGTTCTAAACTTTATTTGCAACATCATCAACATCACCATATAATCACATTAAAAAAAAATAATATGCATTTCAGGAGGCTGAGGTGGGAGGATTGCTAAAGCCCAGGAGTTCAAAACCAGCATGGGCAACATAGCAAAACCCTTTCTCTATGAAAAACAACAAGCCAGGGGCAGTGGTTTACATCTGTAATGCCGGCATGTTAGGACGCCGAGGCGGGCGCATCGCTTGAGGTCAGGAGTTTGAGACCAGCCTGGCCAACATGGTGAATCCCCATCTCTACTAAAAATACAAAAATTAGCCGGGCATGGTGGCACATGCCTGTAGTCCCAGCTACTTGGGAAGCTGAAGCAGGAGAATCATTTGAGCCTGGGAGGCAGAGGTTGCAGTGAGCCGATATTGCTCCATTGCACTCCAGCCTGGGCAACAGAACAATACTCCATTAAAGAAAAGAAAAGAAAAGAAAAGAAAAGAAAAGAAAAGAAAAGAAAAGAAAAGAAAAGAAAAGAAAAGAAAAGAAAAGAAAAGAGGAAAAACAACAAAAGCAGTCCATTTGGAATTAGTGTTCATAATTCTGCCATTTTTTTAACTCCAAAATTTATTTACACATGCTATCTTCTTTATCTTCTGCCTGCTCAGGCTTCTAGATCAAAGGTCTCTTGCTCCTCACTCAATTGTTCTTTGATTTTATTTTTATTTTATTTTATTTTATTTATTTATTTATTTATTTATTTATTTATTTATTTATTTATTTTTGAGACAGAGTCTCCCTCTGTCGCCCAGGTTGGAGTGCAGTGGCCAGATCTCAGCTCACTGCAAGCTCCGCCTCCCGGGTTTACGCCATTCTCCTGCCTCAGCCTCCCGAGTAGCTGGGACTACAGGCACCCGCCACCTCGCCTGGCTAGTTTTTTGTATTTTTTTAGTAGAGACGGGGTTTCACTGGGTTAGCCAGGATGGTCTCAATCTCCTGACCTCGTGATCCGCCCGTCTCGGCCTCCCAAAGCGCTGGGATTACAGGCTTGAGCCACCGCGCCCGGCCTGATCTCATTTCTTAAGCAAAATTCTTCTTTGCCCTAGTATATTCTATTTTGTCCATAACAATCTCATATTATTTGCATTGGTTATATTTATTTATTTGTTATTCCTGCTATTGGAGTATAAGTCCCTTGAAAGCATAAACTGTGTCTTATATGTATTTTTTATCTTAGTATAGCGGTGCAAAATTGGTACTCAATAAATACATGGTATGCACATTGATGAACCATGAATAAATGAAACAACCTAAAATTCTTTCTATAGCAGAATTGATAAATTGCTGTGATTTCATACAAAGAATATTTTATTTTATTCAGCAATAAAAATAAATTAATCACAGAAATATGATTTTAAGCAAAAATGCCAGACATATAAAGAAAAAAATTATAATTTTATCTATACTGTTAGGATAAAAAAAACTCCCTCTGCCCTCTTACGTTCAATGATGGGAAACTGCAAATTAAACAGACAAAAGATAGATTTTAAAGATTTTTAAAAATATATTTATTCATATTCCTATGGAGTTACCAAAGAAATAGCTAGCTGGGTAAATGGCTAAAGTTAGAGGTTTATATACCTAATTTGGTAGAGAAAGGGAGAAGGAGAAAAGGTTTCTATGGGAATAATAAATAGGTTTCTTTAGCAAAGATAAATAGATTGTTAGAACAAACTGGAAATAAAAAACTTTGTTTATGCAGATGTCAGTGGTCTTTCTCTCATCTTCATGGCCATGAAACTATCCCAGAGAGGAAATTTATGATAGCTTGATTTCACAGTATTGCCCCTTTAAATCAGATAAGAAAAGCTCTAAGAAGGATGATTTTGGCATTTGTTGAAGTTTTGAACGTATTTAGCTTAAAATAAACTTTGTACTAACTCTGGGGTTCCGAAATAGCTCTCCACAACATGAAGTTAAAGAAACAACGAGAAAACAGGTAAATGTGTAATGTTAGCAGTTAGGATATGGGTTACTTTTTTGAGGAGATGGAAGTGATTGAGAGGGCCTAAGAGAGGACTTTTGTAATATTGGTGGTATTCTATTTCTTGCTCTGGGGAGCAGTTGTTTGCTTAGATGTATTCAGGTCGAGGGAATTTGTGGAGTGATATGTGCATGGCTTCTGTAATTTTCTGTCTGCATATTTTCCCCAAAAAAGGTTATTAAAGAAGAATGAAAGAATAAATGAATAAATTCAATTTGATGTTTAATCAAAATTGAGTTCAATATGTCGAATAGTAGGTAGCAGAGAAATCATGGAAGTGTGTAATCAGGACCAATGTGACTATCTTTATAATTAATCAAGTAAAGATTATAAATGGCTGATTTCTGAAATTGCTTAACTGGAGGAGAAATATTGACCTCCTACCTCTGAGATATATTGAGGCTCAGACTTATACAAGTAATGATCTACTTAGCTCTGGACTTGGATGCCACAAAGGACCTCAAAACTATTTCCCAAACTGAACCCATCATCTCTTCTTCCTACTGGCCAGGCCAGTGGCATCACTTGTGTTTTCTGATTTAGTAAACATCATCATCAATCTTTCAGTTTCTCAAGTCAGGACCCTGGAAGGTAAAATAGAGTCATCCAAGCAATCAATACATTCTGTTTATCATGCTTTGCATACATTTCTTAGGTATGCCTATTTCTTCCCATCTTCACCGTCCTGTTCATGTCAGGGCCATCACCTCCTTTGCCTGCATTGCTATAGCATCCATAGCTATAGCTAGATTGTTTTACTAGCTCTGGTATTATCTTTACTGTCATTTATTTTCTATAATGCAGACAGAATGATCTTTCTAACTACCTTCAGAGAACTGAACAAAGGTGTATTTTAAGAATGCATTGCCCTGAGGTGAGTTTTGTGAGAATAAAACAAATAGCTTCTTTAAAAAAAATGGAAAGTGTAATTGGAAGTAAAGCACTCCTCAGCAAATGTACAAGAACAGAAATTATAACAAACTGTCTCTCAGACCACAGTGCAATCAAACTAGAACTCAGGACTAAGAAACTCAATCAAAACCGCTCAACTACCTGGAAACTGAACAACCTGCTCCTGAATGACTACTGGGTACATAACGAAATGAAGGCAGAAATAAAGATGTTCTTTGAAACCAATGAGAACAAAGATACAACATACCAGAATCTCTGGGACACATTTAAAGCAGTGTGTAGAGGGAAATTTATAGCACTAAATGCCCACAAGAGAAAGCAGGAAAGATCTAAAATTGACACTCTAACATCACAATTAAAAGAACTAGAGAAGCAAGAGCAAACACATTCGAAAGCTAGCAGAAGGCAAGAAATAACTAAGATCAGAGCAGAACTGAAGGAGATAGAGACACAAAAAACCCTCCAAAAAATCAATGAATCCAGGAGTTGGTTTTTTGAAAAGATCAACAAAATTGACAGCCCACTAGCCAGACTAATAAAGAAGAAAAGAGAGAAGAATCAAATCGACGCAATTAAAAATGATAAAGGGGATATCACCACTGACCCCACAGAAATACAAACTACCATCAGAGAATACTATAAACACCTCTACACGAATAAACTGGAAAATCTAGAAGAAATGGATAATTTCCTGGACACTTACACTCTTCCAAGACTAAACCAGGAAGAAGTTGAATCCCTGAATAGACCAATAGCAGGCTCTGAAATTGAGGCAACAATTAATAGCCTACCAACCAAAAAAAGTCCAGGACCAGATGGATTCACAGCTGAATTCTACCAGAGGTACAAGGAGGAGTTGGTACCATTCCTTCTGAAACTATTCCAATCAATAGAAAAAGAGGGAATCCTCCCTAACTCATTTTATGAGGCCAATATCATCCTGATACCAAAGCCTGGCAGAGACACAACCAAAAAAGAGAATTTTAGACCAATATCCCTGATGAACATCGATGCAAAAATCCTCAATAAAATGCTGGCAAACCGGATTCAGCAACACATCAAAAAGCTTATCCACCATGATCAAGTGGGCTTCATCCCTGGGATGCAAGGCTGGTTCAACCTTCGCAAATCAATAAACATAATCCAGCATATAAACAGAACCAAAGACAAGAACCACATGATTATCTCAATTGATGCAGAAAAGGCTTTTGACAAAATTCAACAGCCCTTCATGCTAAAAACGCTCAATAAATTCGGTATTGATGGAACGTACCTCAAAATAATAAGAGCTATTTATGACAAACCCACAGCCAATATCATACTGAATGGGCAAAAACTGGAAAAATTCCCTTTGAAAACTGGCACAAGACAGGGATGCCCTCTCTCACCACTCCTATTCAACATAGTGTTGGAAGTTCTGGCTAGGGCAATCAGGCAAGAGAAAGAAATCAAGGGTATTCAGTTAGGAAAAGAAGAAGTCAAATTGTCCCTGTTTGCAGATGACATGATTGTATATTTAGAAAACCCCATTGTCTCAGCCCAAAATCTCCTTAAGCTGATAAGCAACTTCAGCAAAGTCTCAGGATACAAAATTAATGTGCAAAAATCACAAGCATTCTTATACACCAGTAACAGACAAACAGAGAGCCAAATCATGAATGAACTTCCATTCACAATTGCTTCAAAGAGAATCAAATACCTAGGAATCCAACTTACAAAGGATGTAAAGGACCTCTTCAAGGAGAACTACAAACCACTGCTCAGTGAAATCAAAGAGGACACAAACAAATGGAAGAACATACCATGCTCATGGATAGGAAGAAGCAATATCGTGAAAATGGCCATATACTGCCCAAGGTAATTTATAGATTCAATGCCATCCCCATCAAGCTACCAATGACTTTCTTCACAGAATTGGAAAAAACTGCTTTAAAGTTCATATGGAACCAAAAAAGAGCCCGCATCTCCAAGACAATCCTAAGTCAAAAGAACAAAGCTGGAGGCATCACGCTACCTGACTTCAAACTATACTACAAGGCTACAGTAACCAAAACAGCATGGTACTGGTACCAAAACAGAGATATAGACCAATGGAACAGAACAGAGTCCTCAGAAATAATACCACACATCTACAGCCATTTGATCTTTGACAAACCTGAGAGAAACAAGAAATGGCGAAAGGATTCCCTATTTAATAAATGGTGCTGGGAAAATTGGCTAGCCATAAGTAGAAAGCTGAAACTGGATCCTTTCCTTACTCCTTATACGAAAATTAATTCAAGATGGATTAGAGACTTAAATGTTAGACCTAATACCATAAAAATCCTAGAGGAAAACCTAGGTAGTACCATTCAGGACATAGGCATGGGCAAAGACTTCATGTCTAAAACACCAAAAGCAACGGCAGCAAAAGCCAAAATTGACAAATGGGATCTCATTAAACTAAAGAGCTTCTGCACAGCAAAAGAAACTACCATCAGAGTGAACAGGCAACCTACAGAATGGGAGAAAATTTTTGCAATCTACTCATCTGACAAAGGGCTAATATCCAGAACCTACAAAGAACTCAAACAAATTTACAAGAAAAAAACAAACAACCCCATCAAAAAGTGGGCAAGGGATACGAACAGACATTTCTCAAAAGAAGACATTCATACAGCCAACAGACACATGAAAAAATGCTCATCATCACTGGCCATCAGAGAAATGCAAATCAAAACCACAATGAGATACCATCTCACACCAGTTAGAATGGCGATCATTAAAATGTCAGGAAACAACAGGTGCTGGAGAGGATGTGGAGAAATAGGAACACTTTTACACTGTTGGTGGGATTGTAAACTAGTTCAACCATTATGGAAAACAGTATGGCGATTCCTCAAGGATCTAGAACTAGATGTACCATATGACCCAGCCATCCCATTACTGGGTATATACCCAAAGGATTATAAATTATGCTGCTATAAAGACACATGCACACGTATGTTTATTGTGGCACTATTCACAATAGCAAAGACTTGGAATCAACCCAAATGTCCATCAGTGACCGAGTGGATTAAGAAAATGTGGCACATATACACCATGGAATACTATGCAGCCATCAAAAAGGATGAGTTTGTGTCCTTTGTAGGGACTTGGATGCAGCTGGAATCCATCATTCTTAGCAAACTATCACAAGAACAGAAAACCAAACACCACATGTTCTCACTCATAGGTGGGAACTGAACAATGAGTTCACTCGGACTCAGGAAGGGGAACATCACACACCGGGGCCTATCATGGGGAGGGGGGAGGGGGGAGGGATTGCATTGGGAGTTATACCTGATGTAAATGACGAGTTGATGGGTGCAGCACAGCAACATGGCACAAGTATACATATGTAACAAACCTGCACGTTATGCACATGTACCCTACAACTTAAAGTATAATAATAATAAATAAATTATTTAAAAAAATAATAATAAATAAATAAATAAAGTTACAGTAGATAATTTAAAAAAAATGGAAAGTATAGGCATCACATTTCTTACATGTCACAAAATTAGGATGGCATTCTATTTATATACATAAACAGTCTTTCTATTTAGAATTAGCATTCAGGAAAATAAATTGTTTCCACAGTAATACATATTAACACATAAATTCAAATTCAATAATAAAGCCACACATTTTCAGATGGAGTAATTCCATTTGGCTGCTCTGTGTAACAAAAACTAAAAATTTCCATACAATGTCCACAAATTAAATGCAGTAAATTGTACCTCCAAGATTTTGATGAAAATATAGTTGAAGCATAGATATAATACACAACACCCCAGAAATTTTATCCTAGCGATGACTTAAATATAAAATTTAAGTGTCAAAATGAAAAACCATGAGGGGCTATATCATTTTTGAAAATTCTTTTAGGTGGTGCATGAGCAAAAATGTTTGACAACTAATAGATTCAATTGACAATAAAAAAAATCACCTAATAAGAAAAGGTTTTACTATGAAAATTATGAGTAATATGACGATTGTCTTAAACTCTTAAGGAAGGAAGACATACCTTTTAATTCCCTCAAGGTAGTAAATGTTTTACATAACAGGTATATATGAGGTTTTGACCTTCTGACATTTCAATGTACTACACAACACTTAGAAAAGAAATTCCAGTGATTATGACTTTCCTATGAAAAATAAAACTTTTAATTTACTCTATAAGAAAAATCCACGTTTATAGCGATGTCTATTGAAATTTTCTCTCAATTTATGCAAGGCAAATTCTCTCTCACAGCACGATAATGAAATTTCATCTGAGCAATAAATAAAAGCTTCAGCTCCAAGAATATAATATACCTGTATTGGTATAAAGAGTATTTGTAGGTAGTATTGAAATGTTTCTGCTGGGCTGGAAACTAAATAATGCAGAATACAACTAAAAAAGTAATGAGTAAAATGTGATAACATTTTGATGTCTTAAACTGAAGATTTTTCAATGATTATTATTTTTAACATAAATTTTGATAGCAGTGGCAATCTTGTCCACTGTCCACAAATAAAGTGTGTTTAACTATTTATTATTAATCATTTATTCAATTATTTCAGAGAGATTAAGATATCTTAATTACATGTTTTCTTAAACCTATGTTTACACAAATGTATAACATTCACACAAATGTAAATATAAATATTTATGTTCCAATTCAGAGTTTTAAACTTTTGCTAAAATATTATTAGAGAAAATGCTATGCAACTTTTTATTCCTGATAAGTTTATTTAAAAATTTATTATGAACAATTGTTAATCAGTTAATTTCTACTTTCAGGCTTACAATTTTTACAGTTACATTTTTATAATTTTTATTTTCGGGCTCATTTTTTACATCAAGTCTGAATGTAAAATCTTAAAATATCAAATAATTAATTTCCGTGACAATATGTTTAACATCTCTTGACAACTATAAGCCAAAAATATTATTTAGTAAACACTCAGAAGCAATAACAAATGGCATTCCAAAATTTTTACAAACGTAACTCTTTTTCTATTATTCCCCCACCAAAAAATTTGGCAAACAGGCTTACTAAAACAAAAAACTTTGCTATTAGTCTTGATGCCCAACAGAAAATGTCCTCACAGTCCTGCAAAAAAAGTTATCTCATTAAGATTCATCAAAATCAAGCTGTACAAAGAAGAGATTCTGCATCTCTAAAATAGCAAAAACAAAAAAATAAAATCTTAAAATAGAAGCCGTCTTAGTCATATATTCTTATGGGTTATATCGGGATGAAATAAATCTGTGCATTGCTTAAACAGAGTAGGCTACAAGTGGAGTTTGGAAATGATATGTCAAATGGTAGGTGGAGCAGATTTCCAGGAATAGAGAGAGAAAGAGAGAGAGAGAGAGAGAGAAATAAAACTACAAACATAAAACCAAAAACAAAAACTGATGTACTCTTTATGTCTTATAAAATTCACAAGGTGAGCCACAGATGAGAACAGATGATGCCTACTAACAAACAACTAAGATAGTCAACCCAATAATCTATTGTTTCCCTCTGAGGATGAGTGTCTCCATGAAAATCACAGACCAATGGGAAAGACAATAGAAAGCACAGGGTCAGAAAAGCCTATATAGATTAATTCTACATATCGACAAATACAATAGACTTGGTATAGAAATTCTTTAATTTTTATTCTTCAATTTTGATAGTTAGCTTGCAACGTCAATACTGAACATTGAATTTTACCTGAATTATATACACCTGGTATTAAGAATTTCTGGTAGTTTATTGGGAATGACATTGAATTTATAAGTTTCTTTGGGCAATATGGCCATTTTAACAATATCGATTCTTCCTATCCATGAGCATGGAATGTTTTTCCATTTGTTTGTGTCATTTCTGATTTCTTTGAGCAGTGGTTTGTGGTTCTCCTTGTACAGATCTTTCACCTTCCATGTTAGCTATATTCCTAGGAATTTTATTCTTTTTGTGACAATTGTGAACGGGAGTTCATTGTGGTTTGGCTTTTGGCTTGACTGTTGTTGAAGTATAGAAATACTAATGATTTTTGCACATTGATTTTGTATCCTGAGACTTTGCTGAAGTTGCTTATCAGCTTAAGAAGCTTTTGGGCTGAGACAATGGGGTTTTCTAGATATAGGATCATGTCATCTGCAAACAGGGAGAGTCTGATTTCCTATTTGAATGCCCTTTATTTCTTTCTCTTTCCAGATTACCCTGGCCAGAACTTCCAATACTATGTTGAATAGGAGTGGTGAGATAGGGCATCCTTGTCCTGTATTGGTTTCCAAGGGGAATGTTTCCAGCTTTTGCCCTTTCAGTGTGATATTGGTTGTGGGTCTGTCATGTACGGCTCTTATTATTTTGAGGTATGTTCCTTCAATATCTAGTTTATCGAGAGTTTTTAACATGAAAGAATGTTGAATTTTATTGAAGTCCTTTATTGCATCTATTGAGATAATCATGTGGCTTTTCTCTTTAGTTCTGTTATAGGATAATTACATTTATTGATTTGCATATGTTGAACCAATCTTACATCCCAGGAATGAAGCCAACTTGATCATGGTGGATAAGGTTTTTGATATGCTTCTGGATTTGGCTTTCCAATATTTTATTGAGGATATTTGTACCAACGTTCATCAGGGATATTGGCCTGAAGTTGTATGTCTTTCTTTCTCTTTCTTTCTCTCTCTCTTTCTTTCTTTCTTTCTTTCTTTCTTTCTTTCTTTCTTTCTTTCTTTCTTTCTTTCTTTCTTTCTTTCTTTCTTTCTTTCTTTCTTTCTTTCTTTTCTTTTTTTTTTGTATCTCTGCTGCCAGGTCTTGGTACAAAACTGGAGAAAACTATTTTAAAATTCATATGGAACAAAAAAAGAGCCTGAATAGACAAGACAATCCTAAGCAAAAAGAACAAAGCTGGAAGTATCACACTACCTGACTTCAAAGTATACTGTAGGGCTACAATAACCAAAACAGCATGGTACTGTTACAAGAACAGACACATAGACCAATGGAACAAAATAGAGAACCCATAAATAAGACCATACACCTACAGTGATTTGATCTTTGATAAATCTGACAGAAACAAGCAATGGGGAAAGGATTCTCTATTCAATAAGTGCTGCTGGGACAACTCGCTAACTATATGTGGAAAACTAAAACTGGAACTCTTCCTTGCACCATATACAAAAATAAACTCAAGATGGATTATAGACTTAAATCTGAAAACCAAAACCGTAAAAACCAAACCTATAAAATCCCTAGAAGAAAACCTAGGCAATACCATTTAAGACATAGGCACAGTCAAAGATTTCATGATGAAGATGCCAAAAGTAATTTCAACAAAAGTAAAAATCAACACATGGAATCTAATTAAACTAAAGAGCTTCTGCAGAGCAAAAGAAACTATCAACAGAGTAAACAGAAAACCTACAAAATGGGAGAAAATTTTTGCAAACTATGCATCTGACAAAGGTTTGATGCCCAGCATCTATAAGGAACTTAAAGGAATTTATAAGAAAAAAATGCCCATTAAAAAGTGGGCAAAGGACATGAACAGACACTTCTCAAAAGAAAATATACATGCAGTCAACAACTGTATGAAGAAAAGCTCAATATCATTGATCATTAGGGAAATGCAAATCAAAACCACAAGGAGATATAATCTCACACCAGTCAGAATAGCTATTATTAAAAAATCAAAAAATAAAAGAAGCTGGTGAGGTGGTGGAAAAAAAGAAATTCTTATAGACTGTTGGTGGGAGTATAAATTAGTTCAACCATTGTGGAAAACAGTATGGCAATTCCTCAAGACCTAAAGACAGAAATACCATTCTACCCATTACTACCCATTACAGCAATCCCATTACTGGGTATATATGCAAAGAAATATAATAGTTTTGTTATAAAGACATATATATGTGTATATTCATTGAGCACTATTCACAATAGCAAAGACAGTGAATCAACCTAAATGCCCATCAATGAGAGACTGCATAAAGAAAATGTGGCACATATACATCATGAAATACTATGCAGCCATAAAAAAGAATGAGATCATGTCCGTTGCAGGGACATGGATGAAGCTGGAGGCCATTATGCTTAGCAAACTAATGCAGGAACAGAAAACTAAATACAGCATATTCTCATTTATAAGTGGGAGTTAAATGCTGAGAACACATGGACACATAAGCGGCCTATTGGAGGGTGAAAAATGGGAGGAGGGAGAGGACTAGGAAAACTAACCATGCATATTAGGCTTAATACCTGGGTGATGAAATAATCTGTACAGCAAACTCTGGTGACACATGTTTGCCTATGTAACACACCTGCACATCCTGCACTTGTACCCTTAAACTTAAAATAAAAGCTTTTTTTTAAAAAAAAAAAATCTGCCTTATATTCAGATTTTCCTAAATATAAGGAAATTATTAAGGAAGGATATGCCCACCTTCTTGTATCCTATGAGTCTATCTGAGGAAATTTAAGAAAATACTGTGTTGAAACTACTAATAGAGTGAGTCCTAGTACTTGTGGTCAATATTATGAGGACAATCTGTATTATTTCCATATGGAATTAATAATTAGAGAATCTTAGTTCACCAGCAACTTAGGTATCAAGATCCAACATATATGATAGCCAGTTTAAGAAGAATTTACCAATAGTAATGAGGAAAATTCTCCAGTTAATTCAACTCAGTCAAAAATATGTTTTCCTGTTATTCTGACAGCAATAATGCCTTGGGCTGTTATATAACAAATAAATTCAGTGACAACATTGATGAGTGGGGTTGATACAGCCATTATCTCTCTCCAATAAAATGCTAGAAGCAAGCATCTTTGGATGATATTCTAAACACCCATGGGACTGTTAGAACTTTTACCACAAGGGGGTGATCCCAGGATGCACCTGATGTTAGACACCCAAAGAAGAAAGAAATTCCCCTTGAGTAGAAATTTACATTGCTTTTCTAGGAGAATAGAAGGAGCAATTCTGCACATGTGCCACTAAGATGATAAAATAAGTTGACACATAAAGTAATGCTAACTGCCCCAATTTTTCCACCTTAATTGAATTCTCAGAAAGAAGAGGAAATAGGTCCCTAATAATGAAGTGACAAGAACAAAAAGTGAGTTCTAACTTATAAAAAATTCTACAAAGACTTGCGTTATTTATCTAGACATTTTTAAATAAAAACCTGACTTAAATATTTAAAAATTTTCAAACTTTAAATATTTTAAAATTAATATTAAAATAATACTAAAATTAAATATTTTTAAGTATTGTATGTTTGTTTGCTTTTACTTGCATTTGGTTGTGTTATGGTAGTAATTTCCATCAGTCTATTTGAAACTTTTAATCAAACATTTAGTAAATTATATGTATTATTTTAAGCACTGGGCTAAGGGAGAAGATATAAATATACTTTATTAATATATTCAGTAATTGATTAATTATTAATCCAGACATTAATTTATTATAAATACATTAATTTATCAAAAATTTGAATACTGTCTATTACGGACTCTGGCGATTCAGAGGTAAACAAGGCAAATGAGATTTCTGATCTATCAAATGTACATTATAGTGAGTGAAACAGAAAACAAACAGGCAAACACAGT
Source organism: Macaca nemestrina (assembly GCF_043159975.1). Classification (NCBI taxonomy): domain Eukaryota; kingdom Metazoa; phylum Chordata; class Mammalia; order Primates; family Cercopithecidae; genus Macaca; species Macaca nemestrina. The sequence continues at coordinate 92,289,359 of NC_092127.1, forward strand.
TTTCAAAAATACACAATTAAAGATTATGGTAAGCGATGAGAGAAAGAAACAAGGATACATGACAGGGTCTGTGTGCTCATTTTCAGAGTCAACAAGGATGAGGTAAGGATCGTTGATCTGAGAAATTAGCATTCCATTCCACAGTCCAACCTGGGAAAATAAAATCTTGAAGGTATTCAGTGTATGCCATCCCAGAATATGCCACCCTGGCATAGTGATTATTTTGAGCTGACAGCTGTTCTCCTCTCTACCAGGAAGAGCAGGATAATTCCTGATCACCAGAGACAACAACTCTAGATGCTTATCAGCCCAGAGATGGCACCAGAGGAAACTACTTAACAAACCTTGCTAAACCCTTATCTTCCATTAGTTCCCCATGTATTTTATCTTCCCACAATTTGCAGCCCCTAGAATTCCAATCCTTTTCCATTGTCTTGTTACTTCTTTATAGATTTTTATTTGCTAAAATGCCATATAAACCCAAGTACTAACCACCCCTTTGAGTTACTAAAAGGGGTAACTCTTCAGTTACACGTTCTTCTGTGTATATGAGTACTTCTGTGTATACGTGCAATGCATACAGTAATAAACTTTGAATTTTTTTTTCTTGTTAATCTGTCTTTTGTCAGTCTAATTTGTGGGGTCTCAGTGAATGAACCTAAAACAGGTAGAGGAAAAATAATAGTTTTTCTTCCCTTATAATCCCAAAAGCCAAAGTCAGTAGTGGCAGCCACTAATAAGGAAACTAGTCAAATCCCTTAAACTTGCTAATATTGCAAAAATGTGTCATACAAGGATCTTGAAACAGCTGCTTGTTCAAGCATTAGAAAGCCTGAGTGTTTTTACATTGCAGAAATGTGCCGGTTGATAGTTGCAACCAGAAAAGCCGCATCTGAGAAGTTCAGAGGGTGGTGCTGGGCACTGAAGTGGGAGCTGTCAGAGAGATGTGTAGGAGCCTAAAGGACCAAAGCAGATCGCTCGATAAGACGGGATTTAGCAGAACTGCTATTTGTCTTATTCACACTTTTCAAATGCCATTCTTTTCAAATGATAAGATATTGGGAAAAAAATATCTATTTTTCCTTTGTAAAAAACACATTCATAATCTATTGTTTTTATTTTACCTTGTGCCTCACATTTAAAGAAAAAAGAAACACTTAATATTTGCTGATGAGGAGAAAATAAAGGTGGATGGTGGAAGTTGCACAGAAGACAAAAGCACAGAAAGAACAGTAGCTGTTACTTTTATTTAACATTTTGCCAAAACAAATGGAAGTAAAAATAAGTGGGCTCTGTATATTTTGTCACATACAAGTAAGGTTTGGCTTTCTCCTTGCAGCCGAATCGATTAGTCTGGAATGTTTTCTTTGCCCTTGACTTTCCTTTTTCTGACTAAATCTTGGTTTAGCTTTTCCCCAATCTAAGGTAAGACCCTCGCTGTACCCCCTCTGTCTATTTTTTTAACCTACCCTATGTTTTCTGTTCCCTACACCACTTTATGCTTGTCTAATCCAGAAGCATTTATTCTATGTTTTAGGAAGTGTGCCTGCCTAAAATGAGGCTGTGAGATCCATGAAAACAGAACCCGTACCTGTCTTGACCAGTATTGTGTCCTAAGTGCCTAGACGCTTAGAAAGAGGGCCTTTCATAACCAATAGATAGCTAGTAAGTGTCTGACCAAAAGGTCACTAAGCAAGTCATATTCTTCTTTTATTCCTTCCTTCCTCCCCACCCCATCCCTCTCTTTCTCCTTCTCTTTCTTTTTTGGGGCCCAAGTCATGTGATAAGCATTTCATATAATTATATATTTGAAACAGTATTGCCATTTTAAAGGAAAAGAACACACTTCTGAATTCAAGTTGTAAAACACAGGAGACTAAGGGTTTTAAACAATGAATTTTTCAATATTTCAATACATTAGTGAGCCTTAATCCAAATAATTCACAAATGACTTCCTTTTGCTCTGTAATAACAAGTTTTGTCTGTGCTCTTTGTTTTTGAGTGTTATTTTCCTTAGAGTATAGGTAAAAGAAGTTTTTCTATTTTCCCTTTTGTTTAACTCTCAAAAAATCCAGTGATTCAGAAGAAGAAAGCTTGCCTGCACTCAATTTTATCATCCCTTTGATAAAGCAAGGCTGAGTCATTAAATAGCACATCTCCTCCCACCTGTCGCTTTGTTCATTAGGAAAGACACAGAGCCCGCAACTGTAAAGAGCAGGTTTTAGAGAAAACTGTCTTATAAAGTAAACAGAAAAATGTTACCAGGAGTACACAATGACCCTTTTATAATATTTCCATCTCCTTTTTTTTTTTTTTTTTTTTTTTTGAGACAAAGTCTCACTCTGCCGCCCAGGGTGGAGTTCAGTGGCCCCATCACGGCTCACTGCAGCATCTACCTACCAGGGCTCAAGGGATCCTCCCACCTTGACCTCCCAGAGGGCTGGGATTACACACATGAGCCACTGTGCCTGGCCTCCATCTATTTTTAAACATAAAAAATATAGAAATAAGCCTTTCAAGGCATCCCGTAACAAGCCGTCCTCCTTTATACTTCCTGGGAGAGGAAGCAGGTGGGAAAACTATGAAGTTTAGGAAACCCAAATATTAAGATTCTTAGAAGTTTTAACAGTAAGAATGTTTCCTAAGAGAAGCATTCTTCAAAGTAGTTCCTGAAAGACACTCTTCAGAGAACAAAAGACAAAGTGTTTCTGGACAAAGATGTTTGGGAAACACTACACATTATGTCCCTTGCTTAGATTAATGATACACAGGCATAGGTTAAACTCTAAGAAATACTACGAAAGGAATGTATTTGATTTTGGTGACAGAATAATTTACTGTGGTTTTTAATCTCATTTTTAATTTACTACTGTGTCTTCTTCATATAATTCAGGCAAGTAGCCAGATCTTTTCTCATTTCTTATTTCTTGGTTCCTTGGCTCAAAGCAGAAGATGCTTCGCATGATCACTTTCTCTCTTTGTGAAAGCATAAGGTTATTGAAAGAAGGATGGTAAGTGTCCTAAAGGGACAAGGAAGAGTTTGGAACAGATATAAACAAGACATTTTTCTAGACTGAGAATCAGACCTGAAATCAGCAGTTCTTGGTTTTGATAGGAACGCACATCTCAATCGTTGACTTTACCCTCTACAGATGACAAAATCCAGAGGGTAGAGGCTACATGGCGTGGGGGGAGCTTAGGTCCGAGGGCTTTAAACATTAGAAAAATTACAACTCATGTGGCCCAAGGTTGGCACAAAAGCCATGGGGCAGCCTGCCATTGGGGGCCTTGTGAGCTGAGACAGTGAAGATGTCAAGCAGTTGCCATGATGGACTGTCTATGAGCAATACTTGCCACACGTATCCCAGCACCCATCTTAGCCTCTAGTGTTCTTGTGCAACCTGAGTTTATAAGCAAGCAACAGAGAAACACTGATAATGGCTAATGTTGAATTTCCTGCTAAACTAGCACAATGTGTAGCTCCAAATTGAATTGGGTTGCTATTTAAAATAATTTAATATAATTCTTCTTTTACACTTGAGTTTATGAAATAAGATTCAGAGCTATAACAGTTTCCATCTGAATCCTCTTCTTAAGTAACACAGTTAATTTATGTAGCTCCTGACATATGTAAGGGACCCAGATATACTAAAAGAATAAAACATCTTATGCAACTGCTATTCCATGAAACATATTTGGGGATTGCGGCTGTGTAGTGTGTCTTTGAAAGGACTTCCTCTATTAGAAGTGTGTGTTGCTGCGGTTAAATCTGTCCTTTCTACTACCACCCAAAAGGCAGATACTCATATCCCTGTTAAATATCCAAAAGGAGAGAGCCCATACAATGTCACTCCTGAAGCATCATTTATTTTTCAAATACTCAGGTATCTGGGAAAGCTGCCCCACTTCTGCCACCAATCTGGCTATACATGTCATTGTGGGCCCAGAAAGGAAGGTTCTTTGCTTTGATGTGCCCTTAAAGCGGAAAAATTCTGGTGGCTAAGGTTAAAACATTCTGAACCAGACAATACCAATTAAAATATACCCCAAATTACAGGTAATATCACCAACTCTGGGGCTAGACTTCTAGGTTCAAATCCCACGCTTTGCTCCTTAATTGATGTGAGCAAGTTATATAAGTTGCTTCATCCATAGAATGGTGATAATACTAATAACTATTTCACAGGATTATTATAGATTAATAAATTTTAAAATGTGACATTTTCAGAAAAGTACTTGACACATACTAATCATTATTATTGTGTACATTTAATTAACAAGAATAGATAAATTGCATCATTTCAAAGGTTTACATTTTCTTTCTGTGTCATTATGGTTGTTTCAAACTACTTTAAGGCAAAAATGAAAATGCCTAGAGATCTCTTCTGTTATAATTATATAGAGCAAATCAAATCCATATATGTTTTTAGATATATATCAATACTCTAGATAAAAGCAGAAATCAGGAAAAAATATCTATTTATAAATGCAAATGTGTAGATGGGTCTTACTATGAGTAATATTTAAACTTAAGTCAGTTGATATTAAATCAAAGATAGAAACGTTTCTGAAATACAGTGCAATACAACTCCAGTGGAAATCTTGTTCTTTTTTAAGTAAGGAATGAGAGATTCTGAAAGCTATTTAACACTTTACAGTACAATCACAGTACATCATCACAAAGAAATTTAGTCCAGGTGGTGCAGTAATTGTGATACGTGGGGAAACTTCATAGCTCACTGGCTGTCAAATGTGAATTTCCATATGGGAAGTGATTTAAGTCTATTATACTGTAGAGTAAGAGAGTGAAAGCTCTAAATTGAGCTTGCATTGGTTATCAACTGTCTCTATTTTAAGTGCCTTTTATAGCTTTGTGGATATTCCTATGAAACAATATTTTTACAAAGCAAAATATTTAATACTCTAAAGTCAGTATACTTGCTATGACACTATCAAATATCATAATAAAAATGAGTTAAGCAATTTGAAGATGGTTAGATTTTTTTATTATTTATTTATTTATTATTATACTTTAAGTTCTAGGGTACATATGCACAATGCTCAGGTTTGCTACATATGTATACATGTGCCATGTTGGTGTGCTGCACCCATTAAGTCGTCATTTACATTAGGTATATCTCCTAATGCTATCCCTCCCCTGTCTCCCGACCCCACAACAGGCCCCGGTGTGTGATGTTCCCCTTCCTGTGTCCAGGTGTTCTCATTGTTCAATTCCCACCTATGAGTGAGAACATGTGGTGTTTGGTTTTCTGTCCTTGCGATAGTTTGCTCAAAATGATGGTTTCCAGCTGCATCCATGTGTCTACAAAGGACGTGAACTCATCCTTTTTTATGGCTGCATAGTATTCCATGGTGTATATGTGTCACATTTGCTTAATCCAGTCTGTCACTGATGGACATTTGGGTTGATTCCAAGTCTTTGCTATTGTGAATAGTGCCGCAATAAACATATGTGAGCATGTGTCTTTATAGCAGCATGATTTATAATCCTTTGGGTATATACCCAATAATGAGATGGCTGGGTCAAATGGCATTTCTAGTTCTAGATCCTTGAGGAATCGCCACATGGTATTGCACCAAAACTTTAATACTAGATAAAGTATGTGATTCACACTTGGAAATTACCTCAATTTACAAGTTACTTTTGTTTTCAATAAAGTTTTCTTTTCACCATGTATGTGTTTGCTGAGATTAAAAATGAGAAAATTAATGAAAATATTTAAGTAAAATTTACTGCTTAAATTTTCTTCCTATTAAGAGATAACTATATTAAACATTTTTTTTAAACTTTTAAGGAAATATCTTCAAAGCAGAAAATTAATTTATTTCTGAAGTTGAATATAAAACAGTTGAGATCTTATCCAATAAATTCTGTTTTTACACCAATTATATTTTCTTGCATACATACACTAAAATAGAAGTAACATATATAACAATATGCCAAAAGTCACTGAAGATGTTCCAAATTTTTACTTATAAAGACAAGGGGACAACAAAGTATAATAGGCATGTTAGGATATTTTATCCTGTTTTTCTGACATACGTTATATATGAAATAAATTATATATATTATATATATGGGAAAAAGCTATATATAAGCATAGGTTTCAGGTGCTTTATGGCATATTCTACCCTAAATTTGTTGACAAAAAATAATGAAATTCAAATGTGGATAATGTTCTCTATGGTGGTTAAAGAATTACTGAAAATGAGGTATCAGTACTGAGGGGTCAGTAATACCTAATGAGATAGTACAAGATGACTGAGGCATAGAAAATACCTGCAATATTTACTTAAAGATACCTATTTCAGGGTGTTTCTCTTAGAGCAGTTTATAGTAATTGCACTGTCTTAGTCCATTTTGTGGATGGGATATCAGCAACCGGGTAATTTATAAAGAAAAGAGACATTTCTTACAGATCTGGAGTCTGGGAAGTCCAAGGTTAAGGGCCATACACCTGGTGAGGGCCTTCTTGCTGCATCATTCCATGGTAGAAGGTAGAAGGGCAAGAGAACATGCAGAGAGGCAGGAAGGGAGCTGAACTCATCCTGTATCAGGAGAGCACTCCCTCCATAACTAACCCACTCCTGTGATAACGACATTAATCCATTCATGAGGGCAGTGCCCCCATGACCTAATGGCGTCTTAAAGCTTCTATGTCTCAACACTGCTGCATTGGAAATTAGGTCTCCAACACATGAACTTTGGGGGAATGCATTCAAACCACAGCATGCACCCTCATTTATAAGTTTTGACAAAAACTTTTTCTATTTCTGTGAGATTTACTCTAAAAATCATTTGTTTAATATCTACTATTCTACTTAACTTTGGAACAGAATAAAAATGAAATTGGAAGCCTATATGCTGTTCCTATAAATATAGATAACCTACATTCTCATTCCTTCTGTTTTTTACTGTTTTTCTCAGTCACTATTTGTGTCTTTTAAGCTTTAAATTCTCATAGCACTCAATTCAATTCAGAGCAGGGCAGTGTTCTTTTATTAAAAAATTGTGGTTAAATATATACAACATAAATTTTGCTATTTTAGCCATTTTAAGTATACAATTCTGTACCATTAAGTATATTTGCATTATTGTATGATAAAACTATCATCGCTATGCAACTCCAGACATTTTTCATCTTCCTCAACTGAAACTCTGTACCCACTAAACACTAACTCCATGTTCCCCTCTCTTCAGTCCCTGACAACCACCATTCCGCTTTCATTCTCTATGAATCTTGAATCTGACTACTCTAGTACTTCAAATAAGTGGAATCAAACAATTTGTCCTTTTTTGACTGACTTATCTCTGTTAGCATAGTATCTTCAAGGTTTATACATATTGTAGCATGTGTCAGAATTTCTTTCCTTTTTAAGGCCAAATAGTATTCCATGACTATTATGTGATGTGCGTGTGTGTGTGTCTGTGCATGTGTGTGTGTGTGCGCGTGTGCGTGTGCATGTGCGTGTGTGTGCGCATGTGTTTGTGTGTTTGTATGTGTGTGTATACATTACATCTTGCTTATCCATTCTTCAGTCTATGGGCACTTCTATTGCTTCGACCTTTTGGCTATTATAAATAATTTTATAAAAATGAGTGTACAAATATCTGAAAATATGATGTTTCAATTATTTTGGGTATAGACTCAGAAGAAGAATTTTTAAATCATATGTTAATTCTACATTTAATGTTTCGAGGAAGCATAATACTGTTTTTCATAGGCCTGTGCCATTTTACCTTCAGCAATGTGCAAGAGTCTCAACTTGTGTCTCAGTCCATTCAGGCAACTATAACAAAATACCATAGATTGGGTGGCTTTTAAATAACAAAAATGTATTTCCTTTGGTTCTGGAGGCTAAGAAGTCTAATATCAAAGGGGTCAGCAGATGTGGTACCTAGTGAAGGCCCATTTCATAGACAGTCATCTTTTCACTATAACCTCACATGGCAGAAGGGACAAGGGATCCCTCTGGGAACTCTTTCATCGGGGAACAAATGTCATTTATGAGAGTTCTGCCCTCATAACCTAATTCACCTTCCAAGGGCCCCACTTCCAAATACCATCACCTTTGGGGTTAAAATTTCAACATATAAATGTTGGAAGGATACAAATATTCAAAGCATAGTCACTTCTTATTTTCTATTTTTTACTATTATGAAGAACCAGCCAGATGGTTGTGAAATGTTATTTTAAGGTTAGAATTAGTATTCTTAATCGTTAAGAATGTGAACTCTGAGCCAGATTGTCTGGTGTGGAAATCCGACTCTTATTTGCAACTTTGCTGTTCCTCATTTTTTCTGTGTATAAAATCAGGAAAGTACCTGCTTTCTAGCATTATTGTAGAAATAAATATATTAATATCTGTAAATTACTCAAAAGAGTGCATGGCACAGAGTAAGTAGTATGCAAAGGTTAGCTCTTATTATCATCACACTTTTGTTTCTTTAAGCTTTCTCTTATCTTTAAATATTCATCTGGATTTTTATGGTCTCAACTTTTGCTCTATACTCATATTTACCTATTTTAGGACTTCTTGAATGTCTTTTATAATGGTCCTTGTTGTTTGCTGGTTGTTTCAAACCATTCTCATTTTCCTTAGAGTATCCTCATTTTTGCTTATTTTTCTTCTCAAAACTACTAAGCAGAATGTTTTCCTTCAGAGCACACCTGCCGTCATCAGACAGCTGTTTTCTTGTTTTCTAACATTTTCTTCTGCTGCTGCTACCATTTTCTTATTTTCTCTACAACTACATAAAAATTATCTGCTTTAGCCGCCCTCTCCCCCAGTTTTTTTTTTTCTACTTTTCTTACTAACTTCTACTTCCCTTAAGGCCCCAGGTGATCCTTGGGTATGCAGCTGTCTGCTGTGCTGCACATTTGTGAGGCCAACTCTCAGAATTTTTGCCTAGACTGAACCCTCTGTGCCAAGGATGCTGCTCACAGCCCCTTGCTGAGCCTCATCACCCACACCTGAACATTGTTTCCCAGCTTTTCATAGTTAGCTTCCCAGGGTATATCTATAGCACAACTTGGGGATTATTCAGAATGAGGGATGCAAGCCACAGGTCAAATTAGCTCCTTCCCCCTGGGGCCAGAGTGCCACCATTCACAAAGCCCTTTCTGCCAGCTTTACTGGGGCCGGTAATACATCCCCATACATTTTATTAGCAGGGTCACAGTCTCCTAAAAGCAAAACTGGTCACAATTAAGTAATTTTATTAGGTTGGTGCAAAAGTAATTGCTTTTTTAAGTAAAAGCAGGGTCACAGAGTCTCCTACAGTCACTCATGTCTGAAAAGAAGAAATACTTTTTGCCATTTACAAACACCACTTTCTTGTCTACTTTTGAACACATTAATGACGTTAAAAATTGATCTCTAAGGCCATTCTAATGGAATAATTGTTTGTTAAGTAGATACACAAAATTCATAAGAATTCTATTCTTGAAGGACTCCTCCAAATGTCTTCTCCCTTCAAAATAGCTAGTAGAAAATGTTTCTTTTCTTTGGCCTCAAAACCAATTTCATGTACCAAACAGCTTCATGTAAGCCTTGCCAAAGGGCCCATGTGGTTGCTTCCCCTAGGACTGCTTATGCCTCACATGTCTGTGAGTCCCTGGCCTGTCTGTCAATGATGTGCACTTATTAAACATTTTCTTATGTACATTGTGCTTATAAAAGTGTTATCATAATACAGCTATACTCTATGTTTATACTCAAAATATATCAATTATTGAGGGGTTTTTAACCATCTTGAAGGCAAATGAAAGGCAATATGAATAGCAGGAAGAGTGTTAGGTATGTCTTACTACATATCACTTAATATGTTTCTCCAGTTTTTCCACCTACTAAATCATTTAGACATAAAAGGCATACAAATAAATGAGACAGTAAGAGCTCAAGTTTGTATAATAAGACCGAAACATACACACAAATAAGTATAATACATGACAGAACACAGAAAGCACCTTCAAAGCAGTGCTACGGGAGTTTCAAGGGAACAGTTGCTGGGAAAAGCAGAGGAGGCTTGGGATGGGTCACCTCACCATTGTTTGAAATATTCAACAAAGGTTGATTGAACTCACCATGAAGCATTTGCACCATAGTGTGCTTGTTTGGTTTGCTTTAGATTCATCTGTAAGTGATGGCAGAATCTTAAATATATGTTTATTTCTATCTCACATGAGTGCAGGAAGTTCAGGGCTGGAATGGCTATCCTGAGATCATCATGGACCTAAACTTACTTTCTTTTAAAAATCTGTCATACAAAACATTTGGCTTCGATTTCACGCTTCCATATGGGTTTTCCAGCTCCAATCACGATGCACTCCAGACAGCAGGAAAGAAGACTGGGCAATGCAAGGTTGTACCCTTTCTCTTTAAGAATATTTTCCAATGTTGCATACGCCAATTCCAATTTCACCCCATTGTTCAGAGCTTAGTTACATGACATCTATCTGTATAGGGGCCTTTGCCCAATCCAAGAACCTTCTTACTGAAGGAGAAGAAGAAGAGGAGGAAGAAAGAGGGAGAGTGGGAGAGGGAAAATGGGAAGGAGGGACGGAAGAAACTTTAGGAGACAGTCACTAAGATCATTTTAGTACTTACATACTTATAATAATTTTAGACTTAGGCAAATTGCTTTTTGGATAGTGGAATTTATAGGTAATATAATATCCAAAACAGTACTTTAATGGTTATATGCAGATTAGTATTGGGTTAACCAACAGTATAGTGAGAGACTCATAAAGTTCAATTCATTTTTTTTAAAATCAGAATTATGCTTTGACTTGATTTTTAAATACTCTGCTTCATACGTAATGATAGTGAGAGAAAATGACATTTATCGTTGTTTTTTAAAAATATCTTTTCAGGCTAAGAGAAAATCTACCATTCCTAAACCAATCCTCACTGTTAATTACATCACTGTTCTGGTGGTGATGGTTGCTACTTTATTGGTTTATAAAATCCAAAAATGCCTTGGAAACACTTTTGTAAAAACTAATATTTATATTGAGATATTGTAGATTCACATGTAGTTGTGAGAAATAATAGGTCCAGTGTATTGTTTACACAGTTTCTTCCAATGATAACATCTTTCAAAACTACAGTACAATGTTAAACATGGAATACTGACAATGATACTTTCAAGATACAGAACAGTTCCATCACCACAAGATCCCCCTTGTCCTTTTATAGTCATATCTCCTTCCCTCTTGCTATATCCCTCTTCTCTATTTTCCATTTCTGGTTTTGTCATACAAAGGATGCTATCTAAAATTTTGAAAAAAATATATATATAAAAACATATATATATAAACATATATATATAAGATATATATATGTCCGCTACTCACCTCTTGGTGCAGATATATATATACACACACACATATGTATATATATTATATATGTATATATATTTGTTGTATATGTACAACAAATGTGTATATATTGTATATGTACCTATATGTGTATATATTTGTGTATATATTGTATATGTACAATATTTAATTTAAATTTTTTTAAATTAATTTAAAATTAATTTTTAAATTAAATTTAAAAATAATTTAAATTAAATGTTTTACCCAAACAATTCATAGGCTATTCCCCAGGGATTCATTTGGTTTATTATGTGCTTTACTAGTTTATTCCTTTTACTAATGAGTAACATTCCATGGTATGGATGTTTCACAATCTGTTTAACCATTTACCTATTGAGAAACATCTGCTTGCTTCAGGCTTTTGGCTAGTACAAATAAAGCTAGAATGAGCCTTTATATATAGGTTTTCATGTGATTATACATTCCTATTGGGATGAATGCCCAGGAGTGAAATTGCTGCATTATATGATAGTTCATGTTCAGTTTTAAAAGAAACTTCCTATTTTTTTTCAGAATGGCTCTAACTAACACAGAGGTATCCAATCTTTTGCCTTCTCCAGGCCACACTGGAAGAAGAGTTATCTTTGGCCACACACACAATACACTAACACTGATGAAAGTTGGTGAACAAAACAACAACAACAACAGAAACTACAAAAAAAAACCACTCATAATATTTTAAGAAAGTTTACAAGTTTGTTTTGGACCACACACCAAGCTGTCCTGGGCTGCACGTGGCCTGGGAATCATGGGTTGGACAAGCTCGCTGTATCATTTGACATTCAAACCAATAATGTAGAAGGGATCTGGTTACTCTGCATCCTCAATAGCATTTGGTGTCGTCGCTATTTTTTATTTTAGCTATTCTGAATGATATCTAGAGAAATACTTTTTTGGAGTAAACACTGATGATAAAGGCAAACAAGTAGAGGAATAAGTTTTGAGTCATTTTTTCTTTATTCCTTTCCTTTTTTCACTCTTTAAAAATAAGTATAAATCCATTTAAGTGTATGACTGGTGAAAAATCTTGTATCGTAAGGATGTTAGAATGCAATAAGCTTCACAGGGCTGATATGCAAGTAGCATAAATAAAGCTACAAATCAGGGGTCCTTGATCCCCGGTCTGTGGACCAGTACCAGTCTGTGGCCTGTTAGAAACCAGGCTGTGCACTAGGAGGTGAGCAGCGGACAAGCTAGTGCTACTGCTCCACCTTGGGTCAGATCAGCTGTGGCATTAGATTCTTGTAGAGTCCAAACCTATTGTGAACTGCGTATGTGAGGGATCTATGCTGTGCGCTCCTTATGAGAATCTAAGGCCTGATAATGTGAGGTTGAACAGTTTCATTCCAAAACCATCCCCCAATCCCACATAAGTGGAAAAATTGTCTTCCACAAAACAGGTGTCTGGTGCCAAAAAGGTTGGGGAATATTTGAATTAGAAAACTAAATCTTGCATTTTATTCTTTTTAATTCACTCATTCTCAAATATTTACTGAGAAACTTCTTAATAAAAGTCATAGCACTATTGTTGAGGATAGCAGATATGGTACCTACCTTCATAAAGTACATGAATAGAAAAAACACATACCATTAATAAAACAAGTAGTGTACTCTAAAGGGTAAACTGACAATCTACTCTAACCCTTATCACCACAGTTTTTCCGCTATTGTGAGTTATTTTGCAGTTCATAACTTTAATTGGAAGATAGTAATTGAGTTTTATATTTTTCACTTAATATGATTTTATAAGATCGTGTCTACTTCATGAAGCAATTATATTATCTGTGGGTCTCCTCCTACTTAAATATTAAATGCAATCTCAACTAGCAGATATAATGATAATCATTACCATAATAATAAACAGATTTTACAGCTGGGAGAAATCCCAGCTCAATAAACAAGTAAGCTGCAAGGACAAGTAAAACTTAAGGAATTATGACAATCTCACAGGGAATTTGAACATATTTACAAGAAAAATACTAACAACCCCATCAAAAAGTGGACAAAGGATATGAATGGACACTTCTCAAAAGAAGACATTTACACAGCCAACAAACATAGGAAAAAAGCTCAACATCACTGATCATCAGAGAGATGCAAATCAAAACCATAATGAGATACCATCTCTTGCCAGTCACAATGATTATTAAAAAGTCAGGAAAAAAATAAATGGCTGGCCAGACTGCGGAGAAATAGAAACACCTTTATACTGTTGGTGGGAATGTAAATTAGTTCAACCACTGCAGAAGAGAGTATGGTGACTCCTCAAGGATCTAGAACCAGAAATACCATTTGACTCACCAATCCCATTATTGGATGTGCACCCAAAGGAATATAAATCATTCTACTATAAAGTCAAAGGCACACGTATGCTTATTGCAGCACTATTTACAATAGCAAAGACATGTAACCAACCCAAATGCCCATCAATGAAAGACTGGATAAAGAAAATGTGATTGATATATATATACACCATAGAATACTATGCAGCCATAAAAAGGAATGAGATCATGTCCTTTGCAGGGACATGGATGAAGCTGGAAGCCATAATCCTCAGCAAACAAACACAGGAACAGAAAACCAAACACCACATGTTCTCACTAATTAGTGGGAGTCAAACGTTGAGAACACATGGACACAAAGAGGGGAACACCACACACCAGGGCCTATTGAGGGGTGGAGGGTGAGGGGACAGAACTTAGAGGATAGGTTAATAGGTGCAGCAAACCAACATGGCACACATATACCTATGTAGCAAGCCTGTACATTCTGCATATATATCCCATTTTTTTAGAAGAAATAAAGAAAACAAATTAAGGTTTTATGACAATTCGAAATCATTTATGGATATTGGAATTTATAGGAAATACAATATACAAATGAGTAGTGTCCTAGTGCCTACATGCAGATTAGTACTTGGCTAACCAACAATATAGTGTGAGATTCATAAAGTTCAATTAATTTTTTTAAATCAGAATTTTGCTTTGAGTTGATTTTTAAGTACTCTACCTAGTATGTAAGAAAAGTGAGAGATCCTATGAGGGACAACTTCATCCATGTCGCTGCAAAGCCTCTGTCGATGCTCCGTTTAAAAACAAATATAATTTGACTTTTTAAAAAAATGGTGGTTTAACCATAGTGTAGGGCATTAGATGAGGTTAGAAAGGTTGGTGGCCTGTCTTCAGTCTGCCAGATGACCATGGAAGCCAGATCATCTGCCTTTCTAACCTCATCTAATGCCCTTCATCGCCACACCACATGCATTTCAGTTCCTTGAACAGGAGGAGTCTTTTCCCTGCCTGTATCTTTACACACACAGATTCTTCTTATTGCAGTGTTCTTCCCTTCACTCTTTACATATACTTCTGATATATTTTAATATTCCAGTGTAAATTCCACGTTCTCAGAAATGTCGTTCCTAACTACACCACTTAATTAATACTCATCTAACCTATACTTTTCCCTTTCAGGAAACTATTTTTGTTTCTTTAATAGCCCTCGTGTTAACTTTCAATAAGTTATTTGCTGATTTTCTTTGTTTCTATTTTGCTCCCTTACTAGTCCATTATTTCCTCAAGAAAGCCATTTGTTTTCTTGTTTCCCATTATACCCTCAAAACCTAGCCAGTTCTTGGAATATAATAGAAAAAATATTTGTGGAAATGTAAAGAAGTATTAGAAATATTCCCTATCAGAAGATTCATTTGGTTGAATCTAAAAGGACTTAATTATAAATAATAAGAAATCTAGGCAATCAAGAGGATTCATCAGTCAGATAGCTGGGGTTAAGTAGCAATCCAGAAAGATGATCTAGTGAAATCAGAAGTATCTGGCACTAGAAAGACTAGGCCTAGGAACTGAAGGTTAGGAATTAAACTGCAGTATATGTGAGTTCTAGCAAGCGATAGATACTAGTGCCATGCCTTAGGAACAAGTTCCAAATTCAAATCATACAGAGAATATGCATGATTTTGAAGTCCATAGTTATAAGGAATCAGAAGACCACCCTGGTTTTAGAACTAGGTTTAGCAGAAAGAAAGAGTAGATTAATATGAGTTATTAAACATTTTATTTGGAGATTCCCAAATTCTTAATTCTGGAGAAGATATTTCCTAATACTTACAAGATGATACCTATGCACTAAACCTTTCTTTGTGGTTTTGTGCAATACAGCCTGTTCAAAGCACAGGCCTTGGGATCAAATCAACCTGATTTTTTCTTTAAAGTTAAACATGGAGAATCCATGGGATCTTGGACAAAAAATCTTTGAGACTTCCTGTACTTAACTTGTTAATGGTGAAGTTCAGATAAGATACTAGCTTCTTAGGGTTATTGTGAATAGTAAAGATTAGTCTATACAAAAGGCTTTCCATGATACATAGCACATTGTCATCATTCAATAAATGCTGGGTAATGTTATATTTCAGGCTCTTGCTTTGAGGATTGGGAAGCACTAGGATTGTGGGAGATTTGGAGGGAAGCAAAGGAAACAGGTAGGTTTATAGCAGCGCTGTGGCCTGACGCCTTTCCTCCTTTATGCTCTCTCCCTCCACATCAGGAGGTACACCCTGGCAATAAATGTGTGTCAGAAGGAAGGAGATGTATTCTTACCTACTCTTGGCATGTGGTCTTTAGTTTTTCTAAAAATATTTAAGTGGAACTTCCAATATTTCACTCTACGAAATTAATAGGGCTCTGTGAGAACAAAGTCCAATTGTGATCAAAATATGATTTAATGCATGAAAATACTGCACTTTACACTACTGCAGTTAAATAGATAGCTTGTTGGATATTCATTATTTCTACATTAGAAAAGGGTAAATAGCTTTTGACAGAGTTGTTTTTTTTTTATTGTTTAAAGTCTTAATGAAAGTCAGTCACAAAGGTGAAAACAAAACTAAGGATGAGTGAGTCTCAGTGTAGGGATGAAATGATTAGGCACAGGTCTGTTGTTCTATGGCATTCCATAATAGCCAGCATTTAAATTTTATAGTTTGTCAATATCAGAAGGAAAAGAAATATTATTTCAGTTTCCAGGCTGTATAAGATAGTCTAAGTACAAGTAGATAAATTCAGAACTGAGTAATCAAACAGCATTAATTTTAAGTGGTGTAGACTTGGGGAGTCCTTTAATACCCACATAAAGAAAATTTGGAAGAAGATGAAAATATTCTAGGCATGAAGGTCACTGCTGAACATTCATGAGCAAGCATAAATACCACTTACAGTGCTGCCAGTAGAAATGGCACTGGCTTGTCACCAAAAGAGCAAATAAAATTGCAGTAGGATCAGGGAAAAAGAATCAAAGAATAAAGTCATCTGGAAAATTTTTCATAAACAGGTAGATGTAAATATATTTTGCTCTCTGAACATGAATCCCAGAGCACTATTCCCATTAAACATCCATCTTGATAACTGCCTATCAAATAGGGGTAAAAAGACAAGGCAGAAAGGGAGGGAGAGAGAGAGGGAGGGAGGAAGGATGGCAAGAAGGAAGGAAGGAAGGAAGGAAGGAAGGAAGGAAGGAAGGAAGGAAGGAAGGAAGGAAGGAAGGAAGGGAGGGAGGGAGGGAGGGAGGGAGGGAGGGAGGGAGGAAGGGGCTCACATCCTTAGAAGCAATTGAGGGGAAAGTCTAAGGGGCTTAGACTTAGTTTAGCAGTGGGCTTTTGTTTAGCATCTCTTCCTTTCCCTGTGTGTTGTATCTCCCTCTGCATAACAAAGTACTAATGTTTTTCAGTGCTTGTGTCAAATAACATCAGCCTAAAAAATTGCTATGGAATTTTAAACCTGATACTGGGCAATTTTCATAAAAGGAAGAAAATTCAATAATTTTAAGTCATATCCAGGCCGGGCGCGGTGGCTCAAGCCTGTAATCCCAGCACTTTGGGAGGCCGAGACGGGCGGATCACAAGGTCAGGAGATCGAGACCAGCCTGGCTAATATGGTGAAACCCCGTCTCTACTAAAAAATACAAAAAACTAGCCGGGTGAGGTGGCGGGCGCCTGTAGTCCCAGCTACTCGGGAGGCTGAGGCAGGAGAATGGCGTAGACCCGGGAGGCGGAGCTTGCAGTGAGCTGAGATCCGGCCACTGCACTCCAGCCAGGGGACAGAGCGAGACTCTGTCTCAAAAAAAAAAAAAAAAAAAAAGTCATATCCATTGATGGATTAGAGAAACTTAAATTTTATAATGAAGAAAAATTAGATATTTACCAAACTATATCATTGTATAATGAATATCCAGTATGTTGAATTGTGAAGAGAAAGTGGAAATTGAATGATGGTATGTTTTGTATAGAAATATTGGAAAGAGGTGTACATTTATGATAGATATACAAAGGTCATGAATGAAAAATTACATATTTTTGATATGTCTGAGTATTTCTGTCCTATTTCTTTCTCTAAAGGCTTTTGGAGGTATAACAATAAAATTTTAGTGCCTCAGGAACTGAAGGCAGAAATTTATGTGAGAATATTATTGGTGTTCTGTCTACAACATGGTGAGCCATTAGCGTTACATTTGGGAAACTGGAATTTGTTACTTTAACTTATGTTTTACAGCAGTGTTTGTGGAATAAATTATTTATATTTATAATATAATCATAAAAATAATACAGTATGAAATTAATAAGTATATAATAATAATATAGTATAATTAACTAATAATAAAAATAACAATTATAAAAACATATCTGTATGTAGTACAATTAGTTATAAAAGGATGGAAGAAGGGCATGTTAGTGGTAGGTATGTACGTTGATGAAAATTAACACAAAAGGTTTTTTAAAAGTATTATAATATAAAAATGAAAATAAAGATGTGTTTTAGAAAATATAAGTCAAATGATGTCTGTAAACTGAGGCAGTCTGAAAGAGTGGATGCTCGAATAAGTTGGTTGGGAGAGCAACGTGACCTCAGTTTAAATTCTGGAAAGTCACTTATCCTCTTTGAGCCTCAGATTCTTAATCTGTACGTGGAGTTAATAATACTTTACCAAGTTATTATGAGGATCGGAAATAAGATGTATAGGATGCCTTTTAAAAGAGTGACTCTGAAATCGAATGCTCACTAAACATTTACCATGACTAATAAAGCTGTTGTAGCCAATCTATTAATTCTACATAACTTAATTTAGCAGCCTTCCAATTTTTGAATGGCCTGAAGAAATAATAGGAATGTAAAGACCAGTGACGTTCAGTTAAGCAAAAAAATTTAAAGACTATCTTTGATATTTTAAAGCACTTTGAATTCAAATTTCAAATAAATGTCTAATATTGGGAGTTATACCTGATGTAAATGACAAGTTGATGGGTGCTGATGAGTTGATGGGTGCAGTACACCAACATGGCACAAGTATATGTATGTAACAAACATGCACGTTATGCACATATACCCTAGAACTTAAAGTATAATAAAAAAAAAGGCAAAAAAAAAAAAAGAAAATTTTAAAATCTTACATTTAGGGAAGTATCATTTTAAAACAAGATGGGGGATAGTTTGTAATCTTTGTCCAACAGTATATTACTCATGAATAAACAGAGCTGAGTTTAGAACAGTCCTAACCAGTGTTTACTGAGTACTTTGAGGAATGTTCATTACTACACATATATGATATATACATTTACCTGTTTAATACCATCACCTGACATCTAAAGTCCATCTCACACTTAACATGCTACCCGCTTCAATCCCAATTCTGCTCCCAGGCCCACCAAAACTGCAGCTGTTTCATTTCAGCCAAAGACCATTTTATCCTTCTAGTAGCCTAGACCAAAATCCTGTTCACCATGGGCTTTTCCCTTCTTGTTATTCACTCCATCAGCAAATTCAGTTGCCCCTACCTTCAAACTCCATCTAGAATTCCACTTCTCACTCCCACCCGACTTATACCATTTGGCCTTCCAAATTTGCCCCTTCAGTCTATACTTAGCTCTGCAGCCAGCGAGATTCTAGTAGATTTGTACATGAGATCAAGATTATTTTCGCTCAACCCTCTCAGCACTTCCTTTTTCACTCAGAACAATGCCCAAATACTTAGACTGACTTCCAGACCTCCAATTACCTCTCTAAACTCATGCTCTCATTCAGATTGCTGCTCATTTCACTCCATTCACTGTTTCTTAAACACTGTAGACATACTTTTGCACCAGGAATTTTGTACCTGTTATTTCCCTGCCTGTAGCACTCTTTCCCTAGATAGACGTGTGGCCCACTCCCTTAAATCTTTTCTTTCCAGTAATTCCCTGTTGATGACTATGCTTTAAGTTCACATATTCTTTATGCCACTTCCCTATTTTTCTCCTTGGTACTTATTACTGTCTTGCAAATAACATAGTTATTTTTACATTTTTTTCTTCCCTGACAATGTAGTCTCCATGAGGGCAGGAAAAATTCTCTATTTCGATGTCTGGGGTTTTCTTCAGAGTCTAGAAGAATGTCTGATACATAGTTGATGATGAACAAATATTTGCTGAATGAAAAATGCACTAATCATTTATTTACCTTAATAACCTTGTGAAGGAAAATACATTTATTTCACAAAAGAGAAAACTGAAGGATAACTTACGTACCTTTTCTAAGATACCACAACAAATAATGGAGGTCAGTCATTTAAAATACAACCTGGGCTTGAACGGCCCACTATCTGTGTCCACCTAGCATTCATAATACACATGACTCTATCTGATCAGAAAAGATTGTTACCACCCAATTGGTTGCAGTTCTTAAGTCTAGCTGCTGTTTGATTGGACCTATATCTTGATGTAATTAATTGTGGTTATGGTAGCAAGAGCAGATTCCACTTTGCACACATGGTCAAACAGCAACCACTTTATGCAAAAACAAATATTGGAACAGTGGTGAATGTGGTCTTATACATATTTTTAGATGTGTTGTAGGAAAGCATCCTTAAGGATAAATAGAAGCAGGGAGAAGGAATTCTGGTAATACGTATCTAATATCTCTTCCACTACTGCAGGCGTGAGAGCAGTCGACTGGTGGGGTTTGCTGTGTGGCAGGATGAAGTTCCCAGGCTCCTGAGAGCTGGAACTGACTCTCATCCCATGTGTCACTGAAGCACTCAAACAAACCACTTGGGTGGCTGCTCCACACTAGGTGGAGAATTTCCTTATCTTTTGGATCCCGTATTCTTTTCCCCCTCACTCTCAAATTAGTTCTTTATTAAGAAAAATAAGAAAAAAAAATAGAACAAAAGAAATAATCTCTGCCCTTCTGTCTCTTTGTTTCTATCTCTCTCTGCGTCTATCTATCTTTATCTCTATCTCTATCTTTCCCTGGGCAAGAGGGTTCTTTTGTTAACAGCAAAGCTGTTTGTTTTCTGCCTCCTAGCCAGAATGGGGAAATTCCATACAGGGTCCGGGGTGGGGATTGAGCATGAGCCCGTTCTCAGACCCTCATAATGTGTCAATTGACTTCATCTAATAAAGTAGACAAATAAAGATTAAGTTTTTATGTCAAAAAGGATTACATGTTTGTATATCACTACACCCCTCTGACACCAACCAACTTTGGATTCAATTGAGAGTTTTTTATTTATTCGGAACAAAACTATGACATGCATTAAGTAGTTAACATTCCTGGAAATGGGAGGCTGGTAAAAGTGTGACCCAAGGACAAAATGTATCTAAATGCAACATTCTCTCAGTCAGTGTTCACTTCTCTGGATAATAAAATGTAATAGGTCTCTCAAGAATAGTCAATATATAGAGAGTACTTAAGCCTTTCGCAAATAATTATCATAAGTGAGAGACAGCCTTTGGAAAAAAATTGTTAGGGCCTTTTGATTTTGGTATTATGTTTATTTTTATATTAGGTTCTTGATATTGCTGTGTTTTAATAAAATAGTCTATGTGATAGCTACATGATAAATATTTTATGAGGGGGGTGAGGTCATGGTAAAAAAAAGAAATACGAAAAAATGAAGCCTTACCAACAATATTTTGATATATGTTGGAGGGCAAGTAGTGTTTTTTGTTTCATATATGCTAATAACTATTTTGCTATCACCCTACAAAATAGAAAATCTTTTTAAATCTTCAAAACTGAGTTATGAATGAATAATATAATTTAGGTTTTCCAGCAGAAAAATCATGCTACAATATTTACATACTGTCAAGATTTGCTTTCATGATATAGTACAATAAAATTACCTTTTTCTAAAATAGCAGATGACAAATTGAAGTTAGAATCTCATATTTATTTTTTCCTAGATATTCCAGATTAATATGGAATATCATTCTGTTTCTGATTAAACAAATAATGCTATTAGACTCGTTGTCTTTATAAGTCTGATAAAATCTTATTATAGAACTAAAGTTGCCTTCTTAAATATGAATATACCAATATCGATAAAAATTAGCCCAATAACAAAATTATTTTTTAAAAAAGTGGAAAAATGTAAGAAATCTTTGAAACTGTATTTGGAAAGGTTTACTATTATTCTACATTTTTCTGAGTTATCAAATGCCTTTACTACTTAAATAAACCAATCTGCCTACAAAGTAAAGTGTCAACCACTTCTGAATAAAAACAAACAAACAAACAAACAAAAAAAACCCCACCAATTCCCAGGTTTGATCCATGACTTCTAGAGATCCTATCTATAATTAAGTTAAATTAAATTAAATTAAACTAATATTGAGTGAGTATCTATTTACCAAACATTGCCAGCACTGGGGAAAACACATACTTGAATATGACAAAGCCTTCCACATAGTAATAACAGAGCACCCATCCTATTTGGCTCAGCTCTTTGAGAAGTACACATAAAGCCCATAAAATACAAGCACATAAGAAATTCAAGTTCACGACTGATTTATTGAACCCAACTTTGAACCAGTTTGTCATAAGTCAAACCTTTCCATGCTTTTTGTCCCTATTTAGAACACCAGTTTCACCTTCCTCTATAGTATCCTTGGATTTGAGCAAGCATTATTCATGCAATCTTCACATCCCTGTAGACCTGTTAATGGGTGTTCTCCTTGGCACTACCTAGAACTTTTCACACTGAGAGCTGCTCTTGGCAGCCCCTGAGACTCAGCATAGGCCTCCTGGAAAGCCAGGTCTTTGTACCCATCTGTTAGATGTGGTTTACAGAATGCCTCCTTATTCATTTTATAACAAAGCAACAAAAAATGTTGAACTCCTTTTCCCATGTTTTTCTCTTTTATAGTTTATTCTTTACACACATGATTGTAATAGAGGTCTTTCATTCTAAAATAGTTTACTTTATAAGCTAATAGTCAACAGAGACAAAAAATAAAAGAAACATTCCACAAACTTAATTTTAGCCAACAGTTCAATATGTCCCTCTCTCTCTCTCTCTCTCTCTCTCTCTCTCTCTCTCTCACTCTCTTTTTCTCATTGAACTGAAAAATTAAGTAATAAGAGTTCCCTTTTTCCAGCTCTTTTCTGAAAGGAATGTTAAAAGTAGTGGGAAGACAGAAAGTTAATGAAAGAAATAGATGAAACAAAAAGCTAAATTAATCCACCCATGAAATCACCCTTCCCCTGATAACAGAGATGACCATTTGGGTTTTGATTTTCAGATATAATATACTGTCTTGAGATACTGAGATTTAAAAATAGATGCCCTCCATTTTATTGAGGTCACTTAATTAACTAAAAAGGGCAAATGGAGTGTATAAATCCTGCAAAACCCTTTCTTGTATTCTTTATTTCACTTATGTTGAAATACTTTACTCAAAGGAATGGGAATTTATTTCATATTGTTTATATATCTACCTCAGATAATTTAAAAGATACTGAAATTCTGTACCTATTTTTTAACGTGGGTATCAGCCTACATCATTTTTTTTTCAAAAGAACATAAGAAGAGTTATATTTAACAAATCACTTAAAGTTTTGTCCTTGCAAGCATCTTTTTATTATAGGTTAATGAGAAATAATGCCACTCTTTTCTCAGTCACAGCTTTTCTGTTTGCAGACCATTTTTTTTTACATGTTAATGTCTGTCCAAATAAATTGCATGCAGTTATGCTTTGACTCACTTTTTCCCTATAATTTTCTCCAATGTCATTATTAATTCTTTGGGAATTATTTTTATCTCTTGTATAAAAGGGTGGAAATGAAGTACAAAAAATGATGTATTTTTTTCTTATTTTATTGGGAACTGTAATATTTTAGGATAAAAGATGTAAATTTAATGGGAAATAATATTGTAGTGTCTCATAATTTAAAGCTACATATTTCTCCCAGAAGAGCATTCAAAGGTCACATTTTAATCAGACTTGTTTTAGTTGGAGATTTTCATAACTAATAGAAGTAAATGGCTAGTTAGAGATATTTGAAGTATGAAGTGCTATGTGAGTGCCACACAAAAGCTAGAAAATATACTCCATTTGTAAACATTTCTTGAGCACTGTTGACGGGACATAGACTCTGAGACATCATGGTGAAAAGGACAGAGGTGATCGTGCCCACATGGAGATCACAGTCTGTGGTAGGTAGAGCCATGTACTAAATTGATTTTACTAGCTGCTCAGTCTGACAGAAACTTGGTCTTCTGATCTCTCAATATGTTGTGATGCACAATATATCGACATAGAAGAATAAAATTGCCAACATTTCTGGAGTATTTCCAAATTACACCCGAAAGACCAACCATAGAAATCTTAAAAGTAAAAAGAGGCAAAAATTAAGATAGAGTTGAAGAAGTAAGGGAAGTTGGTCTTATTGAGTTAAATCTTGATCTTGATTTAACAAGATAACCTGGTGAGTGCTCTTCCATGATAATGATTTTAAATCTTCATAAAATTATAAATCAGTGGAAAGTGACCTGTCCTGTCTATCCATAGCTCCATGGAATTGCTTCCTATCAGATTGTGGACCAATTCTGCTGAAGGGGAATAGGACAGTCTGAGAGCTTATGGTAGAGCATTCTTAATGAAGAAACAAATCGGCCACCTGTGATTGGGAATTTCCTGTAGACAGTAACTCATGAAATAACTGTTTAGCTACAGCATTTTAAGAGAACTTCACAGAAAAGTGAAATTCTAATTCCAGATGTATATAGAATTTGTGTCTGTGTTAATAAAACATAATTTATAATATCAAAAGAAACAAATGAAGTATATATTTGCAGAATGATCAAGAAAACTTATTATGGATTGAATAAAGTAATTTTCTATCAATTCAATTCACACTTGTCTTGATTGAGAGAAAATCATATCTAAATCATACTGAATAATTATGTAGATCATAATGTGGGGAAACCAAGTACTCGTACAGACATGAGCTGCATAATGATGTTTCCACCAAAGACAGACTGTATTTATGAGGATTGACCCATAAGATTATAATACTGTATTCTTACTATACCTTTTCTATGTTTAAATACGTTGAGATACACAAATACCACTGTGTTATAGTTGCCTATAGTATTCAGCACAGTAACATGCCTTATGAGTTTGCAGCCTAGGAGCAATAGGATATTTCTGTTGTTAAGTGACACATGGCAGTACATGAAAGAAGCAAGGCCAAAAGTAAACACCACTGTATTCCATCAATTATCCCATTGATGATATTAAGTTATAATTCAAGTAATTGACCTCCAATTGCCTTGCTTAAACAATTTTATATTTTTTGTGGTCTTTATTTTTTAATTTTTATGATTATATAACATTTATACATATTTATGGGACCCACATGATATTTTGACACAAGGAAACAATGTGCAATGATTACATTAGGGTAACTGGGATAGTCATCACCTCAAATATTTACCATTTCTTTGTGTCTGGAACATTCCAAATCAACTTCTCTAGTAATTTTGAAATACAGAATAAATTATTTTTAACTATGGTCACATCATCTTGCTACTGAATACTAGATCTTATTCCTACTAACCGTATTTTTGTACCCATTCACCAATATTTTTTAAAACCAATCCCCACTATCCTTCCCAGCCTCGGGTAACCATCATTCTACTCTCTACCTCTATGAGATCAATATTTTAGCTCCCAAACCTGGTAAGAACATGAGATATTTGTCTTTCTGTGCCTGGCGTATTTCGTTTAACATAATATCCTTCAGTTCCATTCATGTTGTTGCAAATGACAGAATTCACTTCTATTTTATGGCTGAATAGAATATATATATAATCTCCCATGTTTTCTTTATTCGTTTATTTATTGATGGGCCCTTAGGTTAATTGAACATCTTGGCTATTGTGAATAGTGCTGCAATAAACATGGGAGTACAGATATCTCTTTCATATACTTATTTCCTTTTTTTTGCGGGGGGGAAATACACCCAACAGTGGGGTTGGTAGATCACATGGTAGTTTTCATTTTTGATTTGTTGAGAAATGTCCATAACGTTTTCCATAATGGCTATAAGTATAGCCATTTACATCCCACCAACATAGTACGGGGTTTCCCCTTTCTTCACATCCTCACTAACATCCATTATTTTTGTCTTTTTGATGAAGGCCATTTTGACTGGGGTGAGTTGATATTTCTTGTGGTTTTGATTTGCACCTTCATGATGATCAGTGACGTTAAGCATTTTTTTCATATACCTCCTGGCCATGTGCATGTCTTCTTTTGAGAAATGTCTAGAAAGATCTTTTGCTCATTTTAAAATCAGATTATTGATTTATTTTTGCTCTTGAGTTGAGTTCCTTAGATATTCTGGTTATTAATTCCTTGTCAGGTAATAGCTTGCAAATATTTTCTCCCATTCTGTAGGTTACCTCTTCATTTTGTTTATTGTTTCTTTTGTTATTCAGAAGCTTTTTAGTTTGATGTGATTCCATTTGTCCATTTCTGCTTTGGTTGCTTGGGCTTTTGAGGTCTTGCTCAAGAAATCTTTGCCTAGACTAATTTTGAGAATGGCTTATTATTATATAATTTTTACTTACATAATAGGAGACAACTACTTTGAGGGGAATTAAACAATACATATTATTTCCCCCTCTGGTATTATGCCTTTCCACCAAATTGTGTCTTGAACATCACTGTGATATGTTTAACTGATAGTGCTAAGTCAAACTATTTGACTAATGTTAGTAAATGCTATGCTATTTTGGACTCTTCCTCTCATCTTTGTTCATAATTTAAGGTAATCCGTAAATTATTCTCATTTTACAATTAGTAATTTACTAAAAGTCACAGATGATAGAGTAATATTTCAGCCTAATAATTAAAATGAAGAGAAAAGCATTCAATAATTTCTTAAGCAAATATGTACTGTATGACTACTGCATATCCAGGCAGTATTCCAGAAGAGTCTGTAAAAGAAAAAAAAAAAAAAAAGCAGACAAAAGCCATACCCCCGAAGGGTTATATTTTAGTTTGGAAGGGACATATTGTATGTAATAGATATAGTTATAATTAATTAGAATAAGGTAAGAAAACAAGAATAGGAATGACACTTCCATAGAGGACAGTACCTGCATTAGGGACTGACACAGCAGCACACTTGGAGTTTGGGAGGAAGAGCCACTCCCAGCCGAGGAGGCCAGTGTGAGCAAAGGTGAATGTAGAATGAGGTTAAGTCACATAGGGAGCAGAGTTGAGTAAACAGCAAAAACCAAGGAAAAAGTTCAGCTTGTATTCTGAATGAGAAGCTGAATGTTTGGAGTGTTTTGAGAGAAAAGTGACATATTAGCCTTATATTGCTTTAAGCTACACAAAACTTTTATAATAATCTAAAACGTTTTCAGAAATGCTTTACTCTAAATTGTATGTGAAGTTTATAATGAAGAGTAATATACATAAGGAAAAGTTCAGGAATCATAAATTTGTAGCTTAGTTTTGGCATAATGTATAGCTTTGTCACCATCACCCAGATCAAGAGATAGAGCATTAAGGCAATGCAGAGCAAGCCCAAGTGGCTGGAGAGGCCCCATTCCTCTCCCAGTCACTACCTTCTTCCTCCTCAAAGGTTACCAGTATCTTTGTCTCTTTCATTGTAGATTAACTATGCCTGTTTTCGAATTTTATAGAAAATGAAACCATACAGCATGTGCTCTTTCACGTCTGACATTTTGCTAAACATTATGTTCGTAAAAATTTATTCATGCTTTTGCTTATAATAATCATCTGTTGTGTCTGATTGCTCCAAAAAGATACATAGCAAAAAAGAAAAAAAAAAGCCACCATTCATTTATCTTTTCTACTGTTGACGGACATTTAGGTTGTTACTCTTTTGGGCTATGGACTACTACTATGGATATTGTACATGTTCTTTGGTGCATATATTTTCACTCATAAACAGATCATAGAATATATTTTCAGCTTTAGTCGGTACTGTCAGAAGTTTTCCACAGTGGTCATTCTAACTTATACTCCCATCAGGTGTGTATGAACATATACTTTTTCAAACAATGCTTGGTGTTGTCCTTGTATTAGTTTATTACAACTGTCACGACAAAGTACCTCAGACTCGATGGCTTAAATAACAAAAGCTATTTTACAGTTTTGGATGCTGGAAGTGCAAGGTCAAGGTGTTCTCAGGATTGTCACTTCTGAAGCTTCTCTTGGTGGCTTGTAGATGGTCATCCTCTCTCCCTGTCTCTACGTGGTCTTTCCTTGGTATTGTCTGTGCCCTAATCTTCTCTTCCATAAGCACAGCAATCATAGTGGATTAGGATCCACTCTAAAGACTTTATTTAAACTTAACTATGTCTTTAAGATCTTTTCTAGAAATGCAATCACATTCTGAGATATTGGGGGCTAAGTATTCACATATCAATTTTTAGGAGATCACAATTCAGCCCATAACAAACATCTTTGAAATTTCAGCCAACCTGTTGGAAATTATAGGTTTTCATTTATATTTAACTGCTGACGACTGAGGTTGTTTACCTCTTTACATATTTAGTCCTTTAGATAACCTTTTTTTGGGGGGGAGGGGGCACAATCTTAATCTATTGTGCAGGCGGGAGTGCAGTGACATAATCTTGGCTCACTGGAACCTCTACCTCCCAGGTTCAAGCAGTCCTTAAATCTCAACCTCATGAGTAGCTGGGATTACAGGCGGCACCACCACACCTGGGTAATTTTTTTGTACTTTTTTTAGAGACAGGGTTTCGCCATGTTGGCCAGGCTGATCTCAAACTCCTGACCTCAGGTGATTCGCTTGACTTGGCCTCTGAAAGTGCTGGGATTACAGGTGTGAGCCACCATGCCTAGCTTAGACAGCCTTTCTTAAAAAAGCGTATGTGCTTAATACTTTGCCCATTTTTTCTATTTTATTTTCTTCGTTTTTAATTGATTTCAGGAGTTTAAAAATATTTTCTGCATGCAAATCCTTTTGGATTATGATTATACACCTTTTCATCAATCCTCTGGCTTACATTTCACTTTCTGAATAGAATCTTTTGACAAATGAATGTTTTTAATTTTAATGTAGACCAATTTATCAATTTTTAAGGTTAATAGTTACTTTATCCTATGTAAGAAATCTCTGTCTATTCCCCAAGTCCTGAAATGTTTTCCATAAGAAACTTAACTGCTTTACATTTCACATATAGGTTCATAATCCAATTGTAACTGATTTTAGTATATAGTTGTAGTTATGGTCTAGTCATATTTTTTTCGTATTATATCTAATCATTTGGCACCATGTGTTATAAAGATGATCTTTTTCTCACTGCCCTGCAGTGATTGTTTTGACAGGTCAGTGACTGTGAACATGTGGGTCTCTTTCTGCAATTTTTTCTGTTCCATTGGTCAATGTTTTCATCCTTGGGCTAATGCTACACTGTCTTAAATTTTGTAACTTTAAAGTTCTTTGAATACATTTAATTTTATCTTATAGTCATTTTATCTAGAAAGATGAAAACAATTTTCACATATTCATGGACCTTTATGTGTTGTGAGCTCAAGAATGTAGCATAAAACTGGCAGCACACTTTGCATGTGACTGATGGATTTGAAAACATCATTATTTATGTAATTTAGAACTTTGTATTTTTAAGGTTATTTATAAGTATGCATCTTGGGTTTCTCATTATGATGTTCCAACAAGGTAATTGGGTATTATTCGTTCCATTTTATATCCAAGGAAACCAAAGCTAATTGCCTCACCTAGTGTGAGATAAATCATTATTTAAAATTAGAATTCACAGTCCCTGTCTTCTCATTCTGTTGGTTAACCAGTGAGGCAAGATGCCATTTTAAGTCATTAGTCTTCTTTAAGAAAACAGAGCGCTGTGTTCCTGAAATCAAATGTTGTTTACAGACTCCCATTAACTCTTAATTTATAGCCAACAAAACTCAAAATTTCCTTGCTAAACGGTATGGGCTTGGATGAGTCATAACTCATGACATAACTTATTCAGTTATATCTTAGTGATTTAAGTTAATTGAGTCAAATAACAATGTGTCACTGGACCTGAATGTAGAAGATTTCAGATTCTGCCTTTGCTGCCTCTTATCAATTACCATATCACACTAATCACCATTACTGTCCAAATTGATATCTGTATCTTCCAGAGTATTTCCCTAACTTCCAGGATTTTGGTTCAGTGGTTTTATTTGCATTCTTATCCATGCCCCAGAAGTAGTTATATTCTCTCTTTTGAACCCTCTGGATGTGAAATATGTCTTCATCCAACTTTGCCTCATGATGGTGTCAGCCTTATTCTAAGCCATTTCTCCTCAACACTAATTATATAGTTTCTGCATTTATTTGACCTTTAAAGGTATTCAAAGCTGTGTATGTATTTAGTGGATCTTAAAAGAGACAAATAATTAGGTCAAAGAACTTGCTTCCACTGGTGGTTTTTTTTTTTTATCCCACAAGCTTACAATCAAACACACCTGGGATATTTATGAATAAATTGTAGAGTTTTAGTTAATGTAATAAGTATTCATATATATGTGCATATATATACATTATATGATACACACACACACACATATATATATATATAGAGAGAGAGCAAGTCTAATAGTTTTGACGTTTTGTAGTTCATATTGATCAGTTATTTAGGAATTTACTTTCATTTATTCAACATGTTTTTATTTAGCACTTATTTTTTCAGCCTCAGTATTATTTTTCTCAGTCTCAGATTTTTTGTTTTTTAATTTTTGGCTTAAAAGGATGAAATTACTTAAATCTTGGAATACTGCTGTGATATGGCCCTGGCCCTATTAATCATAACCTTTTCATTTATTAATTGACTTTATGCTTCTTCATTACCCGTGACTCCAAGCTTTATTTTTTCTTTTGCATTTAGATTTGGACAAAAACGCTAACACACTTAGCAACTTAAAAAAAGATGTAAAGGCTCTGGGAAACTCTTATCAAAAGGAATCCAAGGTTTTCTCATAATAAAAGTGTAGCATGTAGCTTATTGCTGTTATTTAGTCTTTTAAATTTTGAACTTAAAAATTTCATTTAAATTTGTATTCAGTAGCACTGGACAGTTTATAACTGCTAATTCTAAGATGTTCCTGGCAAAAGACACCAGTCTACTTAGATAAATTTTACTACAGTGAAATTTAAAAGTCATATTGGAATCAACTGATGCGTTGTGATGGTCAATAAAGTGAATAAATAATGCTGTTAGTATGAAGCTCATTGATATAAACAGGTAGACATTTTGACTGTGAAGTGTTATAGCAAATTCTTAGAGTTTTATGTTGCCTTGGCATTTATTTAGAATACAAGTTTAACTTTTTTATACTAGAAGTGGAACTTGGTCACCCATGACACAGTTTCTAGGTCTGTATCTCCTCCCAGTTCCTCAATGTGGTCCATCCAGATATAGGCCTGTAATGGGAACAACACAAAAAGGTTGTTGCCTAGACATTAGAAGTAGAACACCACACCAAAATAGCCAAAGCCAGTGGCCAGAGATAAGAACTTAATAGCGCCTTTTCTGCCCAGCATACTGGGCTTCCCACTTTTCTGCTGCTTTCTTTAAATAGATCATTCTGGTATGTGCCCCTGAAGTTAAAGTGATCCACTTCCTATTTCCCAATATATACTGCTAGCTGTTGGGCTCTCTCTGTCAGCTTAACTCTTCATTCCTGCCTATCCCTAACCAAAGGACAGAGAGCTGCCCTCCTAACTCATTGTTCCCATCCTGCTCAGAATCTGTAGGTAATATATCTTTGGACTGATTTCAAATTATGGTAGTGTACTGAATTTGGACCTCTTACCTGAAGAACCAGGGACTACCATAGGCTGGGTTTTCCCCTGGATGCCAAGGAGAACACAAGGGCAGGCTCCTCAAACCAAAGTAATGGTCAGACAGGTATAAACTGGACATAGGTCAATAAGAACCACAAAGGTGTCTGCCAACGTTAATAAATTTCCTGTGTGAAAAATACATGGCCAACTGTTGAAAAACTAGGTATTAGAACATCCACCGGATAAAAAGACTATCCTGTGAAAGGCAGGCTGTAAACACACATGCCTTGCTCCTCTTTGTTTCCCATCAGGGCAAAGTTGCTAGCTGCCCTGGTACTGGAATTCCAATTTAGCTTAGGGCTCTCAAGACAGATGTACATTGTCATTATTTGAAATATGATGTTTCTATAAAGGAGGACAAAAGATTGATTTCATGACACGTTTTTCTATTCGTTGGACTTGCACCAACCACACACACAGACACACACACACACACACACACACACACACACACTACTGGCTGAGAAAGGATTTCAATTCATTTGTTGATAAATAAGAACTGCTTTCAAAATTTTTGTTTTAAAATCTACCCACTATCTAGATTTCCTCATTTCTACATGGAATCAGTCTCTTTGATGATATTTCAATCTGAAACCACGAGTTTTCAATCATTATTTCATATCTGAAAAATCTCATCTCTGCCTAGAAGACTCAGTCAGTCATTTGAAAATTTCTATCTCATTTTATAGTTAAATCTCCTTCTTCATTTCATGAGAATGTTCTGCCACATGGCAACTGTCTTTTTTTTCCCCCCAGCAAATATTGTTAGTGCATATCTTACAAAAGGGTTTTTGTGTGTTTGTTTGTTTGTTTTTTACTAAACTGCCCAGGAAGAGGTTCCTGTTCTTTCTCTGATTAGCTGTAACTGCTTGTCAGTGGGGTTGGGTTTCTGGGAAGTAGAATCAGATGAGTATAGCTTCTAATACATTTATCTGAAAAAACTCTTGGGAAAGGAAGCCTACCCGGGCAAAACAGGAATTTGAGATACAATGTGGGCCTGGGAACAGGTATTACACATTCCCTCAAGAGCTCTGGACCTAAAGTGGGCTTTGAGAATTGTTCTGAATTCTTCACCCTCTGTTTTCTCAGTCACTGGATGCTAGCCATGACCTTTGGTGAGGTGATCTCTGAGGCAATCCCTACAGAAGCTGACAGTTCAAGGCTGTTTGCAAATAGCAATACCCAGAAGCTATGGCAATAAGTCCTTCCATGAAAACAGAAACTGGATGACACATTACCATGTCCACCACACTGCCTTTGTTGGGAATGATGTGAAAAGATGGTGACTGCAATAGATCCCACAGCTCGAGGGCTTTCTCTCAAACAGCTCTTCTGGATACTATTGTCCTTTAAAAGATTTGACCACATTTTTTTTTCAGCGAACGTCAAGGTGGCTTATAGCCAAAGACCTCAAGCAACATTTCTTGGTTGTCATACTTCTTTGAGACTAACACTGGAGATCCTCTAGATCTGCATCCGATAGGCACATTTAAATTCAAATCTCCATGCTTCCTGGTATCAAAAACTCGGGCAAGGAGTGGTAATACCAACTTACACCACTATGCTATTTCATCTCTAGCATCATGAGCAGTTTCTGTGCGGTATCTCTTCCCTCTCTTCATGAATACTCCACTGTCCCTACAAGTAACCTCTTTTTTTTTTCTTACTTATCATGTCATCTTATCTGTGGGGGTAGAAAAAAGTAAAGGAATACTGGCTCTGTTGAAATGGCAGCCCTCAGTAAGGCCATACAAACATGTATCTGGACCTCTCTGAACTTAAAATAGAATGTAGTAAGAAACATTTTCTGTCAATATAGGTCTTAAGAGAAAATCCCATATTTAATAACAAGTATAATTCTATTAAACATTTTTATTTCCATGGCTGCCTCAGCATGTAGGAGACTCATACGCTGGAGATTAATAGTTCTAATTTAGCAAAGCTACCAATTTAGAGATATTTTAATTCATTATTGAATCCAGTTATATCCTTTGAGGGGCCATAATTAATAACCATATATTTAAAATATCAAATGTACTATTTTATATATTTTAATTTTTAATAAAATTAAAACCATATAGATTTTTTAAAGTATGTTAATATGTGTTTATATGTTTTTCCATAAATATTTATCTGCATTTTCTTTAAATTTATTTTGTTGGTTCTGAAGTAGATGTGTATTATTTTAGAATATTGGAAAGTATTTTATATCTCCTTGATTTCCCCTCATAATTTCTAGAACTCAACTAACTATCTGTGGGTCCACAATATATAAAAATGACTAAATTATGACTTTCTCAAAGTCATGACTTTTATATGTCTTTCCCTGTAAACTCAAGTCAAGTTAAGCAGATCTAACATTGACAGTGAATCCCTAGTTTGTCATGCTAGTAAAAACAAAATTGGTGATTTGAAATTCAACTATGCCAATGGTTTTGATACACTTGTCTTAAGATATTAATGAAACACTTCAAAATACCGATACTAAGTGTCCAAATTCTCAGATGTCTATTGCAGAGTTTTGTTTCGATGTGTTTGGATTTTTTTTCTCAGTGATGATATGAAACAATGTGATGCATGAACTACACAAGAACAGAGAAAGAGTAATCTAAGTAAGAGGTAAAAATACTGGAAGCTCCCTCATACAGAGCAGAGAATAGAACCTGTTCCCCAGAGTCACAGTAGTAAACCTCGTAATTTACAGGGTACTGAAGAAAGCTTTCAAAATGTTTTTGCCTTAATAATAAGAAAAATTAAACCCAGACTAAGTGCTGCTCTGGTCCTTCCTGCAAGATCTTTAAAAGCAAGATCTGAAAGGATCAATCTGTTTCAATGGAACTCAACTGTGTTTTCCCAAAAGTTTAATCATGTTTATAAGAATACAAAAATATCCACCAAGGTAAAACTCACAATGTCTGTCATCAAACAAAAAATTATGAGGCATGACATAAGTAGAAAAATACTACTCCTAATAAGGAGAAAATTTTGCATTTTAAATTGACCCAGAGTAGACACAGAAAATAAAAATAGAAGACAAAGATATTAAAACAGCTATTATAAGTATTTCTCATATATCAAAAAGACTAGAGGAAATATCCAATAAGGTGAGACATGAAATATAAAAATAGACCCCAAATTGAACCTCTAGAATTGAAAATTATAATGTCTAAGATGAAAAAATACATCACATGGAATTAATAGCACATTAGATACTGAAAAAGAAAATATTAGTGAACTTGTAAACATATCAGTAGAAACTAATCAAAAGTAAAACACTGAGAGGAAAAGAAAGACAAAACCAAATGAATAGAGCACTAATATTTCAAATAGCCAAACATATAACTGATGTCCTTAAAGGGGGTTGAGGTAGACAAAATGTGAAAAATAGCTTTTAAAATTTCCAAATATGGGAAAGATAATGAATCTACACATCCAGATAGCTTTGGGAACCCAAGAACCAGAAACACGAAGAAAACT